>NC_135954.1:81194545-81538545 GCF_053455715.1 Rhinoraja longicauda
TGTCAATGCAGCCAGAGGGTGGGTAGATCCCTTTCCCGGTGTGAAGCGGTGTTAAATGGGAGTAAAAGTGTGGGACTTGTTCAGCTTCGCAATACTGAAAGAAATTGAACAACAGAAATTAAAACCTACGGCATTGCATTAAGTGGTGTGAACTTTGCCAGTGAATCATCCTGTGCCTAACGTAATAAGCAGATACAGGCTTCTCGATTGGAATCACTGGTTTGCTTATTGTCAAGGACCCAAAGCTATATTGTCAAGTTGTTTTTTAAAGTTGCGGGTTTACAAAAGCCTAACAAGGCGTTGTAGTGACCAGGAATCTGAAGCTAAATTAAAAAATACTTTGAATTGGAGCAGGTTATCGCAGAAACTATGACCACCCTAAAAATGTGTAAATGAGTTTAAAGCTTAAAGTGAATTTTAGCCTTTGGTCTTCTTCTCATCTCTTGCCTTTGTCCACACTTCTGGCAATCAACCTTATGTTTACAAATGTGTTTAAATCTTTCTATCCAGTCAGGGCCGTTTTTACAGCATTATGGGCCCCCGGGCAAAGCAGTGTACTGGGGCCCCTACCGTTACTCTCCCCCACCCCACTTTCCCTACCAGCCCCCCCCCCCCTGTCGTGCCGACGAAAAGCACTTACCGAAAAGCACTTAGCAATGGACTTAGGGTGCTACATTGTTGCGAAAAGCACTTACAGATCGCTGTGAGAAGCACGTAGGGACCGAAAATGTTGCGAAAAAAGCACTTATTGAACCTACATTTTTAAAGTAGTATTTATTTATTGCAAGTCACTTAACATACACAGATCAGCATGGGGCCCCTATGCTCGTGGGGCCCCGGGCAAGTGCCCATCAGGCCCATGCGTTAAGACGGCCCTGTATCCAGTATATAATTTCATAATTTAACCTGCCTGACTTTTTCTGGATTAATCCACTTTGAAACAGGAATATTAGATGATCTTATTTTTATTAATTTCTTAATTAAAATCATTTTTGGGGGGCCATGTACCTTGTCTGCATATCTGACTTTAATTGTGACCGGCAAATTGTGCTTCATTGCTTTGGATCTGCCTCTTCTGTTTTGTTTCCTCACTAAGTGGAGCACCAAGGCTGAGAACATCTGTGGTAGTGAATACAAAGGGAAACCAAATATCTACCGTAACAGAAAGGCAGGGGAAAAAAAGGAACTCCAGTTGCTGGTTAATACACAAAAGGACTCAAAGTACTGCAGTAACTCAGCAGGTCAGGCAGCATCTCTGCAGATCATGGGCAGGTGACATTTCGGATTGTGAGCCTGAAGAGCCTCGACCTGAAACGTCACCTCTCCATGTTCTCTAGAGATGCCGCCAGAACTGCTGATTACTCCAGCACACTGTGTCTTTTTTGACATAAAGGCAAACAGCTTTGCACTTAATACCCAAGAAAAAGTGGCTTACAATTTACCAAATGTTTCTGTTCTTGGTAATCATCTTGATTAAACCAACCATATCATTTATAATAATATTACATTTGGAGACAATCTGTCTATAATTATTAGTTAGAATTTAAAGTTTCAAGCTGTGGCGAGCTCTGCAATTCAGACAAATGTTTGGCTACGGATGCTGTTGGATTTGTAGAGCAGCATCAGCTCTGTCTTGCTTGTTAGCCGCAGTGATGGGACGCAAACTGAGGGAAAATCTGGTCCTAAAGGAACCTTGGGATGTTTCTCTGTGTTAAAAGCAAATGTAATTTAATTAGCATTGATTGTGACTCCAGATGATTTTGATTTGATCAGGAATAATTTAGTCCTTAACAGCTTCTTACATGCACTGAGTATATGTGGGAAGGTAAAGTAAATTACGTAAATTAATCTGCTGCATTCATGTGTGTTTGCTTTAGAGATCCCTGGGTGTACTACGCTACATAATGCAACCTTTATGCAGCCATTTAGTTTAACCCTGAAGGATGGTGCCACAAGCGTGTTTGTTTTCATACTGTTATGTTCTGTAACCTGCAGCGCTGCCATCATTAGGGATGACTGCGCTTGTGAGTCAACTATTTATCCACCTGTCATACCTCTGTTTTCATTGCTAAACAGCTTTATTAAAATATGCCTGAGTTTTTCTCTGGGGAATCTTTGTCTTTGCTCACTGAGATACGTGAGGAGAGACAACAACGTAATGCATACTTGACGTACCTCCTGTCCTGGGATTTTTCACTGCTCCAAGAGGGAACAAGAATGCACAAGCAGAAGGAAGCATTATAAAATGTTACCGAGCTCGATTAAAGACTTGAATTTTGATGCCCATGTTAAAATGGCAGCGTAATAATTTAGGAAAGGATTCTGGAGTACAAAACGTAAAGGCACTGATGACATGGTTGAAGGTGTGAGGGGCAGCGCAAAGTGCTGAAGGAATAGAGTGGGGATTGGGATTGGGGACAGGGCTTGTGTGGTTAGAAGAGGTGACAAGGATGCACAAGCATAAAGGGATGTAGATTGAGGATGTGGAATTCAGATATGGTAAAATAATTAAGGACCATTACTATGATGTGAAGCTTGTTGGAGGGCAGCAGAGCTCTAAAAAGGCAATTATAGAGGATGGAGAGTGAGAGAGCCAACTGGAGTACCTTGCAGTACGCAGAAATAACATAGCATCATTTTAATGGTAGAAACTACTAAGTTTCTAAGATGCTACTACACTCCAAAACACACAGGTTTGTAGGTTAACTGGCTTGGTAAAATTGCGATTTGGATAGTGTTAGTGTGCAAAGATCGGCGCAGATTTGGTGGGCCAAAGGGCCTGTTTCCGCACTGTATCTCCAAAGACGTACAGGTATGTAGGTTAATTGGCTGGGTAAATGTAAAAATTGTCCCTAGTGGGTGTAGGATAGTGTTAATGTACGGGGATCGCTGGGCAGCACGGACTTGGAGGGCCGAAAAGGCCTGTTTCCGGCTGTATATATATGATATGATATGATATGATAAACAAAACTAAAAGTTGGTTTGAAGGATGTGTAAGAGTCAGGAAGTCATGTTGCAGTGTATAAAGTTTTGGTTAGCCCACATTTGGAGTATTGTGTGCAGTTCTAGTTGCCCCATTACAGGAAAGATGTGGAGACTTTGGAGAGGGTGCAAAAGAAGTTTATAGACAATAGACAATAGGTGCAGGAGGAGGCTGTTCGGCCCTTCGAGCCAACACCGCCATTCATTGTGATCATGGCTGATCATTCTCAATCAGTACCCCGTTCCTGCCTTCTCCCCATACTCCCTGACTCCGCTATCCTTAAGAGCTCTACCTAGCTCTCTCTTATCAGGATGCTGCCTGGATTAGAGAGTGAGGGCTATGGAGAGGTTGGATAAATTTGGACGGTGTTTTCCCTGGATTGTCGGAGGCTGAAGTGTCAACTTGATGGAAATGTATCAAATTATGAGATAGGATAGACAATCAGAACCTTTTTCCCAGTGCCAGAGACCCTGGTTCGATCCTGGCTATGGATGCTTGTCTGTACGGAGTTTGTATGTTCTCCCCGTGACCTGTGTGGGTTTTCTCCGGAATCTCCAATTTCCTCCCACACGACAAAGATGTACAGGATTGTAGGCTAATTGTCCCTAGTATGTGTAGAATAGTATTAGTGTGCGGGGATCGCTGGTCGGCGCGGACTCGTGGGCTGAAAGGCCAGTTTCTACCGTCAGCCTTCAACCCTCCCCACCCCTCTGCCACTGCAGAGTAGGGTGAAACTGTATTCGCTTGTCCCCATTTTAAACTGTATGGTTGCGGCCTGGGAATCAACAACAGTGACATCTTTCTGTGTACCAGTCATGGTTTTTCTGGAGCTCCCATCCTTCATTTCATCACCTGTCTTCTGTTCTCACATGACCTTTAGACATCTTTGATCAAATACATGGCTATTTGCCCAATGGAAGCGTGCTTCAATGTATATTTGTTCGAAATGCCTTAAGATCATGTTGTTACATTAAAGGTGTAATGTAATTGGAAGTTGTTTCCCATTCCTTGTATTGCATGGTTATTTATTTCTCTTACCACATTGGAGGGTTTAGATTGTTCAAAGACCATGCTGTAAACATAAGATACTGTTGGTGTGGTTTCAAGGAAAGTGCAATGCCATTCATCAAGATTAATCCTCTCCAATTTAGACAATAGACAATAGACAATAGGTGCAGGAGTAGGCCATTCAGCCCTTCGAGCCAGCACCGCCATTCAATGCGATCATGGCTGATCACTCAATCAGTACCCCGTTCCTGCCTTCTCCCCATAACCCCTCACTCCGCTATCCTCAAGAGCTCTATCCAGCTCTCTCTTGAAAGCATAATTTAAGCCCTGAATATTAACTGAACACTATTTTTAACTTACATTTTTAGCATTCATATTAGCTATTTCTCAACATGGATGCTGTGACCTCCGACCTTAGACAAATCCCGAATCACTTCATAACTGTGGAGATTTTTTGTCTCCCATATTACGTTTTTTTCCTTTTACATTAAAAGACACAAAGTGCTGGAGTAACTCAGTAGGCCAGTATATCTGGAGAACATGGATAGGGGATGTTCTGGGTTGGGACTCTTCTTTTTTATATTACATGGTTGCATTTGTAAAATTAGATAAATTACAAACAATTGGGAGTGTTTCTCACCTATCAATTATAAAAGGCACACTTAGGCTGAATTATTTGTTTAACTATATTCATTCCAATATACACAGTTCTCATGTAGACACGAAATACTGGAGTAACTCAGCAGGCCAGGCAGCATCTTGGGAGAAAAGGTCACATTGAGACCCTTCTTCAGTCTGAAGAGGGGTCTTAACCCAAAACGTCACCCATTCCTTCTCTCCCGAGATGTTGTCTGACTCGCTGAGTTACTCCAGCATTTTGTGACTACCTTCGATTTAAACCAGCATCTGCCGTTTTTTGTCCTATGCAGTTCTCATGTTATGCAACAAGATTAATAAAATCATGGCTATTTAACTAATGTATTCTCAGTATTTTGCAATGAGGCATCTGGCATCAGTTGTTTGCATAGTAACATAAATATCAGCAAACTAAATTATCGTTGCTGTGCAATTTGTTCAATTGTTGTTCTAAATGGGCGAATTGCTATATTTAGCCATACTCTTGTATCCAGGTCCAGTTAGGCCTCCATCTGAAGCAATGTTAATGGGATCCGAAGAAACGAAACAGTGTTTGGCAACATGAAAAGTGACTGACATAAGTGGTGGCAGATCAGAGCAAAGCCACTCTTTTGGATCTGTTTGAACTCCTGTACTGATCTGCCGAGGCACTCTTTCTCACTCTTTTTTTTCTCACTCATTTCAGTGGCTTTTCACGGCCTCTCTCTAAAAATCAAGAAGGAACCACAGAGTCCCTGTTCTGAGTTGAGCACTGCCTGCAGCCATGAGCAACCTTTCAAGTTCAGCTTTGGGGAAAAGTGCTTGTATAATGTCAGGTAAGATGAGTTCACTGGTATTCCCAGCTGTCTGTACATTGCTTATTCTTCCCAATGGCCTTCCTTATTTATTTGCAGAGGTCAAAATGCAGCAATATAGCTTTAAAGTAATTGTAGACAGATCAGAGGGGAATGGAGGAAAAATGCTTTTGAGCGCAGGAGGATGAGGACTATAGAGGTCATTGAGATCCTATAGAAGTGTATAAGATCATGAGGGGAATCAATAAGGTAGATGCACACAGTCTTTTACCCAGAGTAGCTGAATAAGGAAACAGAAGTCATAGGTTTAAGCTGAGAGGGGAAAAATTTAATAGGAACCTGAGGTGCAACTTTTTCCACACAGGCGGTGGTGAGTACATAGAACAAGCTGCTAGAGGAGGTAGTTGAGGCATTACTATAACAACATTTAAAAGACAGGTAAATGGATAGGAAAGGTCAAAGCAGTGGGGGTAGGTGGGACTCGTATAGATGGAGCATCTTGGTGGGCATGGGCAAGATTGGCCGCTGGGCCAGTTTCCATGCTGTCTGACTCTATAACTCTAAAAATGTTTAAACCCAGAATGTGGTAAGGGTTTGCAATTCAGGATTCAGGATATCTTTATTTGTCATCCAAAAAACAAGCCTGAAAGGGCATTAGAAGTGGAAACTCTCATCATTTGAACAACACTCGGACATATACAAAAAGTATAGAAACTTGCAGTTATGGGTCCAAAATGGGATTAGGTTCAGCACATCCTGTTAGGAAGCACATAAGGTGGCCTGGCTATCCTTCTTCTGCATCATAAATTCTCTATGATTCTATCTCTATTAATATCTCTGCTTCAGGCAACATAAACTGTTTGTCACGGTGCAGTTAAATACAAATTAGTTTTAAACGTGCACAGGGTACAATATGTGACTATCGTCTGAAGGCTTAATGCGGTAGTTTTGTCTCATGTGCTACAAATGTCATTTCCATGGTATGCTCAGACATGTAATGCAAAGTAGCTGAGGTAAAGGTGAACTGTTTATTTCTGACACATTTGAGTAGAGGTTTATTTGTCCTGCCCACTAAATTCACATTGCATTAGACCAATTGATTCTCAATTCATAATCAATTATCTGATTGCTGTTTCTCTCCTGAAGGTGCAATTAGTATCAAAAGCATTTCCTCTGACAAAAATTGCAGAATATTTTAAACGCTCCTTGGAAGCAATAATGGCTGGGCTGAATATTGTTTGATCTGGCTGAGTGAGGGTGAAAGATTATGGTCCAGAAAATGCTCTCTGCTGTTTTTTTAAAATCTTAAGACAACATTGTGATTCATTTTAATGCTGCTTGTCAAAGTCAGACAAAGAAAGAGAACTTCAATTGCCTGGCCCAAGAAGCAGCTTGTCACGTTTCCCCTTGTAACGTTGTGATGAAACTAACATTGTTCTCCATATGTAGCCCAGCCATTGCAACCTCTACTCTTAAAAGCAGCTCAAAGGGAAAAGCCACGTTATAAGTAGCCCTCTTCCGGCTCCAGAGGAGTGTTGCAACAAATAAATGATGAGAGGAGAAAGGGAGAATGTTCCCTGTGGATCTGGAGTGGCTGGTGATGAATGGTGCCTGTTGGAAGCATGTTTAATATGCTGTGGGACAGTGGAGACCCTCTGGAGTCACAGTCAGATGCTCCTGGCAAAATGTGTAGGAAGGAACTGCAGATGCTGGTTTAAACCAAAGATAGACCTAAAAAGCTGGAGTAACTCAGGGGGTCAGGCAGCATCTCTGCAGAAAAGTAGGTGGCGTTTTGGGTTGAGTTCCTTCTTCATACTGAGAGTCGGGGAAAGGGAAACAAGAGATATAGTCGGTGATTATAGAAAGATATGGAACAAATTAATGAAAGATAGGCAAAAAGTAACAATGATCAAGGAAAGGTGGAGTGCCAGCGGGGTCTCTGTAAAGGAATATGTGAGGTCTATGAATGCCTAAAACCTTTACAGGACTCTGTGATGCAGGTAAGTGTCTGCTTTGCAAGCAGATGTAGGCTGACGGAAAATTAGGTGCAGCCTTTTCTCTTTGAGTATGGCACCAAGGTGACTTCCCTAAGGCAGCAGTGAGCAGCACACTGTGAGAAGTAGTAGTGGTCAGCAAAAACAGTCGGGAATGACCATAAAACTAGGACTGACTTTGACCTCTATGAAGAAAGCAGTCATGTGTGAGGCTGTATTTGTGGTCATTAAAGCTCTCCAGTGAGAATAGAAGTCCAATTTGAGTGTTGGCCCTTTAAATACCACTGCTTCCTGAAAAAATGGTGGTTTTGTGAAAAATTGAAAAGAAACTGCATTTACAGATCAGCAAAGTTGAAAATCTCAGGGTGGAAGAATTTTGCATGTTTGGGGTGTGTTTAATACTGGGGGGGGAATTGTGCTGAGGAGAAAGTAAATGCCTCTGAAAATGAGAGAGATGATTTTCTGACTGGCATCCAAAACTGTGCTAAAAAATGCTTACTGTAGGGCAATACATTTTTTCAACAGCAAACACTATGATCAATAGACAATAGACAATAGACAATAGACAATAGGTGCAGGAGTAGGCCATTCAGCCCTTCGAGCCAGCACCGCCATTCAATGCGATCATGGCTGATCACTCTCAATCAGTACCCCGTTCCTGCCTTCTCCCCATACCCCCTCTCTCCGCTATCCTTAAGAGCTCTATCCAGCTCTCTCTTGAAAGCATCCAACGAACTGGCCTCCACTGCCTTCTGAGGCAGAGAATTCCACACCTTCACCACTCTCTGACAGAAAAAGTTATTCCTCATCTCCGTTCTAAATGGCCTACCCCTTATTCTTAAACTGTGGCCCCTTGTTCTGGACTCCCCCAACATTGGGAACATGTTTCCTGCCTCTAATGCGTCCAATCCCCTAATTATCTTGTATGTTTCAATAAGATCCCCCCTCATCCTTCTAAATTCCAGTGTATACAAGCCCAATCGCTCCAGCCTTTCAACATACGACAGTCCCGCCATTCTGGGAATTAACCTAGTGAACCTACGCTGCACGCCCTCCATAGCAAGAATATCCTTCCTCAAATTTGGAGACCAAAACTGCACACAGTACTCCAGGTGCGGTCTCACCAGGGCCCGGTACAAATGTAGAAGGACCTCTTTGCTCCTATACTCAACTCCTCTTGTTACGAAGGCCAACATTCCATTGGCTTCCTTTCATTGACTGATGCACTAGGACACCCAGATCTCGTTGAACTCCCCCTCCTCCTAACTTGACACCATTCAGATAATAATCTGCCTTTCTATTCTTACTTCCAAAGTGAATAACCTCACACTTATCTACATTAAACTGCATCTGCCATGTATCCGCCCACTCACACAACCTGTCCAAGTCACCCTGCAGCCTTATTGCATCTTCCTCACAATTCACACTACCCCCCAGCTTAGTATCATCTGCAAATTTGCTAATGGTACTTTTAATCCCTTCGTCTAAGTCATTAATGTATATCGTAAATAGCTGGGGTCCCAGCACCGAACCTTGCGGTACCCCACTGGTCACTGCCTGCCATTCCGAAAGGGACCCATTTATCCCCACTCTTTGCTTTCTGTCTGTCAACCAATTTTCTATCCATGTCAGTACCCTACCCCCAATACCATGTGCCCTAATTTTGCCCACTAATCTCCTATGTGGGACCTTGTCGAAGGCTTTCTGAAAGCCGAGGTACACCACATCCACTGACTCTCCCCTGTCAATTTTCCTAGTTACATCCTCAAAAAATTCCAGTAGATTTGTCAAGCATGATTTCCCCTTCGTAAATCCATGCTGACTCGGAATGATCCCGTTACTGCTATCCAAATGCTCAGCAATTTCGTCTTTTATAATTGACTCCAGCATCTTCCCCACCACTGATGTCAGACTAACTGGTCTATAATTACCCGTTTTCTCTCTCCCTCCTTTCTTAAAAAGTGGGATAACATTTGCTATCCTCCAATCCACAGGAACTGATCCTGAATCTATAGAACATTGAAAAATGATCTCCAATGCTTCCACTATTTCTAGAGCCACCTCCTTAAGTACCCTGGGATGCAGACCATCAGGCCCTGGGGATTTATCAGCCTTCAGTCCCATCAGTCTACCCAAAACCATTTCCTGCCTAATGTGGATTTCCTTCAGTTCCTCCATCACCCTAGGTTCTCCGGCCCCTAGAACATTTGGGAGATTGTGTGTATCTTCCTCAGTGAAGACAGATCCAAAGTAACGGTTTAACTCGTCTGCCATTTCTTTGTTCCCCATAATAAATTCCCCTGTTTCTGTCTTCAAGGGACCCACATTTGCCTTGACTTTTTTTTCCTCTTCACGTACCTAAAAAAACTTTTGCTATCCTCCTTTATATTATTGGCTAGTTTACCCTCGTACCTCATCTTTTCTCCCCGTATTGCCTTTTTAGTTAACTTTTGTTGCTCTTTAAAAGAGTCCCAATCCTCTGTCTTCCCACTCTTCTTTGCTATGTTATACTTCCTCTCCTTAATTTTTATGCTGTCCCTGACTTCCCTTGTCAGCCACAGGTGTCTCTTACTCCCCTTCGAGTCTTTCCACCTCTTTGGAATAAATTGATCCTGCAACCTCTGCATTATTCCCAGGAATACCTGCCATTGCTGTTCTACCGTCTTCCCTGCTAGGGCCTCCTTCCAGTCAATTTTGGCCAGCTCCTGCCTCATGCCTCTGTAATCCCCTTTGCTATACTATAATACCGACACTTCCGATTTTCCCTTCTGCCTTTCCATTTGCAGAGTAAAACTTATCATGTTGTGATCACTGCCTCCTAATGGCTCTTTTACCTCTAGTTCCCTTATCAGATCAGGATCATTACACAACACTAAATCCAGAATTGCCTTCTCCCTGGTAGGCTCCAGTACAAGCTGTCCTAAGAATCCATCTCGAAGGCACTCTACAAACTCTCTTTCCTGGGGTCCATTTCCAACCTGATTTTCCCAGTCTACCTGCATGTTGAAATCTCCCATAACCACCGTAGCATTACATTTTTGACACACCAATTTTATCTCCTGATTCAAATCTAACATTATGAGTTTCAATGCGATGTTCCCAATTGATGTGCTGCATGTTCTTTCATTTCTCCATGTGTAGCCCAGCTCCACAGGCAGCTCTTAAAGACAAATGCCACAATATAAGCAGCACTTTTCCAGCTCCGGAGGAGGGGTGCAACAAAGGAATAATTAGAGGGGAGGGGTGGGTGGAGGGGGGGAGGTGTATTTGGAACTGGGTGAAAATCAAAAGAATTACAAATGCTGAAAACAAAAATAGAAAATGTTAGAAATATTCTGTGGGTTCAAAACAGAGCTACTATTTCATTCTGAAACTTCTGAAGAAGGGTCTCAACCCGAAACATCACCCATTCCTTCTCTCCAGAGATGCTGTCTGACCTGCTGAGTAACTCCGGCTTTTTGTGTCTATCTTTCTGAATTCAGATATTGAAGTCAGGAATTGAGCTTTGAATTAATTTCTGGCTCTTCTGGAGAATGCAGGCTGGTGCAATTAATTTCTTTAATTGGTTCAGTAGGTGTTTACACTTTAAAAAATATTGCACCAGGAAAGGTAATGAAGAATGAATAAATCTCCGCAGTGTATTAAATTCCAAGCAAATTGGTGATACCGCAAACCAACCGAAAGAGATCTCAATGTTTTAAACTAATATCTTAAAAAAACAATTTTTCTTATGCCTCCTGAACAGATGTAGATACAGAGTTCAAAGGTCGACACAAAATGCTGGAGCAAATCAGTGGGTCAGGCAGCATCTCTGGAGCGAAGGAATGGGTGACGTTTCGGGTCGAGAAGTCTGAAGAAGTGTCCTGACCCGAAACGTCACCCATTCCTTCGCTCCAGAGATGCTGCCTGACCCGCTGAGTTACTCCAGCATTTTGTGTCTACCTTCGATTTAAACCAGCGTCTGCAGTTCCTTCCTGCACATAGATACAGAGTTACCTGATTGTCTCTGCAATTGAGTGGGGATGTTTCAGAACATCAATGGGCTAACATCATACGTCAAAGTAGGGCCATAATGCCCATCAGTTAGTGCAGGAGCACGTCCCAATATTGAATTTGCAATCAAGGTTGTGCAATATATGTGCTTTTGTCTTTTGTGCTTAAAATATATCAGCACATGAATTAAACAACTGCCCCTTTCTAAAAAATAAAGAAAATAGAATATGCTGGAAATACTCAACACCACGCCACATCTACAGGAAGAGGAACAGAGTAAATATTTCAGATTGAAGACTCTTCTTCAGATCATTCTTATAAAGAATCTTCACTCTGAAACATTAACTCTATTTCTCGCCTCACAGAAGCAGCTGTGCATTTACACCAGTTTCTATTTTTATTTTAGATCTGCAGATTTTTCCTTTAAAATGTTCATCCTTTTTGTTCATTGCTGAGCAGGGGGGGCTGCTCCAACCTTGCGTCTAAGTATCTGGGGGAGCAATTTATTTGGATTCTTTTCCCCACAATTAATCGAATGCCGAAAGCAAGGTAACATTTATTAAACGGTAGTGCAGCACAGGGACATTTTGTCCGGTTATCTCTTGTTTCATTTGTGGGCTTGCTTCTGTTTTCTCAGTGCCTACGACCAGAAGCCACCTGCTGGATTGAAGCACTCCAACCCGCCAACCCCGTCCAGTACACCAGTGTCCCCCTTACACCATGGGTCACCTAACCCTGCAGCAACCCCAAAACCAGACAGAAGTTTTGCAGCTCATCTGCCTGCCACCCAGCCCATTCCAGAGAATGCCTACCCAATGGATCCTAGGTTAGCAAGTACAGACAACGTCTATATTCATTTAGCTGTGTTAAGAATGTTATTGATTCTATCCAAGAGAATTGTAAAATTAACAGAAAACTGGTAAGACCTAAATAAGCAACAAACAAGAATTGCATTTTGATTATTGCTCTTTGTGCACAAATATGATCATATATTGGTGGAGTGTAGTTACTTTCTGCATTTAAAGCTGTTCTCTGTCTTCTTGACCAGCACCTCATGTAGATGCTTCTGATGGTAGGGAAGGCTATGTCCATGATGGACCAGGCTGGATCTACCACTCCCTGCAATTGGATTTTTGTACCAGGCCATGATGCAACCAGTCAGGATACATTCTACAGTGCCTCTGTTGGTGTTTGTTAGGTTATTTGATGATATGCCGAATTTCATGAAACTTCTAAGAACATAGATTTAGTTCAAGGATTCCAAACCCAGTTTAGTTTTGAGATACAGCATGGCAAAGGGGCCATTTTTGCCCACTGAGTGCACACTGACATCAATCAGCCATTCACACTAGTTATCCCACTTTCACATCCACTTCTCACACACATGGGGCAATTTTACAGAGGCCAATTATCCTGCAATCCTGCATTTTTTGGAGATGTGGGGGGAAACTGGTGCACCCGAGGGAAACCTGTGCGCTCACAGGGAGAACGTGCAAACTCCACACAGCAGCACCCAAGGTCAGGATCGAACCCAGGTCTCTAGCACTGTGAGACAGCAGCCCTACCCACTGTTCCACTCCGTGGGTTTCTATAATTGTGCCCCCCTACAGTTCTGAAAAATTAGCAAATGTTATTAAAATGACTCCAACCTTTGATCCACCTTTGCAAACATAAATATTGCTTAAAAGTTAGATACTTTAAATGTGATCACGATTGCAGAGCGACTGCTTTGCTCTTGACTACCTGAGCCTGCAGAGGAGTGATGAACACAGCCCAGTCCTTCACAGGCTCGTCACTTCATTTAATCCAGCTCATCTTCATAGTGCACTTTACCAGGAAGGTTAGAAGTATCGTCAATGATGCCTACCATCCTAGCCATTCCCTTTTCTCTCTTTCTAAAAGAAGAGAGCGGAGCTTGAAAGCTCAGACTTAAGAACAACGTCTTCCCCATTTTTATCAGACGTCTGAACCTATCACCTTTTTACATCCCCTTCCAGGAGGTGCTGCCACAAAATCTTACTTTGTTTTAACCCTACCATCTTCGCTTATTCCATTATTATTATTTAATATTCATTTTCACTGATCGGACTTTGCACTACAATCTTGCATCATTGTGTTGTTTTGTACTTGTGGTATTTATTGTATTTATCATTACAGTATGTTTACTATTAGCTCTGTGAGCTTCATGTGGACATGGAATTTCATTGCACCCTGGTGCATATGACAATAAACTAATCTGAATCTGAAACTTCTACTCTGCCTCCTAAGGATTCTAATATAGAATCGCAGGAGCGGATGTATTAGGTCTGATTTAAACAAAATGCTCCATCCATTACTCTATTAGAGAAGCCTTTTACATCTGTTACATTTTCCTTGTAGACATGCATAATCACAGAGGGTTGCAGAATTGTCCTTCTCTTAGAAATATGCATTTATTGATATGCATATACACAGCAGCATTGTTTTCATGTTGCTAGAAAAGAGAGTACACATTTTTCCAATTAATGCATTTCGGGTCCTGTTTCTTTAATAGTTTCTCCTTAATTTCTCCCCTCGTTTTACTTTCAACTTACATTTAACGTTGCTTAATGTGTTGGGTAAATTCCCACAAATGCTCATCTTTGACAGTATAAACAATGTTGGTCTGCTGAGGAATGCGATCGCAGTGCACTTCAGTTTTCACTAAACTTTTCCTGCTTTGTGTCACTCGCAGGTTTCGGCGCCAGCTCTCCGAGCCATGCCATTCCTTCCCACCTCCTCATGGACTGCCCAGGGAAGGTCGTCCGATGTACCAGAGGCAGTTGTCTGAGCCCAACATCCCATTCCCCCCTCAGGGGTTCAAACAGGAATACCACGATCCAGTCTACGAACATGCCACTATGATAAGTGGTCCAACAAACCAGAGTTTTCCGCAGCCCATGATGATTAAGCAAGAGCCACGGGATTATGCATATGATTCAGGTTAGTGATGTGGAGGTACAAATACACAAGACAGAATCCAAGGTAATGGCATCAACGAGGGGAAATGTCTTCAGCTGGAGTTATTGAATAACAAGCTTCTACGATTACACTGAAGGGACTGCTACCAGTCATTTTCAATCCCAATGGAGCCTCAGCCTGAATCCATTATCTGATGTGTTAGCATTAGAAAAGTGCTCTGGGCTCACATTTCCACCTCTGCCTGTGTGAAAATGGCTGGAGAAATTGTGGTTATTAAAGATAAATCCATTCATTACCAAGGTTGTTTGCTGTGTCACAGTTGTGGTGATGTTCAGAGGAAGGTCTTGCTCTGATCTGTTTTCTGGCAATCTTTCATCTAAACTGTTAGGTTTGCTTAAAGAATATGCCTCACAAACAAGACCTCACTAAAAGAAAATAAGATTCTCAAAAAGGATTCTGTTTCAGCTGCTGTGTTTGGCTGTGTCATTTGGCATGGTTGCTTATATTTTTAAACAATGCCGGCATATGTATGCAAATATCCTTCCATTTATCATCTTATGACATTTTAAAAATCTTAAGTAATGTGAACAGTGTTATATAGGTCAATAAACACTGACAATAAAGGTTATTCTTCTGATTCTGATATAGCTCCACAACAGTTTTGCATCATACATCATGTTATCCTTCTCTGTTGTAAACACAAAAAAGTCATTAGTTGCTGATTGACGGTTTATTAAATAAAAGCTACTCAGTTATTTATGTCCTGGCTTTAGATGTACATATTAATGATTTCATTTTCAGTGCTCCTTTTTTGCTGTAAGATTTGCAAGATGTTTCACTGACAATGAATTATGAAAAATACAAAACCTTTACAGCGCAGATGTAAATATGTTGTTTCCCGTAGTTTCTCCAGCCAGGGGTCAGTTTCAAGCTAAGGAGCTGGATGAGGTTCAGTACTGGGACGAGAAGAAATTTCTACTAATCTTTGGAATTCAAAACTCAGGAGAGTTGCGGGGCATATTGAAGATAGTTTGAATTCGTTTTGCTCATTTGAGGGGAAACTAGGGATGGCGGGTTAGGGAAAGACTTTGGCGCTGAGGCAAATGATCAGCTGTGATCTTAATGTATGCAGTGAAGGCACAATAGCTTTAATTGCCAACTTCCAGTTCTGTGTGCTGGACTTTTGGAGGTGCAGTTACTTATAAGATTGAGCACATCAACATTGCAAAAACAGTGATCAATTGCGGCCATGCTTGCAGCATTCAGCTGAATACATCTTATCCAGACATCCGGAGCAGGCCAATGCTCTTCATCTTCAAATGGTGCCTGGTCTTTGGCTAACATCGGCTCTGGCAGTGCAACATGACCTGAAGACTGTGTTAAAGTATGAGTGTGATTTGTGCACTCAGGTTCTTGGAGTGGAGTTAAAATCCATTCCTTTCTGAGTCGGAAAAGACAGTGCTTCCACTCAACCAACATTAACATGATTAATTTTAGTCATTTTCGTAAATTTGGAGATGCTATTTTTCTCTCTGATGTGAATGTTGGTACACAATAATTTTCATCATTATTATCTTTATATTGGTACAAAATGATTTGACAAATTAATATAAATTTGATAAATCAATATCATTTTTAAGTGTAGAAAAGAACTGCAGATGCTGGTTTAAATCGAAGGTAGACACAAAATGTTGGAGTAACTCAGTGGGTCAGGCAGCATCTCGGGAGAGAAGGAATGGGTGAAGTTTCGGGTCGAGACCCTTCAGAAGTTTTAAGTCTTAAGTCTCGATGTTTATTCAGAAAAATGAATTTACAAATGTGTACGTAAAATGCTTGAGATTTCCCGTTAGATGCACAATTTAATAGAAATTTGCTCTTTTAATAATTGGATTGGTCCATCTGATTTATGATCTCCAGTTATTCATCTTGCCATTATTTGTTATTGATTGCCCCTCCTTGCTTATACAGTATGACTGTGATTGATCCGATCATCAGCAGCTAGCATGCTGCACCAACTGCAAGGAAAAGCCTGGGAACTACAGACCAGCGAGACTAACATCTGTGGTCGGAAAGTTACTTGAGAGTATTCCGAGGGATAAGATATACATGCATTTAGATAGACAAATGCTGTTGTGGGATAATCAGCATGGTTTTGTACGTGGGAGATCATGTCTCATGAATCTGATTGAGTATTTTGAAGAGGTGATCAAAAAGGTTGATGAGGGCAGAGCTGTCGAAGTTGTATGATTTCAGCAAGGCATTTAACAAAGTTCTGCATGGTAGGCTGCTCTGGAAGGTTAGATCGCATGGGATCCAATGAGAGCTAGCTGACTGGATAGAAAATTGGCTTCATGAAAGAGGGTGAAGGCAGAAGCTTCTTTTTGGACTGAAGGCCTGTGCCTTAGCGTTTGGTTCTGGGCCCATTGCTGTTTCTCATCTCTCTCAATGATTTGGATGAGAACATACAGAGCATGATGAATAAGTTTGCACATGATACTAAACTGGGTGGCGATATAGATAGTGAAGACGGTTGTCAAAATTTGCAGCAGGTTCTTGATCGGTTGGGCAGGGGGCTGAGGAATGGTTAATGGAATTTAATACAGGTAAGGGCGAGATATTGGATCTTGTTAAGTCTAACATGAGCTGCATCTACACAATGAAAGGTAGGGCTTTGGGGAATGTTGTTGAGCAAAGGGATCTAGGGGTGCAGGTGATGTCATAGGTAGATAGGGTGGTCAAGAAGGCTTGTGACACATTGGCCTTTATTAATCAGATTATTGAGTATAGAAATTAGGAGGTTATGTTACAGTTGTACAAGGCATTGGTGAGGCCACATTTCGAGTATTGTGTTCAGTTTTGGTTACCATGTTATAACAAAGATGTTGTTAGCTGGAAAGGGTGCAGAGAAAATTTATGAGGATGTTGCCAAGACTCGGTCTGAACTATAGGGTGAGGTTGAGCAGACTAGGACTTTATTCCTTGCAGTGCAGGAAGATGAGGGTTAGAGGTATATGGGCTAAACACTGGCAGATGAGACTAGTGTAGATGGAACATGTTAGTCGACGTGAGCAAGTTGGGCCGAAGAGCCTGTTTCCATGCTGTATGACTCTATGACTAACACACACGCTCCTTATCTCTCTAGTCAATCTCTATCTTTCCTTAAGAGTGGTATCTTTGATTAAATTGGCTGAATTTACACCACCTCTCTGGTGTAAAACCACAAAGGACTGTAAATTTTAACTTAAAGCAACCGTATTAGGTGCAGTGGCAAACTATACTGGGTTTGCGAAACAAACAAATCGATGTCCACTTTAAAAGCGATCTCTATTAACCAGAATGGATATAATGATTGTAGAAGTTTCTGTAGATAAAAAGCATGGGGCCCAGTATTTGTTCTTAATTTTTCAAAATAATTGAAGTAGTTCAAAAATAAATTAATCTGATATTAACATTATTGTGTGTTCCCTGAAAATCCTCATGTTCGCCCGCAAGAACGCTATGTTGCACTGAAGAGAACAGCTTTATAAACCTATACATTAGAGAATTTATGTGCATGGTATACCCTCAGGGATATATCATGTGTACAGATATATATTCTCAGTTTAAATTATTAAAAATCACAGTTACTGTGGCCTTTAACAACATTCTGAGTTCAGCACATATCAACAGTATAATCTGGATTTATTCTCCTATTACAGCGTTAGGAGGTCAAATGGGTTCTGGCTGTCTTCCTAAGCCAGTAATGGAAGGCTGAAGCTCACATTAGACCAATCCCATCATCTTTGCTCAGGAATGATTGATTCAATCTATTCCCTTGGGGCCTGAGCACATAAACCGAGCTTGAGCATGAATGGAGCGCCTGAGCATTAAGTTTCATTCAGAAAATGGAGGGAAGGAAAGACTAGAATTCCCAGTTAGACAGGGCAGGGTGTACAATTTTAGCAGCTGCTTCCTTTGCCAGATTACTTGATACGGACATTACTGCAGCAGGCATGCCCAGTGTAACCTGACACCAGCACCTCTGCCTTTGTGCTGAACTAAAGACCAATGAATGAGGATGTCCCATTCACATTGTGCAGAGATAACAGGAACTAGCTGCTCTGAATTCCATTCAAATATTTCTTCCAGCCACACACCATCGCTGATATGGTTCGAGTTACTGCTGCAAGTTATGTGAAGGGAACAAGAGCAGGCCACAGAGTAATGTAGAGAATCCATTTACAAGGTCACAATGCAGTTTCTAAGTTCCAAATTTCTGACACGTCACCTGGGCAAGTCCACTTATATTTCATTTCTCTGGGGAGATGCAAAACCTCACCGCAAGGGCAAAGATTAAAATCAAAATGATCCCTTTCCCTTTCATTTCCAAGCATTCGCAAAATTATTGAATATGAATCCTTGTCATTGAGGCTGTGCAGCGTAAGTTCACGAGATTGATCCCTGGGATGGCGGGCCTATCAAATGAGGAAAGATTGAAAAGACGGCTTGTATTCACTGGAGTTTAGAAGGATGAGAGGGGATTTTATAGAGACATAAAATTATAAAAGAACTGGACAAGCTAGATGCAGGAAAAATGTTCCAAATGTTGGGGGAGTCCAGAACCAGGGACCACAGTCTTAGAATAAAGGGGAGGCCATTTAAAATTGAGGTGAGAAGGAACTTTTTCACCCAGAGAGTTGTAAATTTGTGGAAAGGCTCTGCCACAGAGGGCAGTGGAGGCCAAGTCACTGGATGGATTTAAGAGAGAGTTAGATAGAGCTCCAGAGGCTAGTGGAATCAAGGGATATGGGGAGAAGGCAGGCACGGGTATTGATTGTGGATAATCAGCCATGATCACAATGAATGGCGGTGCTGGCTCAAAGGGCCAAATGGCCTCCTGCACCTATTTTCTATGTTTCTATGAATCTGCCCCTATGCAAATTAATTGTAAAACGCAAAATTTTGTAGTAGGGAAACCTGTGATAGGGTAGACAAAATGCTCTTCCAAGGTTGGTAACGTCAAATGCTAGAGAGTATAGAGCCATAGCGTCACAAAGTCATAGAGTCACACAGTTTTCTTTGGCCCAACTTGCCCACACCGGCCAACATGTCCCAGCTAACATGTCCCAGTCCATATCCCTCCAAACCTGTCCTATCCATATACTTGTCTAACTGTTTCTTAAATGTTGGGATGGGGGTTGGGAGGGGTCATGATTGGATCTGGGTCGCTGGTGCTGTGAGGCAGCAGTTCTACCTGCACCATTGTCATTCTCAAGTTGGGAGGCCAGGACATGGGGTGTTGCAGGGAGTGGTAATTGGGCCCAAGCTATTCACAGTCTTTATAAGCGATTCGGGGGTGTGTGCGTGTGTTTGTGAGGTGGTGGAAGGGTGGTGGTGGACGCGTGTAAAGTATCAAGAGAAGTTTGTTATGTACACTGCTGGGTTGTGAGGAGGATTTGGAGAGGTTTCAATGAACAGACAAAATAAATGGTTGAGGACAAAGCAGATGGAGAGTTGTGTGATAGAAGTGAAGCCACGCAATTCAGTCTGGAAAACAGTCAGAGCATTTTTTTTATTGGTCGGAAATTGAAAAGCAAAGGTGTTCAGTTTGTTGATTGTCACAAATCACTGAAAATTAATGTGTGAGTACAATGAAGAATTGCGAAGCCACATGATGTGTTTGCCTTTTTTGCAAGAGGATGTGAATATAAGAATAAAGATAGAGTTACAGAATCACAACATGGAAACAGCAGCTCTTTGACCCATTGAGACCTTGCTGGCTGCAAGTACTTATCGATATTAATCTAATTTATTGGCACTCATCGGTTGCTTTATATGCCATGGCACTTCAAATGTTCATCTAGTTATTCTTCAGTATTGTGGTTACGTAATTATTATAATAATAATATTTTATAATTTAATTATATAAGAATATAATTATTAAGTAGTTATTCTTAAGTGTAGTGAGAGATGCTACCTTCATCTACCCTGCCATGCAATGTGTCCAGATTTCAACCACTATCTGGGTGAAAATTTCTCCGTCAGCTTCCCACTGTCACCCTTTACTTCAAAACGG
This sequence comes from Rhinoraja longicauda, assembly GCF_053455715.1. Lineage (NCBI taxonomy): Eukaryota > Metazoa > Chordata > Chondrichthyes > Rajiformes > Arhynchobatidae > Rhinoraja > Rhinoraja longicauda. Next base: position 81,214,949 of record NC_135954.1, read on the forward strand.
TGTCGTCCAGTCGTAGACATCTCTGCTATGGAGGAAGAATTCTCACCATCCCCACCTCTCTGCCCTTCATAAGTTTGTGTATCTTAATGTGGTCACCTCTCAGCCTTCACTACTGCAAGGAAACCAAACCCAGTCTATCCAGCTTCCCCTCAAAGCTCTTGCATTCTACAATCTGGCTGCTCAAGGCAAATATCCCATATTCTTTCTTAACTAAAGTATCTCCTGTTGTCGTCAGAGATCCTTGAACCCCCCCAGGTTCTGTTCCCCATTTCTTCTTAGACTCTTCCTCGTCTTATTAGTCTTTCAAAAATGCATTAAATCACATTTTTCCAAGATTCAATTCTATCTGCCCATTTTACCAACTCATTAGTATCTTTCTGCAGCTGAAGACTACCTTCTCCACTATAAACAACACTATAAACAATTGGTTGGCGGACAGGAAGCAAAGAGTAGGAATAAACGGGTCCTTTTCGGAATGGCAGGCAGTGACTAGTGGGGTACCGCAAGGCTCAGTGCTGGGACCCCAGTTATTTACAGTGTATATTAATGATTTGGACGAGGGAATTGAATGCAACATCTCTAAGTTTGCGGATGACACGAAGCTGGGTGGCAGTGTTAGCTGCGAGGGGGATGCTAGGAGGCTGCAGAGTGACTTGGATAGATTAGGCGAGTGGGCAAATGCATGGCAGATGCAATATAATGTGGATAAATGTGAGGTTATCCACTTTGGTGGCAAGAACAGGAAAGCAGAGTATTACCTGAATGGTGACCGATTGGGAGAAGGGGAGATGCAACGTGACCTGGGTGTCATGGTGCACCAGTCATTGAAAGCAAGCATGCAGGTGCAGCAGGCAGTGAAGAAAGCGAATGGTATGTTGGCATTCATAGCAAGAGGATTTGAGTTTAGGAGCAGGGAGGTTCTGCTGCAGTTGTACAGGGCCTTGGTGAGACCGCACCTGGAGTATTGTGTGCAGTTTTGGTCTCCTAACCTGAGGAAAGACGTTCTTGCCTTAGAGGGAGTACAGAGAAGGTTCACCAGATTGATCCCTGGGATGGCGGGACTTTCATATGAGGAAAGACTGGATAGACTGGGCTTGTACTCGCTGGAATTTGGAAGACTGAGGGGGGATCTTATAGAAACATATAAAATTCTTAAGGGGTTGGAGAGGCTAGATGCGGGAAGATTGTTCCCGATGTTGGGGGGGTCGAGAACCAGGGTCACAGCTTAAGGATAAGGGGGAAGTCTTTTAGGACCGTTGAGAAAACATTTCTTCACACAGAGAGTGGTGAGTCTGTGGAATTCTCTGCCACAGAAGGTAGTTGAGGCCAGTTCATTGGCTATATTTAAGAGGGAGTTAGATGTGGCCCTTTTTGCTAAAGGGATCAGGGGGTATGGAGAGAAGGCAGGTACAGGCTACTGAGCTGGATGATCAGCCATGATCATATTGAATGGCGGTGCAGGCTCGAAGGGCCGAATGGCCTACTCCTGCACCTATTTTCTATGTTTCCACGTTTCTATCAATTTCCATATCATCTGCAGACTTACTAAACATACCATCTAAGGTATCACAAAAAGCTGGAGTAACTCAGCGGGTCAGGCAGCATCTCAGGAGAGAAGGAGCGGGTGACGTTTTGGGTCGAGACCCTTCTTCAGACTGATGCAAGGGGAGGGGACGGGACAAAGATAGGATGCAGTAAAATAGTATGTTTTTTGTTGATTCTGAGTAGTTTGCTGGAACTTGTACCGGGGAGATAACCTGTCAGATGCCACTTTAGCGTTGTTAATTCTACCACTCTCACTAAAGTCATAAGAATACTGTTCAAGCAAAGTCAGAAGATGCACCATCCTAACATCCTAGAGAGCATCCTAACACATGGCATCCCTGTGTGGTACCTCAACTGCACAGAGGCAGAGAGGAAAGCTCTTCAGCGGGTAGTCCATAGAGCTCAGAGGACCATCGGAACACAGCTACCAGCCTTGGAGGGCATCTACAACACAATAAAAAAAAAGCCACCAGCATCCACAAAGACTTCTCACACCCCTGCAACAGTCTGTTCGAACTTCTACCATCGGGCAGACGATACAAGGCCTTCCACGCCCGCACCTCCAGGCTCAGGAACAGCTTCATCCCCAGGGCCATAGCTGCTATGAACCGGTCCTGCTGAGCCGGATGGTCACATCGCACAGTGATCCGGCACAGATCTACTTGCACTTTATTCTGTTTTAAAACTATTACAATTTGTTTCATTGGGTTGTTTAAATTAATACTGACTAGCTAATTAAATTATTGCATCGTATGGGAGGCGCATTCCCAATCTCGTTGTACCCCTGTACAATGACAATAAAGATATATTGTATTGTATTTTATTGTATCAGATTTTGCACACATGATTCTGCGATGATGGTTTGTTAACCATCCATGGTTTGTCCAGCTTGGTTTTGATTTCTAACTGAAGCATTGCGTGCTGAAGGAACGTTGGCTGGTAATAGAATGGAAAGTAAAGGAATAATGTAAATCAGCGATAGTGTCTGGAGGCTGTGAAGTTTATAAAAGGTTTAACCTGCCAGATATCATCATTTCTCCCCGCCTCCCCCTTCGTCCACTAAAAGTTGACTAACCTGCTCCACAGTTCGCAACGATGTATCCCAGGATCACACTATCCCTAGCGAACAATTGGCCTATCAGGGAACCACGCTGCCTGAGGTCATCTGTTGCCGGTCCTGATTTGTCCTGGTCTTTCTTCACGTTCCCTTCCCTTACTATCAGTCTGAAGAAGGGTCCTGGCCCATAACGTCACCGATCCATTTTCTCCAGAGATGCTGCCTGACGCGCTGAGCTACTCCAGCATTTAGTCTATCTTAGATATCATCATTGTCTCCTTCAAATCCAAGGAGAGAGGTGGCATTGACCTAGATTCTGGTTATTTATAACAAGAAAATGAACCTGGATTGTAGACAATAAAGAAATGAGGGTCAGCCAAATGTTCTTTGTTTTGCTATTCAGAAGCAAAGTCACATGAATTCTCTGAATGTCAAGGTTGAATACTGCAAGAGAGCTTCTAATTGTCCTCTGTTACTTTTGCATGAAATCACCTTAAACCATGGAGAAATGCATAAGCAGTGTTTCTGCTGTTTCACTGAGATTTTCAATGGATTGTCTCTCCAAATCACATTGACAGACCAAGGAAATTCAATTTTATAACAGAGAGAAAGCTACACAAATATTTCCTCACATGACTCTTATATAATTGTCAGGGTTAAATGTACAGTAAACAAATGTTGCAAATATTTTCATCTTTGGAAACAGAATTTTACTGGCTTTAAAAATAATTGTAGTTAGCCAACTCACAAATGCATGAATAATTAGCAAACTACTTCCCTTTAGAGGGGAATTCATTTACATTTACTCATGATCTGGAATTGTCATCAGTAAATTTCAGTGAATGCACATGATTTTATTTATGTACTGCATAGAAGCACATTATGTTGGCTTTGTTACAGAGAGATAGAAGTCATTGTCTGATGGTATGAAAGTGTATTAGCTGCTGAAAACCAAAGTCAATTTTAACTTGATGTGTGGGTGGATCAAAAAAACAAAGTTTTTCTCACACTCACACCCTTATTACATTCCATCCCAATTATATGGAATGCTAATTCATTGCATGTGAGAGATGGTGAACTGACTGCTCCTTGAGGCCAGACAGTATTGTTCTGGTAAACGGATGTTTACTTTTGTCAGACTAATACATGGATAAATGTAAATGAATCCTGGAATCCAAAACAAGCTGAATGTTGAGTTGCAACAACGTGCAGGTCAGAACCTTGTTTAATGTCATAACATTTCAACAAATGGTCTGAAACATGCAATATTTGTGTCTCTTTCTGTTGGCCATGACAATTACATTTTTATCATCATGGTACAGATTAAATATCACCCTCTTCTTTCTGGAAACCCCCTTTTTTTCAGTTTTCTAAACCTCCCAGGTTTTATTTCAATCTCCTTCCCTGGATGCTAGGCCATTAGAACATAGAACATAGATCAGCACAGCACAAGAACAGGCTCTTTGGCCCACAATGCCTGTGCCGAACATGATGCCAAGATAAACTAATCTCATCTGCCTGTACATGATCCATATCTTTCCATTCCCTGCACATTTTCTAAAAAGCCTCTTGAACACCACTATCATTTCTCCCTCCACCAGCACTCCTGGCAGTGGGTTACAGGCATTCACCAGCCTCTCTGTAAATAAACTTGCCCTGCACATTTCCTTTAAATGTTACGCCTCTCACCTAAAAGATATGCCTTGTAGTCTTTGACATCTCCACCCTGGGAAAAAGGTTCTGACTATCTACCTTATCAATGCCTCATCATAATCTTACATACTTCCATCAGATCTCCTTCAATCTCAGGTAATCCAGAGAAAATAATCCAAGTTGGTCTAGCCCCTCTTTGAGGCGAATGCCCACTAATCCAGGCAGCATTCTGGTAAACCTCTTCTGCATCATCTCCAAAGCCTCCACATCCTTCCTGTGGAAGGACCCATTTAACAATTCTATATCCTACAATCTAAGACGTTTCTATAAATGGCCACTGTATAATTATGAGATTACAAATTAAGGCACTCCCTCCAACAAAATGTTTTCAATCCCTCATCACCAATACCAACTTCCTAGCAATTGCAATTTGCAAAGAGCCTGTATGTGATATCATTTCTTGTAGGGTAAATCAGATTTCAGAAGCCTGATGATTTATTTTGCACTTTCTAGTTCTATAAATGAGAGAATATGCATCTTCACCCTTACCTGTGACTGTTCATTGGGGTGGGAAAGGTGGGAAGGAGGCAGGGGCTTAAACATTCTTAAATAAACATTAAATCAGACTGTGCACTCGTGCATGGTGACAATTTCAGAAGTCTTTTCTTAAGTAGTTTGCTGTTGACCAATCTGTCTTCACTACTCAGTTGTTGTTGTTCGTCCTTCGGGTTCGAAGATGACCATGACTTCATTTTCAGTTGGAGGATTGGTGACTGTGGGTCCGGAAGTGACTGGTGAGGCCAATCCGGGCCCGGAAGGCACGCCCACACGTAGGAAGTGGAGGTAGCCTGGATCTTGTGTGCGTGGTGCGTTTCCTCTGGGCCTCTGCAGCGCGTCTGTTCTCTGCTGCACGGGCTCCTGTGGTGAGCTTGCTACGCCAGGTTGGACGGTCCAGAGCAAGAGACTCCCAAGTGCTGAGGTTGATGTCCAAGTCTTTGAGGGACACTTTGAGGCAGTCCTTAAACCGTTTCTTCTGTCCTCCTACTGAGCGCTTGCCCTGACACAGTTCTCCATACAGAAGCTGTTTTGGCAGTCGACTCTCGGGCATTCTGACGACATGGCCTGCCTATCTGGCTTGGGCTTTCCGTAGGAGGGTGTGGACGCTGGGGATTCCGGCCTATTCCAAGACCTCTGTGTTGGGAATTTTGTCCTGCCAGTACTCTGCGCTTTACTGCATATTAGGATGCCCAAAGGTATGCCATCAGATCAACTCGGGTCTTGTGGAATGGCATAGTAGTCTTGAGGGGGCCGAGTGATCTGTTTCTGCTCCCAATTTACATGGTCCACCTTCTCACATGAAGCATTTTTCAAAACCAGCATGATGTATTTTTTTCAAAGTCTACAGTTATTGACTGTATATTGTAAAATTTTCACTCGGTCACTCCAACTTTGAGTGCATGTGGGATGCAGCAGGCAGGGTGACTGAGATAGATGGTATGGCCCTTGGATCACCTTCAGGGCCAGAATCAACATGGATTACAAAACCACAAAATCATGCCCCTGCAATGTTGGGCACTGACGTTGATCAGTGGAAAATTAAGGGGCAGTACAATCTTTATTAAACATTTTTTTGGGCATACGAAACCCCACAGTTCATCAGAAATCTCAGGCTTCAAGGACACTAACTCATTGTCAAATCAGTTCAAAGCTGTTTAGTGCCTGTTAATACTGATAGCAACAATAACTACAGCTGTTCACCAAGGGTGCTACGGAGCTTGGATTGAATTTAGTACTGCGTTGTCATTCTGGAAAGGGTCTTTTGTGCATACAGAAGTGCTCTGAGTATAGCATTTAGTGTAATTTATTACTGTAAATGTTAAATGCCATTTGTTTGTTTTTTATTAGATCTGGTCAAAATGGAGAGGCTGGCAATTTAATTAGAAGTAATGTTATTAGGTAGGCCATTACTTTGATGAAGTTCAGAATGACACTGATGTTCCAAATTAACCATGTTACTTATTTTATTGGATAATCATTTGTGGAGATGGTTTTTAAAATTTAATTGTGCTTGCAGTCTCCGTGCTAGTCATAAATAAAGTATAGATATTATAACAGTGCTTTATTTCATTGAATTCAATGTGTATTTGTATCCTCAAGCTTCTGAAATTAGGGGAAGATAGATTTGTTCTTTCCTGATGTTTAAAAAATGGCCCTGAAATGAAAGGGTGAGATACAGTGGGCCAATGCATAGGGTGCTCATCTGTTCTGTCGAAGGCACCTTCTAAACGAATGCTTCTTATATAAAGTCATAGATATGCTCCCTCTTGACTCAACTATGAGTTCCATGATAATTTTCACACTTCTGTACCTATTGCATGATGGAGAGGGAAAAGAGGGTGTGTCTGGGGTGAGACTTGTCCTTGATTTTGCTGGTAGCCTTACTATGGCAGCGTGTGAGTGTAGATGGAGTCAGGGGAATGGAGGTTGGTTTGTGTGATGCTCTGAGCAGCGTCCACATTTGTTCCTCCAACTTGTTGAGTTCCTGCTTCCTTGTTTTGTGCTCAAAATTCCAGCATCTGTAGTCTCTTGCATCTCGTTTTCACTGCCCTCAGATGTTTTCAGATGTTTTATTTTGTATCTTTGAAATCGAAAGGCAGTGAAGAAGCCAGTCCCACTGCACTCTCATTTACTCCCCTTCCATCTCCCTTCCTCCAATGTATCCCATTTTGCACCCAATCCACATCTCAGCATCGGCTGAGGTTACAGGGAAGCACCAGGCAATAGTCTGGAGGACACTTCCTTCCATTTTGCCATGCCATTACAGCCCAGCCAATGACCCATGTCGGATTAAGATGGGCCACATTCCATTTGCTGCAGAACAACGAGCCAATATTTTGGATTGTCCTTTCATTCTGATTGAATAGTTTTACTGCTCATAGTTCCGCATGCAATCTGTGCTTCAGTGATGACTTTCTGACAAGCTTGACAGCATTCTCCTGTACATTGTGTATGATGTATTTATCTGACTATGATAGATAACACTTAATTCAGTTGTAAAATCATTTTCTGTTCAATTTGACTCGAGTCTGTTTCCTGGTGCAAACTGCTGTACTATTTCAAATTAATTTTACCAGCTCTCCCATGGGGATGTCAGTCAATAGCCATGTGGTAATGCAGCCTGAGATGTTACTCCTCCGCACTTTCACCCAGCATCTTTCATATCGGACTCTTCAAATGTAGAATCAACTGCAAGTTACAAATATCCACTTTTTTAAAAAAAGAGCATATGAGCTCAGAAATTTGCTGATACCAGTGATCTGATGCCAGTGTAGAAGTTGGTAAGTGCGTACAGCTAAATGATAGACTCGTAGAGTCGCAGAGACATGCAGCATTGAAACAGGCCCTTCTGCCCACCACGTCTGCACTCCATCAGCCACCTATTCACACGAATCCTACACTAATTCTATTTTTCTTCATTCCACAATCTCTTCAACTCCCTTCACTCGCCCACACACTGGGCACCCAATTAACCCTACTGACCTGCTCGTCTTTGAGATGTGGGAACAAACTAGAGCACCAAGAGGAAGTCCATGCTGTTACAGGGAGAATGTGAACATTTGACACTGACAACTCCTGAGCTGAGGATTGAACCCGGGGTCTCAGGCCACGTGAAGCAGCAATTCTCCTGGCTCTGCCACTGGATTGTTTGAAGCAGATATTGAAAAAGAGTAGTTCTGCTTGTACCCAGAAGCAAATCCTAATAGGCAGCTAACATGACTTGTGGACACTTCCCTTTGCAGGTCCTTCCCCAGCTTGGTCTAAAGCCTTAAATAGGATGCCCATGAGACAAGAGACCAGTGTATCTGGCTATTGGCTTCAAAAAACTATCTCATTTCACGTTACAATAATAAACCAATATCAAAAACCTCTGCATTAAAGACGGATTTCAACTTTTAAAATACATAATTTTATCTTTGAGATCTTCGTATAAGGTCAGAAGGAATAGGAATAGAATTAGGCAAACTCCACACAAACAGTACCTGAGGTCAGGATTGAACCTGGGTCTCTGGCGTTTTGAGGCCCAGATAACATCTTGGAACTTGCATTTCACACTGTACAACTTGAAAAGGCACTGCCTTTCAATTTCAAAGATGTAAAGTAAAACATCTGAAAACATCAGGAGCGATTGAAAAAGAGGCACATTAGACTAGTTGTACAGTTGTACAACTTGGGCGGACAACCAAGACAGTTGTTTCTTGGGCGTGCAACTGTCCAAGAAAGTTGCTTCTTGGACAATTTTCCAGTCCAAGTACACCACAAAGATTTTCAGGGTTTACTCAAGTTTCTGCAGATAGGAAGGAATTGACAAACTCTCTAGATTTGAGGTTAAATCTGAGCTCACAGACATGTGCATGTCAAGGTGAAGGTTTGCTAGACTACTGTAGCTTACGGCAATACTTAAGTGATTGATTATTTTAAACTTCCCTCAAAGTTCCGCTACATCTATCCTCTGCAACATGAGATTTATTTAAATATACATATCTAAGCGTGGTTTTTAAATTCTGTAGGAAAGAACTGCAGATGTTGGTTTAAATCGAAGGTAGATTCAAAATGCTGGACTAACTCAGCATCTGGATTAACAAGCAGCATCTCTGGAGAGAAGGAATGGGTGACATTTTGGGTCGAGACTGAAGAAGGGTCTCGACCCAAAACGTCACCCATTCCTTCTCTCCAGAGATGCTGCCTATCCCGCTGAGTTACTCCAGCATTTTGTGTCTACCTGTGGCTTTTGAATTGTTGCATTCAAACTTTCCCGATGATTTTAGCACAACATGCCAACAGCAGAATAGTAAGTGACCCACAGATATTTGTTATAAAACAGCAGACTTATCAATCACTGTAAATGCAGATCTGTTACTGAACGCAACATAAACTGGGGTTGCTAGTTTGCATTTTCAATGCAGCAAAAGTATGTGATTTAGTTCAAAGTTAAAACGATCAAATTGTAGTTAAAGTCTTGCAATTTAAGACCAGTAAGACGGAACTCACTGGGAAACTATCAGATTTGTCGAGATGGATTGGAAGAGTGAAAGGTACCGTGTCCCTCCATGTCGCTAGAGTGTTGGGATGAGGAGACATGCTACCCTAGGAATACAAAAAGAAAAGGCAATGAAGTCGGTATATTTAGGCTGATATTCTGTGATTTCCCCTTGATTTCTCACAGGAGCCATGGGAATTTTGGGTTGTTTTCTCTGGAACACCAGACGTTGAGGAGAGACCTGATAGAAGTATACAAAATGATGAGAGGCATTGATAGACAGGATAGACAGTCAGAACCTTTTTCCGAGGGTGGAAATGCCAAAGACTAGAGTGCGTGGTGGGTGCCGGGAATGCGCTGCCAGGGCTGGTGAAGGAGGGAAATACAATAGTGGCATTTAAGAGGCTTTTAGAGAAGTACATGGGAATGCAGAGAATGGAGGGGTATGGATCATGTGCAAGAAGATGAGATTAGTCAACTTGGCATCATGCTCAGCACAGGCACTGTGGGCCAAAGGACCTGTTCCTGTGCGATACTGCTCTGTATGCTATGAATGCTCTGCTCCCAGAAGTCTGCTCCCAGATCCCAATTTTGTGGTTGCAGCAGACTTGGAGCTCCAGCTGTGACAATGACCTCCTGTCCCTAGGCTTCTGTGTGACGGTGGCTGTCTGTCATAAGATCATAAGTGATAGGAGTAGAATTAGGCCATTCGGCCCATCAAGTCTACTCCGCCATGCAATCATGGCTGATCTATCTCTCCCTCCTAACCCCATTCTCCTGCCCTCTCCCCATAACCTCTGACACCCTCGCTAATGAAGAATCTACCTATCTCTACTTTAAATATATCCATTGACATGGCCTCCACAGCCTTCTGTGGCAAAGAATTCCACAGATTCACCACCCTCTAACTTTAAGAAATTCCTTCTCTTCTCCTTCCGAATAGAACATCCTTTAATTCTGAGGCTATTACCTCTTGTCCTAGACTCTCCCACTAGTGGAAACATCCTCTGCACATCTACTTTTCCAACCCTTACACTATTCCATATGTTTCAATGAGGCCGCCCCCTCATTCTTCTAAACTCCACCAGGGAAAGTGACCGGCTGCCCCAGGGTCCCAGTCAGGGCAGTGAAGCAGTTGATACAAACCTACACCCGGGCTTGTCTGACCACCCAACGTTTCCACAGAGGAGAGCGCCTGTCCAACCCATGCTTCCATCCTGAAGGGAGGAGTGTGGTTTTATATTGATATTGTTTCGGTCCAAATTTGAGTATGAGGCATAAATTATATATTCAGGATGCATTGTATTGGTGACATTACTGTGATATATATTTTGTCCTTTACAATTTGGATTACATATACCCAATATAAGGTGTTGGTAAGACTGCACCGGAGTGCTGCATTTGGGTTTGGTCTCCTTATTTAAGAAAGGTTACCCTCATTATTACAGACCTCTTTATAATGGATTTTGGTTCCCGGACACATGGTTCCAAGGCATGGAAATTGACAAGCAATTGCTCCGATCGACATTTAATTCTATTAAACAATGTAACAAACAGCCTTCAGTATTTTTAGTGTAGAAAGGAACTGCAGTTGCTGGTGTATACCGAAGATAGACACAAAGTGCTGGAGTAACTCAGCAAGTCAGGCATCATCTCTGGAGGAAAAGGATGGGTGACGTTTCAGGTCAGGAGTCTGAAGAAGGGTCCCGACCCAAAACGTCACTCATCCATTTCCTCCAGAGGTGCTGCCTGACCCGCTGAGTTACTCCAGCACTTTGTTTCTATCTTTAGCATTTTTCTATCTCGTATTCGTCTATCTTTAGTATTTTTAGCTTCAGCAGTAACAAAAATACATTTTTTGCAGTTAAAAAGAACTTGTTTATTTGAAAACAACTATTTTTTTCACAGAGTGACCACTAGGTGGTTGGCGCAAACTCTTTACTTGGCAATAATGGACACAATCCCCCATCCCTATGGTCCAGTATAATGAGGGTTTACTGTACTAGCATTTGAAGACGTTTAGAGGAGATTTGTTTGGCTAATTTGTGGGATGAGAGGGTTGGCCTTATTTCCAGTAACTAAAAAAACATCGGACCAATATTCTTTAGAATATAGAAGAATGAGAGGTGATATTAAATATATAAAATTGTAAGGGAGCATGTCAGGATAGATGTGGTGATGTTTTGACCAGTGCAAAAGTCTTGAACATGGGATATAGTTACAAGATGTGGGGTGGTCATTTTAAACAGAGTTGTGTAGGAATTCCTCCTTGCAGAGTGATGAATCTTCGGAAGCCTCTGCTCTGGAGTCTTGTTTTATTTTGTGGACAGAAAGGTGCTGGTGCCCACTGTTTATAAACATACATGTCATGTGGCCGGAAAATGAAAATAATATCATATTCAACCCTGTACGTCTTTAGAGTGTGGAAGGAAACCAGAGCTCCCGGAGAACTCGCACGCAGGTCACGGGGAGAACGTACAAACTCCGTACAGACAGCACCCATAGTCAGGATCAAACTCGGGTCTCTGATGCTGTAAGGCAGCAACTCTACTGCTGAGCCATTGTGCCGCCCTTACTAGAGCACATTGAGTTATTAGAGCACTTTGTCTTTTGTTAAATTTTCAAAAGAGTGGGGAAGTTGAGGGCCAAGTGAAACGAGCACAGAAGAGGTCTGAATGAAGCAAATCAACTATGATTGCACTGAATGACAGATCTGGCTAGAGGATCCATGTGACCCATTCCTGTGCTGTGCTTTTGTGTCTATCTAACATTATATTTTAAGTCAGTGGCAGCGTTTGCAGTGTTTTCAGTAAGCTAGCTTCTTTTGAAACTTGTATACATCTCATCATAAAACTTGCAACAAATTATGGAGTGACAAATCACAGGCGCAGCAGTAGAGTTGCTGCCTTACAGAGCTTGCAGCACCAGAGACCCGGGCTCGATCCTGACAACGGGTGCTGTCTGTACAGAGTTTGTACCTTCTCCCTGTGACCGGGTGGGCTTTTCCTTCAAGATCTTCAGTTTCCTCCCACACTGACATACACAGACCTCCCAACCCTTCCGAATTTGGCGGAAAGTTTCCGCTTTCTTATTTCATTTCCGCCATTCTGATTTCGCCTCACATTTTTCCGCAAAACACATGCCTCGCCGCTCGCTTCGCCCCGCCCTGCTGCTCGCCTCGCCTCTGGCCTCGCCTCGCCGCTGGCCCGGCCTCGCCGCTGTACTCGCCTCGCCTCGCCGCTAGCCTGGCCTCGCCTCGCCGCTGGTCCGGCCTCGCCTGGCCGCTGCCCTGGCCTCGCCTCTCGTGAGGCCTGTTGAGGTTGAGAGGGGAGGGGGGGGGGGTTGGGGTGCGGGGGAGGGGGGCAGTAGAGTGGGAGGAGGGAGTGCGGGTTGGGGGGATGGAGGGGGAGAGTGGGGGTGGGAGGGGAGTAGGGGAGGAGGGGTGGGGAAGTGGATTTGGGGGGAAAGGGGGGGAGGGTTTGGGGGGAGTAGGGGGGAAAGGGGGGCAGGGGAGAGGTGGGGGGAGTAGGGGGGAGGGGGAGTGGTGGGGAGTTATGTTGGGGGGGACATGCACCGTTGTGATTTGCTGTTGAAGACTACTAGAGCAAGTATGTCTTCAATTCAATTAGGTATGTGCAGTTTTTTAAATGAAACTCTTTCTTCATAACTTAGTCATACATTTTATGACCATTGTTCTTTTATTCAATACCAAGAGAATTGGGATGTGTAAGGAAAAAACAAAATAGACAAAAAAAACAAAACAATTTTTCTTTGTTGTAAAAAGTATTTCTGTTCAATAATCTTTCTATAATAATAGAATATGCTCATGATAGGCCTGACATTGTACATGTAGTCCAAGAACTACAGACTGTTGGAAATAATAGTCGTTTTTCACAAGGGAATGTAGCGCAACGCGTACGCGCATACTTTTTTTTGCTGAAAAGTTGCATTACGCGCCATATTATGAATTCTGATGTAAAAATCTGAATTTTGGACATCAAAATTCTGAATTTGTAAAATCAAATGTTGGGAGGTCTGCATACAGGTATGTAGGTTAATTGGCTTGGTGTATGTGTAAATGGTCCCTAGTGTGTGTGGGATAGTGTTAATGCGTGGTGATCTCTGGTCGGTGGGGACTCGGTGGGCCGAAGGGCCTGTTTCCGTGCTGTATCTCTATACTAAACTAAACTAGTAGTTGTCCCAGAGATTGACAATTTCACTCACACACTTGAATACACCATTCCTGGTGGATGATAAATCTTAAAATGAGTTTACAAAAATTGGCAACCTCAAATTGCCTCCTTCAGAATTGTTTATTTCTCTGATTGCAATGGAATTTAGAAATCTGCTGTCAGCAGGAAAGTTAACATCAAAATATTGTCCCTGAAACTCAATATTTCATCTGCAGGGAAACAGTGCATTTTTAGTAGTTCTTCAATGAGTAATAGCCAGATTGGTTGTTTTATTCTGTATTTGATTCTTTCTATGCTCGCCTGGTTTCGTGTGATTGATATATGTGTGTTTTAAATGGTGGCTATCTAAGTACTTCTGAACGTAAACATTGCAATGAAATAAATATTTTACAATCTTAGCAATTTTTCTAAAATGTCCTGTTTACTTAGAGGAAGACTCGCTGTGCCTACATGGCACAGAGCATTTTTCAGTTTACTTTAGCAGCGTACTGATTAACCCCTTTGATGAGGGTCAGTGTTGTGTTATGTAGTGGCACAGCCTCATTTAATCTCAGGGCTTGTTCTCTTCCAGTGCTCTGTAAAACTCCACCTTCAGTGTCACAAAATTGTTGCCAGTTTGCAAAAGCGTTTTGTTTTCCATTCATTGACTTGCCTTAGGTTCAATAAATGTGTATTTTGAAATGGAGTGGGCAATGTTGCGGAGAATTGACCCAAAAAGGGCTTGCTGTATGTAATGTGTCTTCTGAAACAGAAGAAGACTGCAGTGGCTGGAACCCATGAAGGAGCTGCATGGGATTATTCCATCACTGGAGCTCCAGCAATACAATTGCCAACCTGAGTTTTGTATGATTTCTGCTCTTTACAGTGCTCAAAGATGGAATGAATTCCAGAATGCATTTAATGTGGAATGTGCCGCAATGTCTGCCTTTGTGGAAGAAGGAGATACATAAGAGAGTGTGCTCTCCAGGCTCCACATCACATCTCTTCCTTGTAAATTGGATTCTCTGTCCAGTAATCTATGTTGCCAATACTACTATCCTGGTCCCTTAGATAAATTACAAATTATGCTTAATTCTCTTAAGAGGCTGGATGTGCAAAAGGACTGTCAAAGGGAATCATCTGGCAACTATTTCTACCCTCCTCCACCATCTAACTTCCTTCCTCTGGTTTCACAATTTGCAACTCTTTCATCTTTTTGTCTCACATTCTGCTTTTTTTCATCTCCGGCCTTTGTTCAACCATCTGCCTAGAAAAATCTCCCTCACCCGGGTTCACCCGGGTTCACCTATTACCTGCCATGCTTCGTCCTGCCCCTCCTCTCTTCCAGCATTCTTCCCTTACCCCTCACCCTCTGCCACCCCATCCCCCTACAATCAGTCCGAAGAAGGGTTCTACCCAAAACGTCACCTATATTCTCCAGGGATGCCGCCCGACCTGCCAGCATTTTGTGTCCTTTTTTGTAAACTTGCAGTTGCTTGTTGTAATGTGTGTCTTTGTGGAAGGAGATACATAGGAGAGTGTGATGGATTCATCTGGCCTGTTCCACTCAGTGAGCTACAGGGAAACTGAACTGGGATAAATGCATCCTAATGATAGCCTGTGGTAATTATCTCTTTCCTTATACCTACAGGTTGCATGTATGAAAAAGGTCCCAGGCATTTTTATGATGACACCTGTGTTGTTCCTGAAAAATTTGACAGTAAGTGAATTTTCCATTAATTTTTAAACTCCACTGTATTAAAAGTGTAATTTATTGTTCAGGATGTGCACAAATTCTACAATTGAAATTGGGTTTTTATGGGAAAGAAATGCTAAAGCTCAGGAAAAAAAAAATTATGTTTAATAATTGAAAGACATTTTATTCCAAATGCCTTTTTTAGAACAATATATTATGGACTTCCTCTTGGTTGTCCACAATAAATTTGGTGAAAGATAAGTGGTAATTCAGGTAGACACTTGAGAGATTAATCTTTACCAATCTTTGAGCGAATAGGCTGTTTCTCCAAAGACGATCTCAGCAATAGTGTCTCTTTGTGTGGTGGTCGGTTTACATGAGGGGACAGTGCTTTTAATAGCTGGAGGGGGTGGGGGTGAACAATGTTGGAATTTTGGAATTGGGAATACTGCTGAGAGGGAATGGTCCAGGAAAGTATTCACTGAATGGAGGGACTGGAAAAGATGTGCCCATAAATCCAGTTTAATTCAAATAAGTGTGAGGTTTTGCATTTTGGGAAGTCAAACCACTGCAGGACCTTCACAGTAAACTCCAGTGCCCTGGAGAGCATTGTGGAGTAGAGTGATCTAGGAGTACAAGTACATAGTTCCCTGAGAGTAGTGTTGTAGGTAGGCAGGGTATTGAAGAAGGCTTTTGGCATGTTGATCTTCATCAGTCAGGGAATTGAATGTAGATGTTGTGCTATTATGTTACAATTATACATTGTTTTGGTGAGGCTGCTTTTGGAGTATTGTTCAGTTTTGGTCACCCTGCTCTAGGAAAAATGGCACTAAGCTGTAGAGAGTGCAGAGAAGAATTGTGAGTTTGTAGCCCGGACTCAAAGGCCTGAGTTGCATGGAACGATTGGGCAGACTAGCAATTTATTTTGGAGTGCAGGAGTTTGAGGAGTGATCTAATAGAGATGTATAAAATCATGAGCAAATAGATGTGGTGAAAGCACAGTCTTTTTTCCCAGGGTAGGGGACTCAGGCACTGATGACACAGGTTTCAGTTCAGTTGGGAAAGATTTAATAGGAATCTGAGGGGCAACTTTTCACACAGAGGATGGCAGGTATATGGAACATCTGCCAGATGAAGTAGTTGAGGCAGGTACAATGACATTTAAAAGATATTTGCACAGGTACGTGGATAAGAATGGTTTGAATGGGACATGGGCCAAGCATAGGCAAGTGGGACCAGCTTGGATGGGGCATTTTGGCCATCATGGGCAAAGATCTTGTATCCATATTCTATGACTATGAATATACGGTTCTGAATTGGGTTCTTGATTGCCTGGTCTTTCTCTGGGATTGCAGTGGATCGTCCACCAAAGTCATGGTGGATAATTAGGAGAAGCTGTGCAGATTTCCGCTCTAGTCTGACATGATTAAATCCAGCTGCACTTTAGTAATAGCTAGCTTTCCAGAAAGTGGATGTGTAATGTCCATAACATAAGCTATCATGATTTACATACTCCCCGACTTCATATATAATAATATATTGGATGCTAACAATGAATGTTTTAGTCATTAAGCGACCTATAGTTCAACTTTTCTCTTTGAAGGAAAATGATGAAGTAGAATTCCTGCCTTTTGCAGAATATAACTAAGTTCATTGAAATCAATGAGATGAAAAATGGATGAGTTCTAAAATCAATGGGCAATCTGCTCCACCACGCTAACATCCTGACGCGAAACTGGCACAAAAAGCAACTAAATTCTGTGATTTATTGTGCGAATCATCATAAATACCCCGATTGCACACACTTAAGAGAGTCAGGATATGCAGAGCAATAGATCGTCCAACAAGTTCCTGTCTTTTATTCAGGTTCTTATCAAATATTGAAAGGCAAAACTCTGCTGGATATCTGAAATAGAAACAGAAAATGCTGGAAATACTCAGCAAGTCAAGCAGCAGCTGTGGAGCGAGAAAAATTGTTAATATTGAACTCACTCCTTGAGCAAGCGAACAGGAAAGAATTATTAGGCAGAATGTGTCATTATTGCCTAATATTGTTCCCCAGAAAAATGTATGCAACTTTTTGTTGGCTGATAGCCATTTCCCTCCTTATTAGGAGGCACCTAAACATGTGTGGCAGCCAGTAGAGCCACTGCCGACAACCTTTGGTGCTGACTGTGTGGAGTTTGCATGTTCTCCCTACGATTCATCTGGGTTTCTCCCGCATGGTCCGGTATCCCCACAGATATTTAGTTGGTAATTATATTAAGTGGCCACCGTAAACATCCTCTAGTTGGTTGATAGTGATAGACTTGGTACGAGTGGGGAGATGGGAATCAATGGGAAAATGGGAGAATAGAATGGGATTTTTGAAGGATTAGTGTAAATGGGTGCCTGATGGTTAGTGCAGTTGGTAGGATGAAGGGCCTGTTTCTGTGCCATTTGACAATGATTCCTTTCTATATTGGTTGAGTTTATATGTCACTGTATATGTTGCCTTAGTAAATAATTCTGTTCTGTCATTAAAACCATTTAAAAGTCCTGTAGCATGAGGCAACGCAGAATTCTGTATATAATTCACTGACAATTAAAAAGAAATACGAACAGAAAATTAGGAAAGTGTACGTCAGGTCAGTCAGCATTTTAAGAGTAAGAGCAAAAAGGGCCCAAGACATTCAATATCGTAGGAGTTAGAGTCAGGTGTTTTAGGGCTCTGGAAAACAAGGGGAACAGGGGGAGACACAAAGAATTGCAGAGGCTGGTTTACAAAAAAAGACACAAAGTGCTGAAGTAACTCAGTGGGTCAGGCAATATCTCTCTAGAACATAGATAGGTGATATTTCTGGTCAGGACCCTTCTTCAGACTGCATCTGCATCGGCATAGACAAGTTGGGGAGAAGGGTCAGTTTCTCTGCTGAGGGATTCTATGCCTCTAAAAGGAAGAGGGGTCTTAAAGAAAATCAGTTCAGAGTAATGCTTTTGTTTCAAGGATAAGCAAGAAGACTTTGGCCTTGCCCTTGCCCTTGCCTTGGGCCAATCGGCGACACCCTACCCATTAACCTCTGAGCTCTTTCCTCCATCACTTCCATATCAGCTGCCTTCTCCTCTTAGTGTGAGAGGATCATCTCCAGATGTCACCAGTTGCAGCCTACTGCAGCTGGAGGTCTCTCCCCACCGCGAGCTGGGCTGTCAGTTTGGCTGGCTGCCAGCTGGGAAATGGAACAGGAAAGATAATGAGGTCGTGCTGTTAACATTGGCGGGATCTCTGTGCCACTGGCTCTGCTGAGCCCTTTGCCAGCTTTCACTTTCATCTGCACTCTCCCTGTGAACAAGGAGAGCAGGTCTCAAATGCTGCTGGGTGTAAGATACTCCGTCACATATTTGAATCACCTCACCTCACCTGGTTTCTTTTCAAAACAGAGTTTCTTGTTTAAATATACTTTATTTATAAAACTAGCAATATAGGCGACTCCTGCATGATGAGTGGAGGGGGGGGTGGGTAGTGTCCTTCCAAGACGGTCCATATTGTGTTTTTCTATAACGTGAGCCTGTCTCATCTGCAAGAAGGGTCTCGACCTGAAACATCACCCATTCCTTCTCTCCAGAGATGCTGCCTTTCCCGCTGAGTTACTCCAGCATTTTTTGTCTATCATCTGCAAGAAGTGTAAGGTGAAAATAAATAGTGCTAATCTACTTACTTTCTTCACATAATTTCCATGAGTGTGAGTTTTATTCCACATCTCAAATTTTTGGTGCGTGACTTGTGAATTGTGTCAGGGTGAATTTCTGTAACATGAACGCCAGAATGCAAGGATCGCCTGCATATGATACATTACATTCATACGTCGACATTCATGGTACAAGCAGAATCATTCCATTCATGTTAAAGATTCACATTATATACAATACAATACAATACAATATATCTTTATTGTCATTGTACCCAGGGGTACAACAAGATTGGGAATGCGCCTCCCATACGATGCAATAATTTAAGTAATTAACAGCAACCCAACGAAACGAAACAATTGTAACAGTTTTTAGACAGGGTAAAGTGCAAGTTGATCTATGCGTTGTGGCCATCCGGCTCAGCAGGACCGGTTCATAGCAGCTATGGCCCTGGGGATGAAGCTGTTCCTGAGTCTGGAGGTGCCATTAGAGTGCCATTAATATCAGAGTGACATTAATTTTAATTTTGCATGTATTCAAACAAGAGGTGGGTTGGACATTGATTTATGCAGGTCCTTAGTGTGTAATGTACGAATGGCCTTCAACTGTGATCTTTCCCCATGGATGTTCTGTGGCTGCTGCCTTATAGACTTAGAATGTGCTGGGCATCAGGATTCAGCTCCTGGCACTGAAAGACCAGAATGGTTTAGGAGACTACCTTTCATTGAGTTGCTGATCTTCCAGCAGCAATAGTTGTTTGTCTCAATATCTGGCAGAGGAGGTTCCTCCTTAGCCAATCAGCTCGATTGATTCTCTTTTTTTTAAATTTCAAAACTGAAGTTTATTCATAATAAAAATATACAAACAAAATAATATAGTGCACAGTTCCTCACATTCAGTGTTAATACAAAAAATATGCCATCAGAACACCAATATGTATAGAATCAGCAAAGCTGAATGTACAGACTAATCAGCACTGCATGCAAAGAACTTTACACTATGTTCTTCTGCATGTGTATGTGTGTCAGTATATGCTACTGAACATTGAATATATATATATATATATATATATATTTATATTCAATGGTCAGTAGCGGAAGGACCCTAGGTTACAGTTCACTCTTCTTTACCCACAGCACACTATAAACAAGATGCAAAGTAAATAAAAATCATCACATTTGGGCCATGAGGCAGTCTAATGAAAGTGTATTTTGAACCGGGAATACATAGAACCTGATGTGAACGTGACTACATCTTTGCATTCACATTCAGTCCTAATCTGCAACACCAACTGGATCCCAGGTGATTTTGTATCCTCATGAAATCTAAAATGAATTATAACAAGCATACACCTGGACATCATGGGATGGGATCACATAAACACATTCAATGCATTCACCTGAAATGACTCCTTCACTAATAAACCTGCTCACCCAGCAGAGAGTGAAATTTTAGATGAATGTGTGCGGTTAGGCATTTGTACATCAGTTTCACGGGGAGACTTCAGATCTTGGAACAAGCCCAGTTAGATGACATTAGATTTCTTGCCCACAAAATTCAACTCCATGACATCTGCTCTCCATTCGAAGAGAGCGAAGTAAATATCATTCCCTTGCCAATTAGCAGCATGTCAAGCAAGCCTGTGGTATTCCACAAATCTTATGTTCGATCTATGCATCAAGCAGCTAATTTATTGGTAGCATCATATGAATAAAGTTAGACTGAAAAAGCTGGGGTTCTACTTGGAGCAAAGATGGCTGAGCAGATGTGATGGAGGTGTGCAAGATTACGACTGGGTTAGATGGGGCAAATAGAAGGCAACTTCCCCATTGGGCAACAGATTAAAAATCAGGAGGTGCAAATTATTACATTTTGCCAAGAGATACAAGAGGAATTTGAGATTTTTTTTTCCACTGCGGAATATTATGTCCTGGTTACACTGCCTACAGCCCTAGTCCAAGCAGAATCAATCAAAGAGGAATTGGTTCTGCACTTGAAGAATAATATATTTTAAGGAAGGAACAGGGGTGACTGAGTTGCACTGCAAAGAGCTGCCAAAGACAAACGGTCAAACGGACTATTTTTATTAGTTCATACGTAAGAACGAAAAGTTGGAAGAGCTAGGAAATGTTGGAGATTTGTACAATATGAGGAGGTGACAATGACATAGGTGGGTGGAAGACTATGGTCAGATTTGAAACTGGGGCTGTTAATTTTAAAATCGAGGTACAGCCAGCCTAGCAGTGAATATAGGTCAGCAAGCATAATGGTGATTGTTAAAGAAGCAAGTTGGGGCACAGGCTGCTGTGTTGTGGATGGAGTCAGGTATGTGGATACTGTGCAGATCTTGCTCAAGAGAACTTTGGGAATATCAAGGTAGCAGATGTATGGATAAGCAAAGTCTATGCACGATCTCTTGCATAATTCTGATCAAAATAAACTTTGTCTGGTTCATGGTTTTATTGCTCTTATTTCTTCAGGTGACATCAAGCAGGAGCCAGGGGTATATCGCGAAGGGCCCACTTATCAGCGTAGAGGCTCCCTCCAGCTTTGGCAGTTCCTAGTGGCTCTGCTTGATGATCCAGCAAACTCGCACTTTATTGCATGGACGGGACGTGGCATGGAGTTCAAACTCATCGAGCCAGAGGAGGTGAGTTTTGGTAGCATCTGCATTGAGAGTGAATGGAAACAGGAAGCCAGCTCGTGACATCGGCAAAGGGGTGCGGGGTTGGGCAGTGAAGAACGAATTAAATGACAATTGAATATTCTGATACTGGTATTGGTTTCGGTTTATTATTGCAACGTGTCCGAGGACGGGTCCTGGCACTCAATGGAGGATGCGCTGCCAAGAAAACAGTGGGAGTCACGTGGGGAGGCCACCAAGAACAAAGAGGGATTGGGAGGTGGGGGAGAAAGAAGGACTATATTGAATACTTTTGTAACTTTATCAGCACCCTTTACGTGGCAACCCTTGCCTACTTGCACTGTATGCAAACAAGGAATCACACTGTACCAAGTACATGTGACAATAAAGTATGAATCAATCAATGTATTGAGACACATTGGAGAACTGTGTTTTTGTGTGCCATCTAGGCAGATCATACCATGCATGAATGCAAACACACTATACCCGAGTATAATAGGTAATGCAAATAAGAGAAAGGAAACAGCATGCAGAATGTTGTGTTACATCTAAAGAGAAAGTGTAGATAAAACATAAGTGCAAGGACACAAATGAAGTAGATTGGAAGATCAAGAATATTAGCGTATTCAAGAGTTTGATAACAGCAGGGTAGAAACTATTCTTGAATTTAATGGTATGTGCTTTCAAACTTTTGTATCTTCTGCCCAAGAGAGAAGATTGTCCGGGATTTTAGCGATCCCTGATTATGTTGGACTGTTTTGCTGTATTCCCAAGGCAGTGTAAAGTGCGGATGATGTGGAGGGGGCGGGGGCTGGTTTGTTTGATGGGCTGGGCTACATTCACAACACTCAGCAATTTCTTGCATTCTAGAGCAGAGCAGTTACCATTACCAGGCTGTGATGCATTCTGATAGGATTCTTTCAATGGTGCATTTCTAAGCACTTCTGGTTGATGCTCCCTTAGAAAAGGTCTTTCCTTGGTCAGGCAATGCTGCCATCCTGAATGGAGAGCAGCAAAAGTGCCTGCTACTTTTCTTCGCAAAGGATCTCTGCAACTTGTGGCAATTATTAAGATGAGGGCCAGACTTCAATTTTTAGACAAGCCTTACACTATTTCACGCAGAAAGAATGTACTGAATAATTTGTTGTGTTATGGAATTGAGACTTAACAACCCATCATCTGAACCGAGTGTACAATGAGTGCTTTCAGATGAGACATAATGCCCCCTATGTCCTCTAGACTTGACATAAGACATCCAGCCAACAAAATTTTGACTGGCCTAGGAAATGCCTTCAGTTTGTTTTTAAGCATATGTTATTGGGTACATTTCCAGTGGTCTGAGACTTTAAGCCTCATCTCGACCAATGTGACAAGTTGTTGACGTTCAGTGCAAAAGGCAGCTTCCAGTTCACTACTTCCCATGGTGGAGTGGCTGCATTGTTGGTGGCTGTCTTCAGGTAAGATCTGAAAATGGAAGGGGCAGGAGAACAGAAACCTTTGGCTTGCAGAACCCAATTTATGGTCCTTGATCTGTTTAGGTTGGCTTAGTTCAGTTTAGTTTAGAGATAGAGCATGGAAACAGTCCTTTCGGCCCACCGAGTCCATGCCGATCACTAATCCCTGCAAACTAACACTATCCTACACACTAGGGACAATTTTTAGAATTTTACCAAGCCACTTAATCTACAAACCTGTACGACTTGAGTGCGGGCTAACTGGTCTGTAATTCCCCGTTTTCTCTCTTGCTCCTTTCTTGAAAAGTGGGATAACATTAGCTATCCTCCAATCCACAGGAACTGATCCTGAATCTATTGAACATTGGAAAATGATCACCAATGCGTCCACTATTTCTAGAGCCACCTCCCTGAGGACCTTCGGATGCAGACCATCAGGCCCAGGGGATTTATCATCCTTCAGTCCCATTAGTCTACCCAATACTATTTCTCGCTTAATGAAAATTTCTTTCAGTTCCTCTACCCCCCTAGATCCTCTGTCCTCCAATACATCTGGGAGATTGTTTGTGTCTTCCTTAGTGAAGACAGATCCGAAGTACCTGTTCAACTCTTCTGCCATTTCCTTGTTACCCATAATAATTTCACCCGTGTCTGCCTTCAAGGGACCCACAGTTGACTTTGCTACTCTTTTTCTGTTAACATATCTAAAGAAACTTTTACCATCCTTTATATTCTTGGCCAGCTTCCCGTCGTACTCCATCTTTTCAGCCCGTATTACCCGTTTTGTTACCTTCTGTTGTCCTATGAAAGTTTCCCAATCCTCTGGCTTCTGGCTACTCTTTGCTGTGTTATACATCTTTTCTTTTAGTTTTATTCCATCCATAACTTCCCTTGTCAGCCACGGTTGCCTCCTACTCCCCTTAGAATCTTTCTTCCTTTTTGGAATGAAATGATCCTGCATCTACCGGATTATGCCCAGAAATTCCTGAAATTGCTGTTCCACCGTCAATCCTGCTAGGATCCCTTTCCAGTCTACCTTGGCCAGCTCCTCTCTCATGCCTTCATAGTCCCCTTTGTTCAACTGCAACATTGACACTTCCAATTTAACCTTCTCCTTCTCAAATTGCAGATTAAAACTAATCATATTATGATCACTACCTCCAAGCGGTTCCTTTACCTCGAGTTCTCTTATCAAATCTGGTTCATTGGACAACACTAAATCCAGAATTGCCTTTTCTCTGATAGGCTCCATTAAATGCTGCTCTAAGAATCCATCTCAGAGGCACTCTACAAACTCTCTTTCTTGGGGTCCAGAACCAACCTGATTTTCCCAGTCAATCTGCATATTGAAATCACCCATCACCACAGTGGCATTACTTTTCTTACATGCCAGTTTTAACTCCTGCTGCATCTTACACCCTACATCCGGGCTACTATTTGGGGGTCTGTAGATAACACCAATTAGTGTCTTCTTGCCTTTACAATTCCTCAACTCAATCCACAGTGACTCTACCTCGTCAGTTCCTATATCTTCCCTCGCAAGGGACTGAATTTCATCCCTCAGCAGCAGAGCTACCTCACCGCCTCTGCCCACCTGCCTGTCCTTTCTATAGGATGTATAATCCTGAATATTAAGTTCCCAGGCCCGATCCTCCTGCAGCCACGTCTCTGTAATCCCCACAATGTCATATCTACCAACCTCTGACTGAGCCTCAAGCTCATCTACTTTACTTATACTTCGCACATTCATATACAATACTGTTAATTCCTTACTCATCTCACCCTCCACATCGATCCCTATTACACTTGGCCATACTCTCCTATTCCTTTGTGAGCTTTCTTTCCCATTAATTCTGGGGTCATTAACTATCCCTTTACTCTCTTTCCCTTTAACTCCATCCTTGACTATACCATTTGACACCCCCCCCTTATTTAGTTTAAAACCACCCGTGTAGCAGTGGCAAACCTGCCTGCCAGAATGCTGGTCCCACACCTGTTAAGGTGCAATCCATCCCTTTTGTACAATTCCCCCTTACCCCAAAACAGATCCCAGTGATCTAAGAATCTAAATCCCTGCCCCCTGCACCATTTCCTCAGCCACACGTTCAGGTCCTGTATCTCCCTGTTTCTGCTCTCACCAGCATGAAGAACTGGAAGCAAACCGGAGATAACCACCCTAGAGGTCCAGCTTTTCAGCATTTTTCCGAGCTCTCTAAAGTCACGCTGCAGAATATTCATCCCCTTCTTTCCGACATCGTTTGTGCCAACATGCACTACCACTTCCGGCTGTTCACCTTCATCCTTGAGGATTTCCTGCACTCTGTCCATGACATCCTGGATCCTGGCACCAGGGAGGCAGCACACCATCCTCGAATCCCATCTGTTGCCGCAGAAACCCCTGTCCGTACCTCTCACAATGGAGTCTCCTACTACCACGGCGTTGCCTGACGATGGCCTCTTTGGTTTTGACTCAACAGCATTTTTTGCTTCGCAAACCAGTCTGTGCTCTTCTTCCCCGACAGCTTCCAAGTGGGTGAACCTGTTCTCCAGAGGCACAACACCCGGGGACCTTTGCACTCCATGTTTCCTTCCCTTTCTCACCATCACCCACCTTCTCTCTTCCAGTACCTTCGGTGTAACAATCTCACTGTACGACTTGTCGAGGAACGACTCAGTTTCACAGACAAACCTGAGGACATCCACTTGCTTCTCCAGTTCCCCAACACGATCCTTCAGGAGCTGTACCTGGATACACTTTTCGCACTTGTCACAGGCCAGAGGCACCAGCAGTGTCCTTGACCTTCCACATCCTGCAAGCATCACTCTGAATCAGCTTGCTTGGCATTTCCTTCTTGCATCTTGCCCTCTCCAGAGCTTGGTGTGGTGTCCTCCCGCAGCCTCCTCGCCGAAGACTCGCACTTTTCTCTAAGATTCGCAGCCAAAGACTCGCACTTTTCTCACAGGGCACTTCCCTTGACAAGGCCGCGATATCAGATGCTAAATTGACTAATTGTCCAATTTACCAATCTTCCAATTGGCTTGTACTCGCTGGAATTTAGAAGACTGAGGGGGGATCTTATTAGGCTTGTACTCGCTGGAATTTAGAAGACTGAGGGGGGATCTTATAGAAACAAATAAAATTCTTAAGGGGTTGGAGAGGCTAGATGCGGGAAGATTGTTCCCGATGTTGGGGGAGTCCAGAACCAGGGGTCACAGCTTAAGGATAAGGGGGAAGTCTTTTAGGACCGAGATGAGAAAACATTTCTTCACACAGAGAGTGGTGAGTCTGTGGAATTCTCTGCCACAGAAGGTAGTTGAGGCCAGTTCATTGGCTATAATTAAGAGGGAGTTAGATGTGGCCCTTTTTGCTAAAGGGATCAGGGGGTATGGAGAGAAGGCAGGTACAGGCTACTGAGCTGGATGATCAGCCGTGATCATATTGAATGGCGGTGCAGGCTCGAAGGGCCGAATGGCCTACTCCTGCACCTATTTTCTATGTTTCTATGTTTCCAATCTAATTGTTCAGCCAATCCCCACACTCGCTCCTGACCTTCCTTTCTCTGATGAGCATGAAGGTATGTGCTTTGCCCGACCTGCACTCAAAGACTGCTAAAGTGCCGTTTGCACCCTACCCGTTCATGTATTTAAATGCCTCTTAAATCTTGCTATTGTATTTGCTTCTCTGGCAGAGCATTCCAGGCACCACTGTGTCAAAAAACTTTACTCGTAAATCTTCTTTAAACTTTCCCCCTCTCACTTTAAATCCAGTATTTGGCATTTTCATCCAGAGAAATAGACTGATAATCTACTTTGTCTATGCTTCTCATAACTTCTACTAGGTCAACCTCTCGGCCTCTGACACTCTTACAAAAATGATCCAAGTTTGTCCAACTTCTCCTTCCAGCCAATACACTCCCAATCCATGCAATATCCTGATGAACCCCGTCTGCATCCTCTCCAAAGCCTCCACTTCTTTCCTGTTATGGGGAAACCAGAACTACACACAATACTCCAAATGCGGTTTAACCAAAGTTTTATGTAGCTGTAAAATGACTTCCCGACTGTTATACTCAACTGCCCAACTGATGAAGGCAAGCAACCGTATGTCTCTGTCCACTTGCAATGCCAAATAAATAGTTGTTTAGGTAAATTTGGTACTTTTGGATAGTCTACGTTTGTGAAAAGTAGGTGGGTTGCGCACACCGCTGTGGACCACACAATATCATGTATTATTTCCTGAAAAACTGAAAACTTGCAAGCTGGTGTATATTTTTAGTTGGCCACGGAATCCTCCTTTATTTGGTAAATCAACATCATAAATATTTGTTTTACGGTCAGGTCCCTAACATTCCTGCGGCAGATTTACTTTACGCTCCAAAATATATATTTTTTAAGTTTGTTTTCAGCACATGGTCAATCATGCCAAGGCCACATGTATTGTACCTCCCCTGTTGCCTTGTGTGGGTGGTTTAAACACTGCAGATCGTGATGGTCACCTACAGTGCAGCTGGGTAAGGAATTCCTGCTGCACAGCCACAGTGGAGGATTGGCAATACACATCTAAGTCAAGGTGTCATGTAATAGTTGATGGTGTGGCTACGTCTTTTCTGCTCTTTTACTTTTTAGTGATAGAAAATACCGGGGTGGGAAATGTCAATAACAATGTTGATCATAGGCTGCAACATATTGAGCTGATAATGTTGACTCTAGCCAGGGTGTGGTGGCACTGGAGGGGCAGCATATTGAGCCCTATGTCATAGACTCATGCAGAATGGAAACAGGCCATTCAGCCTCACTTGCTGACCAAGATGCCCCATCTACACTAGTCCCACTGCCCAAGTTTGGCCCATATCTCTCTAAACCCTTTTCTCTCCATATACCTGTCCAATGGTTCAAATGCTGTTTGGCTACTTTGTACTCTTGAATTCAGGCACGAGAAAGGGGAGTATTCTATGTTGAGCCTTGTATATGCCAGGAATGTAATGTGGGATCAGGAGTTGAACCAGTCACAGCAAAATAGTTTGGTAATCGCTATGATATACCTGGGTCCAATTAAACTACTAAAGAATGATGATTTTATAACAGCACATTGATGAGAGGCTAGCAGACCTCCCAACCTTTCTGAATTTGGCGGAAAGTTTCCATTTTCTTCTTTCATTTACTCCATTCCGATTTCGCCTCACATTTTTGCGCAAACTACATGCCTCGACGCTCGTCGGGCCTCGTCTCGCCACTCGCCGGGCCTTGCCGCGTAGCGTGAGTCCCGTTGATGTTGGGAGGGGATGGGGTGGGTGAATTGGGGGAGGGGGGTTGGGGTGGGTGTAGGGGGGCGGAGGAAGGGAGGGGAGGGGTGGAATGGGGGTGAGGAGGGGAGTGGAGAGGGGGAGGGGGAGTGGAGGTGGGGGGGTAAAGGAGGGGGAGCGGGAGGGACATGGACAGTTGTGATTTGCTGTTGAAAACCACTGGAGCAAGTATGTCTGCAATGAAATTAGGTATGTGCAGTTTTGAATGAAACTCTTTCTTCATAACTTAGTCATATATTTTATGACCATTGTTATTTTATTCAATACCAAGAGAATTGGGATGTGTAAGGAAAAAGCAAAATAGAAAAAACAAAACAATTTTTTTTTTTTGTGTTGTAAAAAGTATTTCTGTTCAATAACCTTTCTATAAATAGCAGAATATACTCATGATAGGCCTGACATTGTAGATAGATGTAGTCCCAGAACTACAGACTGTTGGAAATAATAGTAGTTTTTCACACATGAATGAAGCGCAATGTGTTTGTGCATTTGGCGTGCATACTTTTTTTTGGCTGAAAAGTTGCATTACGCGCCATATTATGAATTTTGATGTAAAATTCTGAATTTTGGACATCAAAATTATGAATTTGTAAAATCAAATGTTGGGAGGTCTGGGCTAGTTAATGGCAGCCTTGTTAAAGGTTAAAGGATGATGATCGGATTTTCCTCTGGAGTTTAGAAGGATGAGAGGGGATCTTATAGAAACATATAAAATTATAAAAGGACTGGACAAGCTAGATGCAGGAAAAATGTTCCCAATGTTGGTCGAGTCCAGAACGAGGGGACACAGTCTTAGAATAAAGGGGAGGCCATTTAAAACTGAGGTGAGAAAAAACTTTTTCACCCAGAGAGTTGTGAATTTGTGGAATTCTCTGCCACAGAGGGCAGTGAAAGCTATATCACTGGATGGATTTAAGAGAGAGTTAGATAGAGCTCTAGGGGTTAGTGGAATTGAGGAATATGGGGAGAAGGCAGGCACAGGTTATTGATTGAGGATGATCAGCCATGATCACAATGAATGATGGTGCTGGCTCGAAGGGCCGAATGGCCTCCTCCTGCACCTATTTTCTATGTTTCTAAGTGGCCATTGTCTTCCGCTGTAAAGTGTGAATTCTATCTGCCACTTGCATGTCCTCAACTGGACCTCCAAGCTGTGCTGCATCATAGCTTCGATTCACAGCAGGTCTTATCATTGTGTTGATTTGTTGAGTTGTCAGCAAACAATCCCACTCTTGGACTTTTAACAGAGAGAATTCTCTATTGATGAAACACATGGCAGCACGGTGGCTGCCTTACAGTGCTAGAGACTCGAGTTTGATCCTGTCTATGGGTGCTGTATGTATGGAGTTTGAATGTTCTCCCTGTCACCTGCATGGGTTTTCTCCAGGAATTTCAGGTTCCTCCCACACCCCACAGACGTGCAGGTTTGTAGACTAATTGACTTGGTAAAATTGTAAATTGTCCCTAGTGCGTGTAGGATAGAGTTAGCGTGTGGGGATCGCTGGACAGTGTGGACTCGATGGGCCGAAGGGCTTGTTTCCGTGCTGTACCTCCAAAATTAAAAACTAGAACATGGAAAGAGATTCAGGAGAGATTTTATAAATATGTTCTTGTAACATTTTTTTTTACACTCTTTGTGCATATTTGTAAAATCCAACCTGTTCTACATTAATCAATATGTTCAGTGGATTCAGCAATTACCTGAAATTCACTGCAGTGTGTAAAAAGCATATTAACACTATCTTACACACACTAGGGACAATTTTACATTTTATACCAAGCCATTTAACCTACAAACTTGCATGTCTGAAGTGTGGGAGGAAAACGAAGATCTGGGAGAAAACCCACTCGGTCACGGGGAGAACGTATAAACTCCGTACAGACTGCACCTTTAGTCGGGATCGAACTCAGTCTCTGGCGCTGCAAGCACAGTAAGGCAGCAACTCTACCACTGTGCCACCATGCCACTGTTTCTGCACTGTATCTTTAAACTAAACTAAACTAAATTATGAAGTTGAAACTGGTGTGCATCTGCAGGGATGAATTATTCTGATTTTTAACAACACCAGTAAACACAGATGGTGGGAAAACATGGTGGGAAGCGGGCACAAAGATTCTAATTGTGAGATTTTACTCATTGGTGTTCAGCACTGTGGGCTGAATTGACCTTGAGATAAGTTCCAATATGAATTTTGCTCTGTTCACTCAGATTCATGGCTTCCCCTTCCCACTCCAAACAAAACACCTGTGAACATTTGCATTGAATCTGATTTGGAAACGACACAATTTACAATATGCTGCTCTACATTATAATTAGGCTTAGGCATAAAGCAGCACGTGCTGATGAAGGCATCAATGCTACGGAGGCTTTCTCGTCCATCAGACAATATAACTGTCAAAGGTTTTATAATTGTGAATGTAGGGGACCACTCAAAGAGAAACCTTTGAAGCGGACTGAATATGGTAGAACATTCGGAGGCTCCAAACTTTAAGTTTGTCTACAGCTTTTTTTTTTCATGATTGAAGAGGAGCTTGACAAAAAGTTGGAGCAAAAGCAGATTCTTCAATAAAGTAATTTAATGCTCAACTAAACAATGCTCTCCTGTCAGTTGTGGAGCTAAACTGGAGCAGTAAATGGTCTGTTTTTATAACAACAATGTTTGATTTGTGAAAATGTTCCATTCCTTTGCTTGCTTCATTTGGGATAAGTAGTGCCTTTGTTCCCGTAAATGAAATATTCACTCACATTACATTCACATTATGTTCACATCCTTGGAAGAATTCCATGAAAGTCAGGATAAAGTAAAAAGAAATAAAAGCAACACTTTCTACACTAGTATCTTGAGTTTTAGTGTGTAGTGGGGCAGATTATTTTATATGGATGCCCTCTCCCTGCCTTGTTAGTGTAAGCAATCCAGTTCACCCTGGTTTTCATCCCAGTCAAAGACGTTATTCAAAGTGGCTTTTGCTTGTTTTTGAACCGAGTTGTTGGTATGTTACTGCAATCTGAGAATTTTCTCTTCTAAATAAACACCAAAAAAGAAACATGCCCGGACTCGCCTCTGGAAAGGTTATTCTTTTCCTTCCCTTTCTAATTTCGAAATGGCACTGATGCCAATTGTGGAGATGTCTGCTTTTGCCTCACCTTACTTTTCTTTTTGAAGGAGGAAACCTTTGCAGTTGGCAACAGTCAGAGAATTCTTAATAACTTGAGCCGAGATATAAAGCGGCAATTCCATGCAGTAGCTGAGTTCATAAAATACAAAGATGAATCCTGCTTTGCTTGGAAGCATCAGTAGTATTTGATTTAATATCTGGCAGATATAACGTAATCATTATCTCTACTTATAAATTCTGTACTTGCATTGATTAGTTTTCTTGCTGTTTATTGGAAGAATTTCAGGTTAAAGGGATGGTATGTGAAATATTAAAAGAGATATTATATCTTGGTTATCCTGCATTTTATTGGCAAGAGTGGATCTGCAGTGCCATTCCTGATGCAGAAGATTAGCACTCCAGTCTGCAACTGCAGGCAAAGCCCCAGCATTCACAGCCCCACCTTTGTTTTGAGACTGGGAACATTACAATCCTAAAGTGGTGCACCTTTTATTGCACTGCTCAATTTTATCTTTCACATTGTACAGTACTATATGTGGCTAGACCCTATTGGATTCCTGAAGATATCCTTTAAAATAAAAACCAAAGGTTTGAGCAAGGCTGGGTGGAAGTGCATGGAAGTGCATGAGTGGGTGGAAGTGCATTTAAAAAAATCACTGATTGAAAGATACAGCAGGGAAACAGGCCCTTCGGCCCGAGTCCATGCTGACCATCGATCGCCTGTTCACACTAGATCTATGTTTTCCCACTTTTACATCCACTCCCTACACAATGAGGGCAATTTATAGAGGCCAATTAACCTGCAAACCTGAATGTCTTTGGGACATGGGAGGAAACCTGAACATTCGGAGAAAAACCATGCGGTCATGCGGAGAATGTGTAAACTCCTTACAGACAGTACCCGAGATCAGGATCAAACTCAGGTCTCGGGTGCTATGAGACAGCAGCTCTACCAGCTGTGCCACTCACTGTGCCACCTATATCTTGTTCAAACAGGTTGGAACGTGAACTGCTCTGTTTTCTCAATAGAAGAAAAACAGTGTACTCTGAGTATCAAGGACTGTGTAGCTGAAGGTTGAGAGAGGCACATCACATTCACAATTCTAACAAATGATTGGAATAATACAAACTATATAAGAGACACGGTTGATAAAGATATCAAAATGATGATAGTTGTTCGTAGTTCACCTTTAAGGCACAGTGTTTAAATAGCAATGATTTTTTTTAATGTATTGTTTAGAATTTATACACAGGAAATGCATGATACAAACATCGTGTTAATTATTTAACTCAGGTGTGATATTCACGAACCATGCAGGGTGTGGGGTATAATTTATGATTCCATTTGTGGCATTGAGCACAGCCCACACCCAGTTTTGCCACCAGTGAGTTTACCTTTCAGCTTACATCTAGTAAAAGTTAAACATAGAAATGTTGCTTCCTGGATATAAAAAGGACATACGCACTAATGTGTAGGATGGTGCTAGTGTACGGGGTGATTGCTGGTCG
Organism: Rhinoraja longicauda; assembly: GCF_053455715.1. Classification (NCBI taxonomy): domain Eukaryota; kingdom Metazoa; phylum Chordata; class Chondrichthyes; order Rajiformes; family Arhynchobatidae; genus Rhinoraja; species Rhinoraja longicauda. The sequence goes on from NC_135954.1 coordinate 81,247,803, forward strand.
GAGCGGACCTGGTGGGCTGAAGGGCCTGTTTCCACACTGTATCTACCCACTTGTGGGTAAATCAAATTGAGAGTCGAGCCACGAATGCAAGGTAGACCCAATAGCACCAATCAGAAGTCCAGGAGAAGATATATCAAATGGTGTAGATGTAATTAAGGGGAAGCAAGGTATATACACGAGAGAAAAAAAGTAGAAGGAAAAGATGATGCGCTTAAGAGGAGCATGGTAGGTGGAGGATAGTGTGAAGCATAAACTCTAACATGGACCAGTTGGGACAAGTGGTCTGTTTCTGTGTAGTGGATTTTTGGTATGTTTTCCTGTATATATTACAGTCGTTCCTTCACAATGGGTTGTAAACTTAAAAGTCAAGGTTGACTTGCTTATACTCCAGTTCAGTAGGTGGCTGAAGAGTCCTATGTGGAATCTACAGACTCCGCCACAGGGGCAGGTGGTGCTTAATAGGCCAGGTGGATGTGTTTGGGACATTGTGTGCACATTCTAGCATTTCTGCTTGTCCTCTGCATGCTTCCCTGATAGAAATACAAGGTGTAGAGTGTCTTAACATTGCTCCTTTTCCATATCACCAGTCCAACAGTCAGGATGTATAATAGATTGACCAAGAATGTATACATATGTAAATAGCGTAATGACATTTTATGAACTGAAGGGGTATTAAAGGAATTTTTTTAAGTCAATCTGAGGATAAATGATGTACTTGGAAATTGTCTTAAATACAAAAAAAAATTGCCTTGTAGTTTGAAGGTTCACAAATAGCAGATTGTGGTTGGTTCCCAGGACATAAAAACGTGTTTTGACTGCATCACACTGAAGAGTTAGTACAATCGGTGGCTGTGAATGGAGACCCAGAACATGGTGTTGTTAGATCTGAGAGCATGTGAACCTAATTGTGGATAGAAATGTGTGAATGATTTTGCATAAAATAATTATTTATATTTAACCGTTTTCCAAAACAAAAAAATACATTAGACTGTGCGCTTCTGAAGTGAGTTGGCAAGGAGCATCTTTCCGATTTTTATTTTTGTTAGGGAAAAATAGCTGTAACAAAACTCGGCATTGAACAGAGAAGGTTTAACAATTCAAGGTTAAAAAAAATTGAATTGGTTTCTTTTGAGATTAAAAGAGAGAAATTATTCCCATTAAGAGAGAGCTTGATTTCTAAGGTCAGAGATTTAAAATGATCTGGAGTCTTTCAGCGGAGAGGTTTTAATGCAATAAATGCACTGCTTGATAAAGTGCTGGTTGTAGATTCAATTGTGGCTCTGAGATGGAATTTGGATAAATATTTAAAGGTAAAAGATCTAGAGAGCCTGAGGGAAATAATAGACAAATAGCATTGACTAAATTGCTCGACAAGGACAAAGTCGATAGGCCAAGTGGCATACTGTACCTACATAATTCAATGATTATATGATTCCAAAATACAAAATGGTCTATAAAATTATCAATAAAATCAGGATTAACAGAATCAACTGGAGAGTGATTGCAGATCATTGTCCTGGTGCTGCTGATGACAGTCAGAGCATAAATCAGAAATACTAGGCAGTCACAAAGAACTGCAGATGTTGGAATCTTGAGCAAGAAAGTGCTGGAGTAACTCAGCAGGTCCATCCCTTTCCACCCACATACCTACTTCTGGTCTCACAAGTCAAGCCTCTTCTTGGTATGTTGGCATTCATAGCAAGAGGATTTGAGTTTAGGAGCAGGGAGGTTCTGCTGCAGTTGTACAGGGCCTTGGTGAGACCGCACCTGGAGTATTGTGTGCAGTTTTGGTCTCCTAACCTGAGGAAAGACGTTCTTGCCTTAGAGGGAGTACAGAGAAGGTTCACCAGATTGATCCCTGGGATGGCGGGACTTTCATATGAGGAAAGACTGGATAGACTGGGCTTGTACTCGCTGGAATTTAGAAGACTGAGGGGGGATCTTATAGAAACATATAAAATTCTTAAGGGGTTGGAGAGGCTAGATGCGGGAAGATTGTTCCCGATGTTGGGGGAGTCCAGAACCAGGGGTCACAGCTTAAGGATAAGGGGGAAGTCTTTTAGGACCGAGATGAGAAAACATTTCTTCACACAGAGAGTGGTGAGTCTGTGGAATTCTCTGCCACAGAAGGTAGTTGAGGCCAGTTCATTGGCTATATTTAAGAGGGAGTTAGATGTGGCCCTTTTTGCTAAAGGGATCAGGGGGTATGGAGAGAAGGCAGGTACAGGCTACTGAGCTGGATGATCAGCCGTGATCATATTGAATGGCGGTGCAGGCTCCAATGGCCTACTCCTGCACCTATTTTCTATGTTGCTATGTTTCTTCTTTACTCACAGCCTTTTGTCTCCTTTTCATGCTGGCCTTTGTCCACCCATCTAGCAATCAGCCCCCGCACCTGTATCCACTTATCACTTTCCAGGCCTTGTCCACCTCTCTTCTCGCTTTCTTCCCTCTACTGCAAACAGTCTGAAGAAGGGTACCGTCCTGAAACCGCACCTGTCCATGCTCTCCAGAGATGCTGTCTGACCTGTTGCATTGCTCCAGCACTCTGACGCTTTGTTCAGTAATATCAAGTCACTGGCTCTCAGGTATACATTTGATGTTCCATAAAATCCTATATCTCGGATCTACTTCAGTTCCCATGGGGTTTTTTTTTGCTTCGTATGATTTTTTTTGTTGCAATTTCCATTCAGAGGGGTAGTTGGCTCAGGTCTTGCGTTATGACCTTGACTCTGGCACTAATGAAAAAAGACACAATACAAATGGGAAAAAATGGATCTTGCTGTACATTGAATAAGAAAAGAAACAACGTTTAAAGAAAATCGAGTGCATGGAGACAGGATGAAGAAAGACTGGGAGGGTAAAGAAAATCAATTAAATTATAAAAATTCTTGAAATTAACAAAAACTCCTACCCTGCATTAAGTGACTGATTGAACAGTGTGATTAAAAAACACATTTTTTAAAGTGCCAATCTCATTAACAAGATGGAAGGATATGTGTAAAACTCATTGATGCTAACGAAAGAAGGGTTAGATGCAGAATATGATTTCTGCTCTCTATCATTATCAGTTCGAAATGTACTTGCAATACAAATATTGCCATTTTTCTCAGTACCCAAACGCCATAAAGAAAAGAGAGAATAAGTGAGGCAGAGAGAGAGATGCGCAGAGAAAGACTTTTACTTTATTAAAAGGGATGATGGCAGCAGCAATGTACATTTATATGGCACCACCGGTTGACATTTATCACAGAGCTTTTCGAGGAAGTCTAGGCAGGGACAATTGCACTCTGAGCCAAAGGAGATATTAAGAGACATGATGGAAAGTGCAGTTAAAGAGGTCGATTTTCATAAAACGTGGACTGGTGAGAAACCGAGGATGAGAGAAAAGACTAAGATGGGTGAAGCCATACCACCAATGGAGGAAAGAAATGTTGCTGAATTAAATTCATTGGTTCAACAATTTATATTAAATGGTGAAGATTGTATCTGATTCACATCTTTAATATAACTGCAAATGCAGAATAGTGTTCATGTTTTATTTCTCACAATTGAAGTGAAGGTAATGTTTTGATAATCGTATGATAATGTGGACAATGAGTTTATCTCACAAGGCACAAAGTGCTGAAGTAACTCAGCGGGTCAGGCAGCATCTGTGGAGAACATGGATAGGTGACATTTTGAGTTGTGACCTTTCTTCAGACTGATCCTTCATTCCTTCATTGCGTTTAGTGATGGCATCAGGCCACCTCTGCAGAGGATTAGGCTAGGTGCAATGTGGACTTTCATCATTCCAGTAGAGTAATCCAGTTCCCATATTGTACTGTGTAAGAAGGAACTGCAGACACTGCTTTACACTGAAGATAAACTCAAGCTGGAGTAACTCAGCACGTTAGGCAGTATCTCTGGAGAAAAGGAATAGGTGACATTTTGGATCGAGACCCTTCTTGTCAAGAGTCATGGGGAGAAGGCAGGAAAATTGGATTAGGAGGCAGAGATCAACCATGATTGAATGGCAGAGTAGACTCAATGGGCCAAATGGCCTCATTGTACTCTTATAATTTGTGAACTTTTAACTTGTGAACTTAAGACTGAGAGTCAGGGGAGAGGGAAACTGGAGATTTGAGGAGGTACCAAAGAACAAAAGAATGAAGGTATTCATTGTACTTCTTGCCATTTATTGCTAACATTTCAGAAATGTACTGAATTCTTGAGTGAAATGAGATTTTGAGTCACATGAGACAAGTCATTGGCATGGAATATTACTCCACAATTGTTGAATTTTATGCACTTTATGCTTTTTCTCTTAGGTGGCGCGGCGTTGGGGAATCCAGAAGAACCGTCCTGCTATGAACTATGACAAGCTGAGCCGTTCACTGCGCTACTACTATGAGAAAGGCATCATGCAAAAAGTAAGCCTGAACTATGTCATTTTTCTGAGTCATTTTTCAAGCAGACACCATCCAAACAAAACGTGCAGATATAGCATAACACTCTTAAACTGTGAGAACAAATCCCTGTAGCCCAAATTAGTTTCAATCCATCAAATTGGAATTATAGAGTCACAGGAGATTGCAAATGCTGAAGTCTGGAGCAAAAAGCAATCTGCTGGAGGAAACCAGCAAGTCAGACAGTATCTGTGGAGGAAAATAAACAGTTGACGCTTCAGGTTGAGACCCTTCATCTGGACTGAAAGAGTGGAGGAGAGATGGTCAATCAAGAGATGAAGAAGTGAGAAGTGATAGGTGGATCACGGTGAGGTGGGCTGTTATTTCTATGTGACGTTTCTTTACAAAAAATTTGGTCTACATTTTCTTTGCACAAATCTTCAGGAGCTGCTCAGTTAAATAGCAACTAATAATCTCACTTTTCATATACTTACATTCATCTATAGTTGGTCATGATAAGGAGTAGTTGGGCCACAGAGACAAGAATGCCCAAGGCTTGATCAGCTGAGATAGCAGATCGCGATCCAGACTTTCATCTCCTTTTCTGTAGCCATTAGAGCTGAACACATACATATTACATAATAGTAATCAGAATAGGTATCCGTGATGCCCTTGCTTTCAAATAGCCTTCCACCATCCACTGAATTTGAATGATGCAACCCCAAAATTTGTCTGAATGTTGTAAGGTTTTCGGTGAGAGGAAGGTGTTTTGAATGGAATTTGAAGGGAAAGTTCTATTACTCCGAGAATGGTTATAATGTGGAACTCGCTGCCAAAGGAGGTAGTAGATTCAGATACAAACATTACGATTAACAGACATTTAGACAGGCATTTGAATGAACAAGGCATCAAGGGAATATATCTAATGCAAGTAAATGTAATTGGTGTAGGGGACAAATAGGTTAGTATGGTGATGGTGGACTGAAGGCATGTGATGAACAACTCTTTGACAATGCTCTTCTAATAATGTAATATATTGTCCGAACGGATAAAACAAAGGCAGTGGATTTAAGAGAAGTGACCAATAGAGACTCTACTCTGCAGGCATGTTGAATAATGATTCATTTAACTCGGGTAGAAAATGCATTTTATATTCATCGGAAGAAACCATAGGAGCACCTACATTATAATGACAATAAATCCTCAACATTACATTTAACAAGTACAGTAACCCATGCTTATTTTGGGAGAGTGTAGCAATTTTCTCCATCGCATCTTTTTTTATCTTTTTGTCTTCAACTGTTGTTTTGTAAAGAATTGTTATGTTGATAACTTTGGTACTTTGGTCAACATCATATCTCCAACATTCCCTCTGTTCTCTGATTTCCATGCCACCACCCTCCATAAAAAAGCATGCTTGCTTTTTTAAAATTTCCAGCTTTGATGAAGGGTCTTTGAACTGAAGCAGCAACTTTATTTCTCTTCCTACCAAAGCTGCTCGACCCACTGATTGGCTTCAGTATTTTTTGTTGTTTTTGTTTTGGATTTCCTGATCTGCAATATTTTTGTTTGCTCCAGTTATAATGACAAACTTGGTTTAATTCCAGCAGATTGATTAACAATTACATTTGCTGTTTCTAAAAGTGGCTCTGAAGTATTGACGAAAAAATTATGTGCTTATTCTTCTGCAAAGCAGAATGAGACCCCATAGAAATCAGTGAGTGATGCATTGATTTTTCAAACAACAGCTTCATTATTACCTTAATTTGTTTTGTTGCTTGTTAAGTAGAATGTCACTGCTGAGAAATAGAACAGGTTTTCTTTTCAACCACAGTCAAAAATAAACATTTCTATTTCTGAATTAGACTAAATACAAAATGAAGCTGCCTCTACTTTATTCTAAAATGCAGATTCAAAGCTATCTTTGTTTTTCAGTGCGAGTGCACTTTGGGATCAGTGATCATATCTGTAAGATTTCAGGTAGTTTTGAGTAACTGGAGTTTGGGGAAAACTGCTAAATTGGAGAAGGCTAATTAAAGGCTAATTATAACTATTTGATAGGAGCTGGATAGAATGGACTGAGCATGTCTGTAATTGGGTAAGTCCACATCTGACATGTGGCAGCCATTGTGAGGAGAATAGACAAGGATGATAAGAGTTCGGGAACCTTAGATGATGAGAGATGTTGCAAATGTAGTCAAAAAGGAAAGGAAGGCCATGTAAGGTTTAGGACGCTGAATCGGGATAGGGTTCTTGAAGAATATGAGGAAGAAAGACAAAGATGGCACAAGTTCAGGAATCTTGGATGATGAGATACGTTGGAAATATAATCAAAGAAGGAAAAGGAAGCATATGTAAGTTTTAGGAAACTGAAATCGGACAGGGTCCTTGAGAAATACAAGGGAAACAGGAAACAACTTAAACAGGAAATCATGAGGGGTAAAAGGGGCCATGAAATATCCTTGGTGAACAGGGTTAAGGAAAATCCCAAAGCCTATATTTAAAACAAGTGAATAATTAGGCAGAGTGGTACAACTGAGGCACAGCCTCGAGCCAGAGGAAGTGGGCAAGGTACCAAAGAAGTACTTTACATCAGTATTCACTACGGCAAAAACATGGATGAAAATGAGATCAGGGAATGGTATGCTGATATTCTAGGGCATGTGGGTATTAGGAAGGAGGAGGTATTGGGTCTCTTGAAGAACATTGAGGTGGATAAATCCTCGGCCTGGTGGGATCTGTCCCAGATTAGTGAGATAGGCAAGATAAGAAATGCTGGGGCTTTGATATTGATATTTGTATCCTCTTTAGCCATTGGTGACATGGGGCAGATTGGGGAAGAGCCAATGCTGTTTAATCTTTTGTTTAAGAAGGGGACCAGGTATACCCAAGCAAATTATAGACCAGTGAGCATAATAGCAGTGGTAGCAAAACTGGTGGCGAAGGTTCTTAGGTATAGGATCTACTTACATTTGGAAAAGCATAGACTTATTGAGGATAGTCAACATTGCTTTGTGCAGAAGAATTCATGTCTTACAATCTTGATTGAGATTTTTGAGGAGGTGATGAAGATGATTGATGAGGGTAGGCCAGAGAATATTTAATGCGTGGACTTGTGAAAGTAGGAATATGTAAAATTATGCGTGGCATCGGGAGGGTAGACAGACTGAACCTTTTTCCCAAGATGGAAATATCAAATACTAGAAGGCATAGCTTTAAGGTGAGAGGAGTAAAGTTTAAAGGAGATGTGCAGGACGTTTCTTTACACAGAGTGTGGTGGGTGCTGGAATGTGCTATCTGGAGTGGTGGTGATGCAGGTTTGAAGTGCCATTTAAAAGATTTTTGGATAGGCTCATGGATATGCATAGAATGGAGGGGTATGGATTATGTGCGGGTACATAAGAGTTGGTCTTGGTATCATGTTCGGCACAGACATTGCGGGTCAAAGGGCCTGTTCCTTTGCCAAAATGTTCTATGTTATATGTTTTATTTCTGGGCAAGATTAACGATTAATTACCAATTTAGTTTCTACCTACATTGATGCTTTGCCCACCATAAACTCTGGACTGCTTAAAAATATTTCAGAAGATCTTTACGGCCATTGACAAATACTCTCAGCTGATTATCTCAGAGATGAAAGGATAGTCAGACTGCACAATAATTTTATTAGTATGTCCTGGAGGCACCAAAGGCTAACAATGAAAGTCCCTTCCCAACCCAACCTTCTCATATGTGGCCAGAATAAGATTTTTATTTGGACAATATATTCTTCAGTCAAGCCAGATAATTAAGGAAGAATTCAAATGGTTTATTGAGGTGCTCTGAAATGCACAGTTGCCCTCTTCTGATATTGGTATAGGGAGAAGTTCCCATAACTTTATAGAATAAATGTTTGAAGTAAGTTTGTATATTTCTTTATTCTTAAAATTTCTCATTTTATATTCAGTGGCAGGCTAGCAATTTGATCTTTTGATATTTCATCCTAATGATGCTTTCAATGTGTTTTGAAGATCCAAACTTTACGGGAAAATGTTCCTTTGTTTTATTTTTTAGGTTGCTGGAGAAAGATATGTGTACAAATTTGTCTGTGATCCTGAAGCGCTTTTCTCAATGGCTTTCCCAGACAACCAGAGGCCTGTGTTGAAAACTGACATGGAGCGCCACATCAATGAAGAGGACACTGTCCCACTTTCCCATTTTGACGAGAACATGGCCTACATACAAAATAGTGGCTGTTGCAATCCCCATTCATACAATGAAGCCTATGTGTACTGATGCAGCCGTGTTGGGGCAGTCACTTCATGTTTTTTTTTTCTCTCGGTTGTTTTCCTCTGTAGACTGTGACCCACTCTGGATTTACATCATCTCTTCAGCATCTCTGACATTAAGCAATGGGTCCACAGTTTATGTCGCATTAACCCCATGGTCCACTACCAGGGACAGTGCACTTTATGAAAAGACTCATTAGAGCTCTACTTGTTTTTGTTTTCAGGATGGGATGGGGAGGGCAGTGTTTTTTTTTGTTGCCTAAATGGGGTTTTTTTGTGGGAAAGGGGGAAATGGGAGGATTGGAAATTGAAGACATTTAAGTGGTTTGATTGATGCTATCTTATGGATTTTGGTTTCATATCAGATAAAAAATTTACCAAGTCACTTACAAAAAAATCTGCTGATATCAGTAATAAAAGAAACTGCATATCTAATGTTGCTGTGTTAACACAGCCGGCACTCTTTAAAAATCTATATCCAAGTAGAAACATAGTACTTTTTGTCAGGGTACACATTAATATACAGTCAAACATTTTACTGCTGTGTCATATTTGTTAAAATATATGAATACTAGAATATGCCGAAGCTTCTGCTGCAGTCTCCTTTTCTGTAAATTCTTTTAAAACGCAGGGTCTATTAAAGCAATTGGAAGCATTGCTGTACAGGTAGCATTTCAGGACAAATAGTCAATTTAAAACATTTACTGCTTACGATGTAGTTTATGCTGTAGCTTTACCATGAGCAACTGTATGCGTTAGAAATTGGTAAAAGATTACCCACTTGCTAGAGGAATTTTTTTAAGCTTAAAGATTTCTAGATCAATGGAAACGTTTTCTAACGTGGCCTGTCAGTGGCAACAATTCATTTGCACTCACTTCAGTTTTCAAATCCAGGCATTGAAGGACATATGCTAATGCCAATATCATAACTGAACTATGCGTTTTTATAGTTCTTTAAGAATTTTTAAAGTGGGTTACCAGATGCATGAGCTTTGGAATTACACTGAGCAGTATTAGTATTTGGATATTCATATCTGTTGCCCAAAAAATGGCACCAGCTCATTGATATTAAACTGTTTAATACCTGCATAATGGATTTGGATGTAAACAAATTAAACTTTCCTACTCTAATATCGTTCAGAATTATTTCAATGCTTTTGTTAGTAACCCTGTTAAGCACAATACTTCATCAAAAATGGATGACCTTTCGTCGAATCAACATTAAAACATATGGATATGACTGGATATTTAGTTGTTTAAAATATTTCCCTCAATCAATTCGAGTGCCGTGCCTATTTTATTGGTGCTGTGATTAGATGGCAGAACCCATGTATGTGAGGGGAAATCAGGTACTCCAAATTTGACAAAACTTGCACTCCGAGCCATTTCTGCCAGAATGACATGAAAGCAAAGCTCCAACTAACTTTCTGTTTGAATCACTGAATCCGTAATAAGTTTGTTTGCTTTCTTTATGTTTACGTGCTTTCTTCAATCAGTAACGTACATCAATGCTAATTATGATTGCAAGAAGAAATAGCACAAGAGTGCAGTCGGTTACTCTGCATTATTTAAAAAAGAACATTGAGCATGTGCATCATTTAAAACTTTGTTGCATTTCGTTTTCATGTCAAAAATTATTAATTGATACCTATTGAAGCTAAAGCTAGGAAATGTGTGTTCCTTTTATTTCTCTCCTTATCAATATTGTAAATTGAAAATGCACTCTGGGTTACTTTTTTAAAACCTTTTACAAAATTGCTTAAAGTCTCCATTCATTCAAGTTACTCAGTCCAGGACTTGAACATTATCAAGTCCCCTTTGTTTGTGAGGATTATTCTGGGGTAAACAATCACTAAACGCAGAGGAAACTTGAAAACTTCACCAAAGTGACAAAATAAGTTCACATGGAGATAATAAAAATGGAAAAGATGGATTATGAATAATGCAATTTTAATGCTTCAATTTTGTTTTATTTGGTACACCAGTAGAAAAAGATTTTTCTGTATTTTGTTAATGTTTTTTGATCTTCACTTCCATATCAATCTCCAGGACACAAAGTACATGGAGAGCATGTCCACTGGGACTTAATAGTTCAGTTCTGCTTGGCCATGAAACCCCCAAATCCTTATCAACTTCCAATTCTGGGCACCTTGATATGTACTTTAATTATACATTGGAAGGTCCTCAACATTAGGAAAATAGAAAAGATGGAATAAGTGAGGGTGCAAACATTTTAGCAAAATACTAGTTGCTGGGGAAACACAGCAGGTCAGGCAGCATCTGGGGATTGAATGGACAAGATGATTTCCAACCCCAATTATTGCCTTTATATTCCCTCCCTAGATGTTGCCTGACCCGTTGAGTTCCTCTAGCAGTTTGTGTTTTGCTCAAGATTCCAACATCTGCAGTTTATTTTGTCTGTGGAAACTTTTTTTGTTACCCATTTTGGAAGACAGTCTGTATTACTGACCTTGAACAGATCCAAATCACTCTCCAACACACACCTTGACAGCAAATCTGCTTGATTATTATCACTTATTTTACTAAGAACAATTGAACTATACTGCATGGGAAGGGCCATTCAAACGAGCCCTTTGAAATAATTATCAAATTAATTCCACTGATCTGTCTTTACTCATGGCCCTGCTATTTTTTTTTCCTTATATGTGTAAATATCCAGTTCCCTTTTGAAAATTACTGTTTTGTAATTTAGCCAGAAGAGGTGTCTGTGCACATCAATCTTACATTAAGTAGTACCATGCAGTGTTGACAGTAGAACCAAATATCTAAAGAGAAACACATTTCCTTCTAGTTATCCACCTCCTCCCTGCCAGGGAAACTGCATAATCAAAAATAGATCAAATTTGTAATCTCATTGAAGCATTGAGCAGTTATAAATGATTGCAAGCACCAACAAATGCACCACAGAGTGAAATGGCACTAATTAGATGTTGTAATTGACAGACCACTTTGCAGCCACTCTTGTAAAAAAGGGGGGATATTCAACCTTATTCTAAGTTTCCACATTGTAACTTCAGGATATTGATAAAATGCAAATCTGTTGTCGTGCTCTTTCCAATTCATTTGTTGAATTGTACTGGTAATGCTGATCAAGTGCAACCATGCCTGGTTCACAGGGAACAAGCACTGGGAGAGTTCAGAATTAGACAATATAAGGCTAATTGTCCATTTGTTTTTTGTATTAGTATTTGCAAGGGCCCCTCTGGACTTTTACACCAGCAAAGTTACAGTGCTGTTTACCAACAACGTGAATTCAATTCTACGCCCATGATTTAATGTGTTCCACAATCACGTGTAACATGTTCTAAGTCCAAATAGCAGTCAAATCTCAGCATATAATTAAATATTGAGATTGGAATCAAGCGAATTGGTTTGCATGCAATGAATGCAGTAGATTTACTGAGAGTATTTGATGCTCTCAATGGATTCCCAGCATTGAAGTTCTTCACATCATCAGGCACATAAAAAAAGGATATGAATTGTGAAACAAATTAGCGATTTTCCTCCATTATTCTGTGCATGAAGAGCAGAACGGATACAAACCTGCCTGCTTTGATCATACTCCGCTGGGTTTTAGTTGTTAGTTTTCAGTGTTGTACTAGTTTTGCATGCAAGCAAGCTTTTGACTTGGGAAGAGCATGGACATTGAAGGCAAGGACAAGCCGGTTGTGAATGACTGCAATCAAAAAGCTTGTCGGCATACAAAATTAGTATAATCCAGTCACTTCTAACAAAAAGATTCCAAGAAACAATGCAAGAAAGTTCTTGGATCTTATCAAGGTAGTTGACAGGTTACATATTTAATTTACATTTTTAAATGACCTGTTAACATAATTCATTTAACACCCTAAAAAAAGAATTGCTAGCTGCCACATTTGTGGAGATTCAGTTCATGATCTCGTTTCTAAATTGATCTTTCCTTTCCAAAAAAACAAAAGCAACTAATCCAGTGTCTAAACTGCCCTGTCTAAAGTAAGAGAAACATGGGCCCCTGGGAAGTTCACCCACTCCTTCATTCACATGCTTTTGTCCTTAAGATGTCCAGTTCACTTCTAATACTTCAGTGCTGTGAGAACAATTGTAAAGTACAATTCCTCCCAAAGTTTTCCGAACTAAGTGTACATTTCTGCAACCGATAATGCAAATTCCACACGCAGCCTAACAGCAAATGTTTAATAAGGTTTTTTTTTGTTAAGAAGCATATTTATTGTTGTAATATTTTAGACATTAACACAGAAGTAACTTTTAAGATGTTAGAGTATTGGATCTTGAACCTTACCCCAAGGTTACACAACATCACTGTGTCTCCAGCTTTGTGCCAGGTGAACCAGGTATTGTGTTGAGAAACCCTGGAGGCAAAAAGCAAACACTACATCTGCCTGACGATGGTCATCTGGAAATCTAATGTAGCAAAAAAAAAGACAATGTTGAGGGACATCTGTAAATGATGGACAGTATTTTTTCTGCTGTTTCTGAAAATTTTTCTAAATTTTTGTAATTTTGTATTTATCATGTATGTTTGGTTTTATATGGCCACAAAGTAGCATTCAAATTAATGTAAATCACAATGTTTGATTTTTCCTCAGCTAAGGCTTTGAGTAGTTCGAAGGTTCATGGACTTCCTGTATTGCTTTTCTTTTTGGGTTTTTTTCTCTCGCTTTTTGAAGAAAGATATGTAATGGCTTAATAAACTCTGTTCAATTCCTAATGAACGGTGAAATATGTAATTCGAATGAAAATGCTCTGACAGCGTTTCCATATTTATATTTTATTTTCCATCCATTAATTTTAGTGTTGAATACAGTCTCCTTGGAGTCTTCTGCAGTGCCATTGTCTGGTTTGGAATAAGTCAGCCTATGTTTTTTGTTTTCAGTCAGAAATGACAATTTCACCAAGAGTTCAAGATTGAAAAGATTCAAGATTACAGAGTGTTAGCTATATGCACTGGATATGAACTGGGGCAATGAAATTCTTACCTGCTGCAGCTTTACGGGCATATCAGACACAACATCCACAAAAGTAAATAGACAACAACTTACCAGTTACTCTAAATCAATTAGAGCATGGCAGGGCAAAGTACAGTGCAAACACAGTGCTGAGTCCTTGGTGGTTCAGTATGCTTGACCTCAGGTTATGGTTGTGCATGGTGGTTAAACAACTGGATGGTTGATGGGAAGAAGTTGTTGAAGAATAGGAGATAATGGTTCTCATGCTCCTGTATCTTCCTCCCGATGGTGGCTAGAGTGGTCTGGGCCTTTGATGATATTAGCTTCCTTTTTGGGGTAGTACGTCCTATACAGATCCTTTCAATGCTGATGGACCAGGCAATGCTCACCACTTTCTGCAGCCTCCGTTTGTTCACAAGCAGTCCATGATACAACTAGTCAGTATGCCCTCCACCATACACCTGTAGACATTCAACAGAGTGGTGCATGCCAAGTCTCAAATTTATGAAGAAGTAGAAGCAGGTTTTATTTGTGACTGCATCAATGTGCTGGTCCCAGGACAGATTATCAAAAATGTGAATGCCCAGGAGTTTGAAACTATTGACACTCACCACCTCTGTTCCACCAATGAAGATAGGTACAAGGCCCTCCAGCTCACTCTTCCTGGAGTCTTGCAAACATTGAGAATAAGATTGTTGTACTGGCACCACTCAACCAGATTGTTGATCTCCCTCCTGCACTCTGACTCGTCATTACCCATTTTTCATCCAAAAACAGTGGAGTCGTCAGCAAATGTAAAGTTATCAGTGAATGCAGAGTACAATGCATTTGCTGCTGTTCAGCTTTTAATTCTTATGATATTATTGCAGCCAACAAACAAACTTGCACATAAAAGTGGAAGGAGATTTTTGAAAACAAACTTTATTACATGGCACAAGTGAGGTACAGTACAAATGTTAATATTGATAGAATGAGTTTAAGATTTTAACAGGAATGGTATGAATTTTAACAGTGCACCCACTTCTCCATATCAGAAACCCAAATCAATCTCTATATTAAAATATAGAATTAATTTCTTAACTTCCATTCTTATTTCCCCCCTCATTTAAATTACTTTGAAAGTTATCCACACCTCATTCTGTCATCATCCTTGGTCTTGCAGTACTGGAATGTTGATCACTGATAGAATGGCTCTATTGTCTTCATTCTAAGTCCCATGCTGGTTTTGCTACATCTGAGAACCTTTCTCCAGCAATAAACGTCTTTCCATCTCCCTCCCATCCTGACATTTGATTATTATTTAGCAACAGAAGTTATTCCTGCTTTTTGGAATTCTTTTTAAGCAAATTTATATTCTTGTCCATTTAAATAACTTCCCAAGTAATTCTCCCTCTAGGATTTTGGCTCTCCCTCTGGACTGGCACAATGGCATAGCTGGTAGAACTCTTGGCTTAATATCTCGGTGCTGACCCTCAGTGCTACCTCTGTGGAGTTTGCATGCCCTCCCTTTGATTGTACTGATTTCCTCTGGGTGTTCTGATTTCTTCCCAAACCACAACAACATGCGGTTTGCTAGGATAACTGGAAAGCACTCGTACAGGTAGAACCTGCTGGGAGTTGATGGGAATGTAAGTAGAATAAAACAGAATCTGTGTTATATTAGTGCCAATGGGTGATAGTTTGTGCAAACTCAGTAAACTCAGCCTGTTTCTGTGCTGTATATAACTCCCTTCACCATCATCTGCTTAGCATTGCCCTCTCACCTTTTTTGAACGGTTTTCTTGAAGCAGGCCTGATATATGGCACTGTAACAACATTTGAAAGACATTCATACAGGTATGTGGATAGGAAAGGTTTGGAAGGATATGGGCCAAATTCTGGCAGATCGGTCTAGCGTAGATGGGGATTCTTGGTCAATATGGGCAAGTTGGGCCAAAGGGCCTGTGTGCTGCAAGGCTATGACTCTAACTGCAGTTGCTGCTGAGGTGCCAGAATCATTCACGGCCCAGATGATGAATGGAATTCAGGGTCAGTATTACTTGGCTTAATAGGTCAGTTTACACAGAGCTAAATGCACATTAAGCTTTTCCATGTACACTCAGGGTCAAAAGCAACAAAAAAAAGAATCGTATTTAACCAAAATATGTTGTAACATAAGGCATGAAAAGAAAGACTTTGTCCTGCCCCTCTTTACTACACAGCAATCAAATAGTCCAGACAGGATTTATGTAATTTAGCATGAAGTTCAGTAGACACCTTTATAACTTTTTGTGTGACTGAGCGCTGTGATTAATGGTCAGGAGATTTGCCAAGGAACTGTTTAATTGGATGAATAACCTTTTCTTAGCTGCCTTCATATGAACACTTCCTAGGTTGGATTCCATGAAGCCACGATTCATGAAACAGCAACCAATATTTATACTGCAAAATAGAGGCATCAAGACCTATACATTTTGATAGATTTGAACCCAGACTTAAAAGGTCCTGATTCTACAGCCCCAGTATGGAGTAGATTACAATTTCAGGGCGTAGTTTACTACCTAACATTTTAACGTTGCATCGTGTGCTGTCTGTCCACAAAGTGCTCTAAGGCAGCATAACCAACCATGAGGAGAGACTCCAATGTTGAAAATAGTTACGCATTGACAAATTACATATACACTAATTATATGTGTAGTTCCATTCTTTGGGGGTTATTTTGATTTTGTATGAAAGTGTAAAATTGATAAAATTAATGGAAATTTAAAAGAGGCTTGCAAAGCGGCTACCAATTCATGATTTGCTGATTTGCACTGAAATTATCCATGATGAAAGTTTTTGCAGTACCTTTTTTAATGTACCACAAATGCTCTTCCTCCACATAGGAACTCCTGGTTCAATGGTCTAAGCCTTCGGCTCTGTACTGATTGGAAAGTTTCTTTTACTGCATCCCAAAGCATTTGACATATCAATAATAGAAGGTGATTAAGGCAGCAGATGATGACAAACGTTATATCAATCAATAACATTATATTGTGTAATAACTGACTCAAATATCCATTTCACTTTTGTACCAAAATTCATGTGATGAAAGTGTCTTGTTATCATCAATCATTTTTAAATGGTATTAATTAACTTTTGATCACATGAATTACAGCTATAAAAATGAACTAGTCGAGTGCTATTATGATTTATCAGACAGATAAAATGACCGGTTGACTAACATTCATCATGTTGTATGATACAGCAAGGCAACGCTAAATCGTTTACATGTCAGTCATCAGTCCATTTCTGGAAGCTGCTGAGTATCATGTCTTTCATTTTAAGTAATGATGCAAAAAAGGACTTTGAAATGCCACAGGGAGTTTTGGAATCCAGTTTTCAGTAACGAACGTTGTGGGCAGCACCCTGCCAGGACCTCCAAAATATTCAGGATAACTAGCAGAACAACAGTTCCTTGTGAACTTTAGTCTAACTCATACACCGTCAAATTTGTACCTTTGGCTGCTGTTAAAATTACCTTCAACAATTCGACCATGCAATATCTTATAGAGAAATAAGCATTAACTGACACAGGAAAAAAAAGAGGACTGTCTAGCATACTTAACACAGTGGAATAATCAAGCTGCTCACACAGCATTGCTCGTCAAAAGTGTCAGCATTAGTTTAGGTAATACTTTAAACTTTGCTTGCTGTTTACAGCAATGCCTTCTTTGTGAAATATCACATGTAAATTGATGTTATCTCTATTCAGGCATGCATAAGTAACAAAAACACAAAATGCCAGAAGCCCCCATTGTATATCACTGGGGGGTGCTTTCTCTGTCCCGCTGTGTGTGTGTGTGTGTGTGTGTGTGTGTGTGTGTGTGTGTGTGTGTGTGTGTCTCTCTCTCTCTCTCTCTCTCTCTCTCTCTCTCTCTCTCTCTCTCTCTCTCTCTCTCTCTCTCTCTCTCTCTCTCTCTCTCTCTCTCTCTCTCTCTCTCTCTCTCTCTCTCTCTTCCGCTGGGTACAGAATTTTCTGTTTTGTTTTTGATTTTCAGCAGCTGGAATATGTTGCTTTTACATAGAAACATAGAAACATTGAAAATAGGTGTAGGAGGAGGCCATTTGCCCCTTTGAGCCAGCTGTACTTAATAATGTCTTTTATTAATTCCTTTTTAAAGGATATGATTAGAAGAGGATTTGTTAACGGGAATCCCACGTTCAGATCTTCACTGTCGTTAACCAGCACCTGTATGTCAACAATATTTGAATACAGAAGATGTTTGGGGATGAAAACTTGCCTCACTTTGCTCCATGCAATGTTGTTGCAATTAAAAATAGATGCTGAAAGAAATCAGCAACTTTCTACACATCGAACACAGAGATAAATTGCACTTTCATGGACGTAACACACCTTGGCACAAAGGCCCTGAAGAGACATCGGTCAGTGTTCATCACTCGATGGGCATCATTACAGCACATTTATAACATACATGCTTCAGAATAACCCGTCAGCCTTTAATGCAGGAGAACCCATTCAACATCGGATGAAGACTTCGTCTTATTAATTAGCCAGTGCCCAACCCAACCAACTCCTCTACCTAAGTGGCTATTAGGAGGTCCATCAAAGAAACAGTCCCTGGAATCAGTACAGATGACTGCCATCTCAAAGATAAGTCCCTCCATTCTTTTGGGATGGGACTAAAACAATATTTTGGGTGCCTATTGGGATCTTAGAGCCGTGGTACACAATCCCATCATTAACCTAGTCAAAACTGCTCCAAATTGGCCCCATTATTAGAAGGAGGAATGATCAGCCATATTTCTTCTTTATGAGTGACTCAGATTTTCTATGCGCAGATTGCCTGCAATTCATAATAGCTATGTACATATAGCCTTATGCATAAGAGAATCACAAAGCGTTGGTGCAGAATCTATGCGCAATTCCACTTCAGTGCAAGGATTTATAGGATAATTTACTTCTGAATCAAGATGCTGTGTGAGTTATATGGATACTTGTACATGTGCAACATTTATCCTGCAAGGCATAGAAAGGTGTGGGTTTAGGAGGTGCCATTGCAAGTTGCTGCAATGCATCACATAGTTTACATACAATGCATTCACAGTATAGAGATTTACCAGAATGCTACCTGGATCAGGGGTTACTAGCTGCAAGGAGAGGATGGACAAACTTGCTTTTTTTTTGCAGAATGTCAGTGGTTGAGGGGACACCTGATAGGAGTCTATAAAGTTAGGAGAGGTATAGATAGGGTAGACAGTCAGAACCTTCCAGCATGGAAATCTCAAAGACTAGAGGACATAGCTTTGCGGTTAGGGGGACAAAGATTAAAGGAGATGTGCAGGACAAGTTTTTTTGACACAGAGGGTGGAGGGTACCTGCAACATGCTGCCGGGGTAGTGGTGGAAACAGATCTAATGGTAGCATTGAAGAGGCACATTGACATCAAGGGACTGGAAGGTTATGTATCATGTGTAGGCAGATGAGGTTAGTTTATTTTGGCATTATATTTAATGCCAAATTATAATGGCCCACGGGCCTGTACATTTCTATATATGCTGTACATTTCTATGTTTTATGTTCAATGCACCATTGTTAGAGGGCATATACTGTAAGGTTGCTGATCAATCAACATGGTAGGAAGGGATCGGTGACATTGTTTATTTGCTTAACAATTGTGTGCTCAAGTTCCCATAACAGAGCTTGGGCTCAGTAGAAAATGGATGTCCTCATACCTGAAGTAGAAATTAGGGCAGCTTTGTCTTTCAGTACCAAGTAGATGAAACAGAGCTTGCCTGATGGCTGCATTTAAATCCAAGAAAATTAATTTCAGACTATTTATTGACACTGCCCTCTCAGTCAGCAACTTGCAGCTGAGCTAAAGCATAAAACTCACAGGAAACTATTGTACAGCAATCAAAGGTCCTTTACTCAGAAAACAAAACCACAGCAACTCCTTCCAGCAAAAGTAGGGCATTTACTATTGAAAAATAAAGTGAGTTGTATAAAGTTATGCATGTGCATCATGTGTATTAAATCAGTCTCAGTTACTTGCAGAAAGTTGTTTACTGCAACACATCAAACAGATGTTGTGCTTGATTTATATGGAAAATACCCAATCACCACTCTGCATTCTTGCCAGGTTACTACATTGCTCAAAGCTTTCCTTCAGTTTTTACTCATTTGACTTCATAAAATTGCACTTCAAATATCATTTGTATGTGTTGACAGACAGCACTTTATTCAAGCATTGTTTCAATTTGGAACTCTTAATATCATCCTGTCCCAAACTCTATGGTGAGCCTGCCGAAATACATGTGGGGAAATGGGAACCATGTTTACATTTCCAATATGTCTGGAACCATTTTAATGGGCCTCTTATGCTGAACTCTGTGCCAGTTGAGCCCTGTTGTTTTTGCCTTGCCACTTGCCACTACGGCCACAGGTTACATTGAATGACAGTCCAATGCATTGAGGAACAAGAACATAGGAATGCCTCTGTTTTGAGAAATAGTGGGGTAGAGATTTTGCAAGAACCAATAGAAAATGTAAAACATGGTGTAAAGTGCTGGTTCTGTCATTCAAAGAGGCTTTGAGTACAAAAGTAAGGATGTCTGATTGTAATCATAAGAGACCTTGTGAAATCACAACTAGTTTTGTGTGTGCACCACCAGACTCAGGAAGAGATTATGCCCTCTGTTATCAGGCTTCAGAACGGTCCTTCCATAAGCTAGGGTACTGTCTGATTCACCTCTACCCAATTAGGGAAATTGGACTTTGTCTATGTAACTAATGCGCTACAGAGCTGAGAACTACATTCTGCACTCTGTATGTTCCCCTTTGCTTTTTCTATTGCATTTAAGTTTGACTTGATTGTATTTAACCTATAAACACGCACATCTTTGGAATGTGGGGAGAAACCGAAGCACTTGGAGGAAAGCCATCGGTCACGGGGGAGCGTGCAAACTCCACACAGACAACATCGGAGAACAGGAACAAACCTGGGTCTCTGGTGCAGTAAGACAGCAGCTCTGCCACTGCGCCACCATGCTGCTGCCTCAACACTGGCTTCATGGGATGGAGCAGCTTCCACCTAATTGTACAGGGGTGCCGGACCATGACGGTTCCTAAACAGTCGCATTTCCACTGCACCAGCACATTCACTGCAGATGCAAGGAACTACAGATGCTGCTTTACAAAATAACACACAAAGTGCTGGAGTAACTCAGCTGGTCAGGTTGAATCTCTGGGGAACATGGATAGATGACATTTCGTGTCGGGACATTTCAGTCTCAGCCCCATCCCATTGATGGGTTACACGTATGTAAACAGAACAAGAATGACATTGATCTTCATCTTGACTAAGAATTATGAAGCATCATGTCACAGTTCTTCTGGAATGAACCAAATCCATTAATATCTGAAGATAAAAGGCAATGTTTTTTGAGAAATACCTCAATAAAACAAAAAAAACAAAAACAAAAAAAAAACATACTTATCTTTTCACCAGATGATGAAAGTCTATCAAAGTGTCTTTATTACTTTTAACCCCAGTTCCGATTTTCAATTTCACAATAGCGACCTAGAAAAAGCTTTAGATGTACAGTTGAATGAGAGACGCCGTATGTGGGGAGAATGTTACTTGTTTATCCTTGATATTGATATTTTTCGAGATAATGAAATCCTATAGAACAAAATAAATAATTGAAAACTTGCCTTACTATCTTTGAAGCAGTCCCAGAGTGCTTTATAATGAATGACTTTTGAAATATAGTAGCCCTGTAAGGTAGACAACACATTTACAAAAGGCTGATCCCTCGAGCTGCAGGTGTAAGGCACTTAAATCTTTTACGCAGTTTATTTCAGGATTCTGCAGGGAAGAGGCCACAACAGAAATTTGAGGAAGGATATTCTTGCTATTGAGGGCGTTTACTAGGTTAATTCCCGGAATGGCGGGACTGTCATATGTTGAAAGACTGGAGCGGCTAGGCTTGTATACACTGGAATTTAGAAGGATGAGAGGGGATCTTATCAAAACATATAAGATTATTAAGGGGTTGGACACGTTAGAGGCAGGAAACATGTTCCCAATGTTGGGGGAGTCCAGAACCAGGGGTCACAGTTTAAGAATAAGGGGTAGGCCATTTAGAATGGAGATGAGGAAAAACTTTTTCAGTCAGAGAGCTGTAAATCTGTGGAATTCACTGCCTCAGAATGCAGTGGAGGCCAATTCTCTGAATGCATTCAAGAGAGAGCTAGATAGAGCTCTTAAGGATAGTGGAGTCAGGGTGTATGGGGAGAAGGTAGGAACGGGGTACTAATTGAGAATGATCAGCCATGATCACATTGAATGGTGGTGCTGGCTCGAAGGGCCGAATGGCCTACTGCTGCACCTATTGTCTATTGAAATGCTCACAGGAAATAAAGATGTTGAGGTTGAGGAAAATTGTAACCTGGCCATCCTATTTTTGTGGCTAACCAGTGGTTTGCATCTTGCAGTGTAGCCTCTATTTCTGTTCATGAAGTCTTCTGTGGACAGTGGTCATTGACATATTCACACCTGACTCCTGAAGAGTGTTTCTGATCTGTCGGACGGGTGTTTGGGGATTTTTCTTTATTATAGAGAGAATTCTTCTGTCATCAGCTGTGGAGGTCTCCTTGGCCTGCCAGTCCCTTTGAGATTAGTAAGCTCACCAGTGCTCTCTTTCTTCTTAATGATGTTCCAAACAGTTGATTTTGGTAAGGCTAAGGTTTGTCTGATGTCTCTGACAGTTTTATTCTTGTTTCTCAGTCACATAATGGCTTCTTTAACTTTCATTGGCACAACTTTAGTCCTCATGTTGATAAACAACAATAAAAGTTTCCAAAGGTGATGAAAAGACTGGAGGAAAGACTGGGTGCTGAGAGCTCTCTTATACTTGCATGAAGGCAATTAAACACATCTGAGCAATTACAAACTGCTGTGAAGCCATGTGTCCCAAACATTATGGTGCCCTGAAATGGGGGGACTATGTATAAACACAGCAGTGCTTTCTACATGGTTAAACCAAAATGTATAAAAATATTCTTTAATAAAATCTGACAATGTGCACTATAGCCACATGTGATTTTTCCAATTACAAATCTCCAATTGTGGAGTATAGAGGCAAAGAAATAAACGATGGGTCTTTGTCCCAAATATTATGGAGGGCACTGTAAATGCTCTGTGCTCATTTTTCCTCTCCAAAGCTTTGAAAAATGGGAAGAGGCCAAGTCCCGCAGAGAGCCATGTCATGGTTGAAATCTTTTTGAGCAACATCAAGCTTACAGTGTCAGAATGGACAGCAATATATCACTGCATGCACTAAGTACACCGACAAGCTCATGAGCACTTATTACATTTGCAGGACAAAATCACAATTAATTGATGATTTTCTGAGTGGTACCTTGGCACAAAATCGTGCACATTTGGAGTGATATCTGAAAGCAAAGGAGGGGTTAGCCATCCCAGGACATTGTGCTTGTAAAACAAAATGATCGACAGTCCAGAAATTGTTGTTAGAACCCCAAGGCAATTCATAAGAAGGTAAATACGTTAACTACAGATTATTGTTACATTGGGATTGTTGAGTCAGAGTTAACAGGCGGTGAAATCTAAAATTATGACCTGGTGAGATATTGGAAAAGAGTCTGTAACTGTATGAGGGGTTTATAATGAGCCGCCCATTAATTGTTGATTCTTAGCAACAGTGAGCAAGTGGCACAAAAATATATATATATTCCTCTCATGTTTGCATATATCCCAACTGGCAGAAACAACATTAAATTAAAAAACTTTCTCAGAGCTGACATTGTGGTCAATGTGTGCCTAATGAAGATCGCTCCACCTAGAGGAGGTGAGCTCAATAGAAGAAGAAGCAACTGCCTCATGAAATCTACTCAGTGCTTTGCTTGTAGTTTATTCTTTGCTTTAGAGTTTGTAGGTTTTAATTAATGTTGCCCCTATACTTGTCCAACCCATGGTCTCTAACCACCATCTAAATGCCTTGTGCAATGTCAAAGGTTAAAGTTTAGATGTCTATTCACACAGGCCAGTGTCTATCAGTCACTTGTTCTTTTACAATTACTTTTATAACCAAAGGAAGAGGGAAAACTGTAGTGTAGGCACCAATAGAAAGTGCCACTTTGTACCATCTTATGGACTTTAAAATACCTGGTGATGTATATATATTTAAAAAATGCTTCCAATATTGATCCCCCAGACCTCATTAAATACTTAAACCTGGTTGGAAGAGGATCCATTCATTCGCATTTTCTTCCCACTGTTTATTTAAATCAATTAGACGAAAGTAAAGCAGAAATTTCAAGGAAATAGGTAAGAGTACGACAGATGGAATTTGTTGTGAAAACTATTAAGTGGTGGACTTTAAGAAGAACAATGTAGAGTGGCAGTACAATCAAAGTGGTGCTATTGTGAGAGGGTATGATCTTGGGATGTTTGCAAGACAGTTGCCAACCATTTTCCAATATCTTTCCCAAAGAGTTTTTTAAGCTTTTCCCAACCATTTTTCACTATGTCAAAGGTCTGAAGTTGTATATAATTTACAGTTAACTCACTTCATTTAGTTTGGGGAGCTTTCAATGATTTATTTACAGCCTATCACTTTGCTTTATAAGCTCAACGTCCTGACATTGCTATCCTCTTTCTCACCTTTAGTTTGCACTTCTGTATGTCAGGAACTCCAATCTCATGATTATCCATTATCTGCTATTTTTATCCCTACCAATTACGTTGTCTTGAGGACCCATTTGGTGTAGAAAACAGTAGCATTGATGTGAAGTTGCTCAAGGGTTCAAGTTCACAACTCTTTAAATTGACAAGGTTGGTAAAAAATCTAAAAGGAAGATCTGGCTATATTTTTAATGGAGGGACTGACTGCAAAAATGCCTAATATTTACAAATCACTGACATACTGTGTACGTTTCCTGGTACACACTTTATCAAGGATTTCAGTGTCTTAGAAAGGGTACTAAGAAGGTCAATTATATGGAGATTTGAAAAGCTGTGTATATTCCCTTCAGAGCAGAGAATGGTAAGGTGGAACCTAACGGATTGTATGAAAGCTTTGAACTGGACAAGAAAGGAAGAATCTATACATTTAGGAAAGTGGATTGATAAGTAAAAGTCACAGATTTAAAATAATTATCAGAGGAAATAATAGTTTTTTTCTGTGTACAGGGTTGTTAAGATCTGGATTGTACTACCTGCGAGCATGATGGAATCAGTTTCAATTCGAGTTTTCAAAATATGCAATTGAAGACTCTCTTTCCTTGGTAAGTTTACAACATCCATCAATGACCCTTCTTTTACTTCAGGAGGCCTCAGCATCTGAGACAATTATCTCTTGTAAAGTTGCCATCCTTTTCTCTCAGCTTCTCCATCGTGCTGCATCTGCTCTCGAGATGATGTCTTCCATTCCAGGACATCTGGAAAGTCCTCCTTTTACGGGAAACATGTTTTCCCTTCTACTGAGATTGATGGAGCCCTCACTTGCATTTCCTCCATTCCCTTATAAATAATTCAACCGCCAGCAATAACCTTAAATGTGATTTGGCCTAAAAATTCATATTCGCTCCAGAACTCCTTGAAATCCATGTGATCAGGATCTGCCCCTGCCATTGTACAACTGAAGCTCAGTTCTAAGTCACAAATGACTATGTGACTGTGAGAGACAATATACCCTATTATTTTTTCACAATTATTCCATTCTTTGATGCGGTTAACCACAGTCGTGTACTCCTCCAGCCCTTCTCCACTGTCATCTGGTTGGATGGAACCAAAGTTGCCTGATTCCATTCTCACTTGCCTTGTCCTATCTGCCGTTACCAGTGGTGGCTTTTCTTCCCTCACTTGGAACTGTTACCTCAGTGGTCCACAAATTATTTATCTGTGGCACTGTCATATTTATTTTATGTGCTGTATCTTGGCAACATCATCTGGAAACATCTTTTCCACACATATATCGATCAGACTCAGCTTTGGCTAATCATCACTGGATTTGATCTAAATTTCCAGATTTCTTTGCCTTTTAGCCAATAACGCATAACCAGAAATTTCCTCCGTCAATTTGAAATTGAAACCGACTCTTTGAAATGTTGGTGTCATATTGAATTCTAAGTTGAATTTACATTACAGATCTTTGCCATCAGCAAGACCACTTATTTCCAGCCATGTAACATAATTTATCTCTCATCCACGTCCCCAGTACATTATTAGACAATAGACAATAGACAATAGGTGCAGGAGTAGGCCATTCAGCCCTTCGAGCCAGCACCGCCATTCAATGCGATCATGGCTGATCACTCTCAATCAGTACCCCGTTCCTGCCTTCTCCCTATACCCCCTCACTCCGCTATCCTTAAGAGCTCTATCCAGCTCTCTCTTGAAAGCATCCAACGAACTGGCCTCCACTGCCTTCTGAGGCAGAGAATTCCACACCTTCACCACTCTGACTGAAAAAGTTCTTCCTCATCTCCGTTCTAAATGGCCTACCCCTTATTCTTAAACTGTGGCCCCTTGTTCTGGACTCCCCCAACATTGGGAACATGTTATCTGCCTCTAATGTGTCCAATCCCCTAATTATCTTATATGTTTCAATAAGATCCCCCCTCATCCTTCTAAATTCCAGTGTATACAAGCCCAATCGCTCCAGCCTTTCAACATACGACAGCCCCGACAGTTCCAACTTTGACCTTTGGTTCCCTTTCCTCCAGACTCAACCAATTATGTGAAATCCTATTGCCCTTCTTCAGTCTTTTCTCCAAAGAACATAGAGCAGCACAAGAACAGGCCCTTCGGCCCACATTGTCTGGGCTGAACATGATACCAAGACCATCACTTACCCGCCTGCACATAACCAACATCCCTCCATTCCCTGCGTATCCATATGCTTATCCAAAAGTCTTTCAAATGCCACTGACATATCTGCTTCAACCACTACCCCTGACAGAACATTCCAGACACTCACCACCCTCTGATTAAAACCTTGTGCCACATGTCTAAGTTTGAGTTTTAGTTTGAGTTTAGTTTCTTGTCACATGTACCGAGGTACAGTGAAAAGCTTTCCCTGTGTGCTAACCAGTCAGCGGAAAGACAATACATGATTACAATCGAACCATCCACATTGTAGAGATACATGATAAAGGGAATAACATGAATAACGTTTAGTGCAAGATAAAGCCAGTAAAGCCCAATCAAAGATAGTCCGAGGGTCTCCAATGAGGTAAATAGTAGTTCAGGACTGCTCTCTAATTATTGGTAGGATGATTCAGTTGCCTGATAACAGCTGGGAAGAAACTGTCCCTGAATCTGGAGACGTGCGTTTTCACACTTCTATATCTTTTGCCCAATGGGAGACGGGAGCAGAGGGAGTGGCCAGGGTGCGATTCGTCCTTGATTATGCTGCTGGCCTTGCCAAGGCAGCGTGAGGTGTAAATGAAGTCAATCGAAGGGAGGTTAGTTTGTGTTGTCCTTCATTATCCATGAAGAAGATCATTCAAACTTCTTCTACCTAGGTTCTAAATTTCATCGAATACCTCCCATCCATCACTATAACTTCCTGGTTAAACAAAGCCACAAACTTACATTTCTCAATTCTGACCATGGCTTCACCCATCCCTGTCTCTGTAATTCCTCTAGATCTATGATCTTTGGAGATTATTGCATTCCTTTAATTCTGGCCTCTCAAATGTAATTACTCCACAATGAATTTGTGTGTTCAATTACCAACACCATGGGCCTGTAATTATTTCCATAATAGTCTCCACCTCTCTCTCTGTTTCCTCCTTTAAGACACTTTGTATCTTCAGGCTAGATTTTGCTACTCTGCCTTAATGTTTTGTTTATATATCCCGGTGTCACTTAAATACCTTGGGGACCTTTTTGCTGCATGTTGGAGCTTCTTGAAGAGGACTCAATAGCTGAGTTATGGGGTAAAAGTTAGAGTGTGTGCTTAAACTGGGTAATTCTATCAAAAAGTTGGCAGAGATATAATGTGCCAAATGGTTTTCCTCAGTGCTACATAAAACCATGATACCATAAATAGCTCCACTAGGTATAAAAAAATAAGATTGGCTAAAAGATTTCATTTTTTTTCCTGGTTGTTAGTGCAATACAAGTCATGCCATGGAGGAGTTAAAAATTCCACTACTGAATGAACAAGGACTTTAATTCAAACCAGTGTTCACACATTGCCAAAACAGTCCAACACTTCAGTGTGTTAAACAGGAAATCTGTAAAAATCTATCCTGGCATTCGATAGCAGAATCCAGCTGGTTTCAACTGGCCCCCATTGCCCAACTGGCTTGGTGAGAGATAGGAATTCATTGCCAATTACACCTCATCAGCTGACTTACTTGGAGGCTCAGATGGAAAGACTAAGTTATAAATTCTTTCGAC
This sequence comes from Rhinoraja longicauda, assembly GCF_053455715.1. Lineage (NCBI taxonomy): Eukaryota > Metazoa > Chordata > Chondrichthyes > Rajiformes > Arhynchobatidae > Rhinoraja > Rhinoraja longicauda. The sequence goes on from NC_135954.1 coordinate 81,275,843, forward strand.
AATCACCATCTACTGATCTCCTTCTCAACCGCCCTGTTTGTTGTATCCTCCAAGAACTCCAGCAAAACTGTGAACAAAATAAACAATATTAACACTGCTTGATTGTCTAATGATTTTGTAAATGTCCTGCAATAACCTCCTCAATAATGGATTCTCGATTTTTTGCCATAGGCAGTTTAACTCGCCAATTGTTTCCTACTTTTTGCCTCTCTACTCTCTTGAATTAATTTGTGTTTCTTGAGTACGTTTTTCAATCTTCTGTGGCCACCCCTGGACCTATGGGAATTTGCTGGTTTGCAACCAATATATTCACTATAATTCCAGCCACATTTAAAAATTAGGATGCAGGTCAAAAGACCCATGGGACTTGCTGGCCTTTGGTCCCATGGGTTATGGTTGGTATTTTTTTTGTTGGTGATAGAGATTGTTTTGTTACTCTCTCCTTATAGCTCTCTCATTATCGATTATTATTGGAATGTTTATACTGTCTTCAACTGTAGGCCAATGTAAAACTATTATCTACAATCTCTACCATTTCTCTCTTCATTCATTATTAATTCCTCAGTCTTATCTTCTAAGAGACCAGTGTTTACTTTATTCACTATTAACCTTTTTACATGGTCATGTAAGCTCTTAATGTCTGTTTTAATATTATTTGTCAATCTATATACTAAAACTCTAATTTGATTGTTTGTGACTGAAATTCAGCCAAAACTGTACAAGACAGCACAACATTTTTAGGTCCACCGTATTCACCGTCATCGCTTTAATGGTAAAAAGGGTCGTTTTTATTGAAATTGGTGTTAAAAATTTTTAAAACCAGCGCATGCACAGTTGGGGCCTGTCTTCATGTAAGGTGGCTGCCAGACCAGCACCTACACTTATGTAAGATGGCCACAGGCAGACTGCGCATGCGCAGTTGGGGGGAGGGTCATCATTTTTGTTCGGCTCCCACTTCCCGCCAGATGCCCGTTTGGTTCCATGGCCCAAGTGGGGGGAGCGTCTCCTGTTCCCCCCTCCCTCCTATCCTCTTCCCCCTCCCTCCTCGCCTCTTCCCCCCCTCCTCGCCTCTTCCTCCCTCCTCGCCTCTTCCCCCCCTCCCTCCTCTCCCCCCCCCTCTACCCCCCTCCTTCCTTTCCCCCCTCCCTCCTCTCCCCCTCCCTCCCTCCCTCCTCTCCAGCCTCCCTCCCTCCTCTCCCCCCTCCCTCCTCTCCCCTCCCCCTGCACCCCTCTCCCCTCCCTTGGAGGTAGATTTAAACTTTAAAATGTGAATAACTTTAAAAAATGCAACACCTATTTCAATTAAACTTCTTCCAATAAGACCATGAGACGACGGTAAGGTGGACCTAAAATTGTCACGCTATCGTGTACTGTTTTTGCTGTAGTTCAGCAACAAACAAACAAACAAGAGTTTTTGTATAAAGATTTTATTTGCTGCTGAGCTGCTAAAGCTAACCCCCCTTAAAAACTCCCCCAAACCTCCCCTGCATTAACTGAAATTGAGTTAAGGTTGTTTTAAAGAACCCCACTCACCCACTCCACCACCCCCTCCACCAACTTTATCCCCCCCCCCTCCCTCCTCCCCACTCACACACTCCATCCCCCCTCCACCCTCTTTATCTCCCCTCCCATCACCTGATCAATACCTGTCTCTTTTTAACATCATGCCAAGAGGGAGGAAGACCTCTGAGGTCATGCAGACCTCCGAACCCTTCCGAATTTGATAGAAAGCTTCCGCCTTCTTATTTCATTTCTGCATTCCAATTTCACCTCACATTTTTCCGGACAAAACATGCCTTGACACTTGCTCCATCGCTCGCCCCACCCCGCCTCGCCCCGCCTCTTGCCTGGCCTTCCCGCTCACCGGGCCTCTCCTTCCCGCTAGGCTTGCTAGGCCGGGTTTGAAGCTGGCCGGGCCTCGACTCACCTCGTCGCTCGCCGGGCCTCGCCGCTCCTTGCCTTGCCGCCCGCCGGGCCTCGCCATCTGTCAGGCCTCGCCGCTCGCCTCGCCTCGCCACGCACCAGGCCTCTCCCCTCGCCGTCCGCCGGGCCTCGCCTCGCCGCCCACCAGGCCTCACCGCTTGCTGGGCCTCGCCTTGCCGCTCGCCGGGCCCGGGCCTCGCCTCTCGCTGGGCCCACGCCTCGCCGCTCGCCTGGCCCCTGCCTCGCCGGGCCTTGCCTAGACGCTCCCCGGGCCTCGCCTAGCCAGGCCTCACCTAACCGCTCCCCGGGCCTCACCTAGCCGCTCCCCAGGCCTCGCCTCACCTAGCCGCTCCCCAGGCCTCGCCTCACCTAGCCGCTCCCCAGGCCTCGCTTCACCATGCCGCTTCCCAGGCCTCGCTTCGCCTCACCGCTCCCTGGGCTTCGCCTCACCTCACTGCCCGCCGGTCCTCACCTCGACCGCCCGCCGGGCCGTTGTGATTTGCTGTTGAAGACCACTGGAGCAAGTATGTCTTCAATGAAATTAGGTATGTGCAGTTTTAAATGAAACTCTTTCTTCATAACTGAGTCATACATTTTATGATCATTGTTCTTTTATTCAATATCAGGAGAATTGGGTTGTGTAAGGAAAAACCAAAATAGAAGAAACAAAACAAAACAATATTTTCTTTGTTGTAAAAAGTATTTCTGTTCAATAACCTTTCTATAAATACCAGAATATACTCATGATAGGTCTGACATTGTATATGTAGTCCAAGAACCACAGACTGTTGGAAATAATAGTCGTTTTTCACACATGAATGTAGTGCAACGCCTATGCGCATTTGGCGTGCATACTTTTTTTTGCTGAAAAGTTGCATTACGTGCCATATTATGAATTTGATGTAAAATTCTGAATTTTGGGCATCAAAATTATGAATTTGTAAAACCAAATGTTGGGAGGTCTGTTCATGAACCATACTGCGAACCACATGAACCACACCTCTCCATGTTGGAAGAATGGAAGATGCAGAAAGAGATTCCTGAAGCCGTTTATCGAAAGCACAAAGTGTGGAGATGAGTCACATCCTCTGTACAGGAGACAATCTCTGGATATGGGAGGATTGCAGCGACATCAAGAAGGACGCCGGGATCAACCTATTACTTCTGAATGGGTGGTGCCCTGTAATGCTCAACTCTTGAAGTTGTTCAAATGTCACATCGACGTTGAGATATGCTCCTCTGTAAAGTCGGTCAAATACGTGTTCAAGTATACCTTGAAGGGGAATGATCAAGCAGTTTTTGGAGTTAACAGGGATAACAAAATTGCACATTACTTTACTGGCAGATACATTGGTCGATCGGAAGCATTGGGATTAAAATTCTTGGATTTCCAACTCATGAGAGACGCCCCGCTGTCATTCGACTCCAGGTACATCTACCACACGAACAACAAGTCGCCATCAGAGTCGATGCTGGTCGGCTGGTGAGAAATGAGGATATCACGAGAACAACTTTAACTGAATTAATGGAATTGTGTTCTCGAGATCAATTTGCAAGAACACTGTACTACACTAATGTACCCCGATTTTACACATGGAACAATAAGAAATGGCAAAGAAGGAAGGTTGGGAAGATAGTGGAAGATCTTCCAGGTATTTTTGAAGCCAACGCTCTGGGACGAGTGTATACCGTTTCTCCAAGATGTGACCTCTACTACTTGAGACTGCTTCTCCATCACATAAAAGGGTCAGTATCCTTCAATTCATCGAGGACGCATGACGGACATATTCTTCCTTCCTTCAAAGACGTCTGCATAGAAAGAGGTTTGTTGCAATCTGACGACCATTGGCAACAGACGATGGAAGATGCTGAGCGGACAAGACTTCCTGAAGCAATGAGGGAGTTGTTTGTTTTGCTGACGATTGCTGAGATCAACTCTTCTCGACAATTATGGGATCGCTTCAAGAATTCAATGTCTGAAGATTACCTTCAAAGAGAACGGAGAACAATCGATGATCCAAATATCATGATGAATGAGAGGCATCATGATCAGGCTCTGTTGTATATTCAAGACAAGCTTGTGAATTACAACAAGACACTGAGATACTTATATGTGCCACTACCAAGACGGATGAACCTTGATGGTGACAATCCAGAATTACTGAGTAAACTGCAGTACAACAGACCTGAAGAACAGTGATTTGTTGAAGAGAAAGAGCCTCTGCTGAATGCTGAGCAAAGAGCAGTGTATGACCATGTGTGCAGCTGCTTGGAAAGGAATGTTCCTTCAATGTTTTTCATTGATATACCGGCAGGAATGGGCAAAACAATTCTCACCAATTTGATCCTCTCCAAAGTTTGAGGTCAAGTTGATGTTGCTTTTGCTGTAGCATCCTCTGGTATAGCAGCTACATTGATGCCTGGTGGAAGTACTGCACATTCTCGATTCAAGATACCCATCGAAGTGACCGATAATACAATGTGCAACATTGAGAAGAACTCCAACATGGTTCATTTGATCAGAAGTATGAGACTGATTGTTTGGGATGAGTGCCCGATGATTAGGAGGGAGAGCTTTGAAGCGGTGGACAGAACTCTTCGAGATCTATGCAAAAAGAACGATGAGCCTTTTGGCGGCATTCTTACCTTTTGTTTTGGCGATTTTCGCCAACTCCTTCCTGTTGCGAAAAGGTGAAATGACGCTGATGTTGAAAATTCCTGCATCAAGAAATCCTATTAATGTTCAAATATTTATATTTTGTTATTCACATTTAAAACTTTAATAAATCCCTTTTCCACTTGCTGTGCCCGTCAGCCGCCCACGCGCAGTAATAGCTCCATGTTCCACGTCACAATGGAAACCCGACGGGCAGGAATGGCGGCGCCGCCAGAGAGCCCCTAAGAATGGAGGGGGGAGAGATAAGGGGGGATGAGTGGGTGACTGGGGGGTGGGAGGGGAAGGGGGGGAGTGGGTGGGGAAGAAGAGGGGTTGAGGGGATGGAGTGAGGGAGGGGAGGGGAGGGTGCTAGACCAATGCAGAAAAAAACACAATTTGAAAGAAAAATCGCGATTTTCATTGAGATTTTTTTTTTTTAAGCCATTTATTTTAAAGACAAAAGTGTGATTTTTTCCCCACATCACAATGGAAACCCAATGAGTTGTGGGTCCAACGGGTCCACTTGGTCTAGTTTATACTAAAAGTTAAAATTTGGTTTGCGTTTAATTTTGATTTAAAAAAATATATTTAAATTATATTTTTTGCTAACTATTGAACTTTGAATAACTGAAAAGGTTTTTTAAAGAATACCACTCTTATAAGATTACACTTATTATTGTTTATACTTTTAGTATTGGTATAAAGGTTTAATCTAATAGCACCAACCCCTCCTAAAGTGTGGCCTTGGAATTGTCAATTATCGGGTGGTGTCTCAAGGGAGCATTTTCATCAGTTTGCATCAGTACTTTTTTAAACAAACCAAATGTCAGAACATTGCTCAACCCCAACAGAAATAATTTGGAAAAACTGCCCAATGTTACAAACGTATAGATGAACAGGTGCCCAAGAATGCAAATACATAATTTCTGCAAAGAACACATGTAGCACAAAAAAAAGCCAATCAGTCCTGATGAGGAGCCACGGATGCTGAATTCCTACAATAGTCCGTTTTTTTCTCTCTAAATTACATCACCCACAGTCTCTTGTGACTCCAACTGGCCAATACATTTTAAGTTTGTGAATAGAATTCTGCACTTGCAAAATTTAACTTGGAGCAAATGAAACGATATAGGGTTAGTGAGGGCAAGTTGTAAAGAGATAATATCATGGCTGATCTACCATTGAATTGTAGAGTAGGCAGGAGATGCCAAATTATTATTTTTTAATTGTTGTGTACAGACAAGTACACAACAATTAGGGGTTCCAATGAGAACAAGATGCAATTTATCTTACATACCCCGCACTCTCCTGCCTAAGTACAGCCAAGGTTAAAAGAAAAACAAAGAGAGAGACAAACACAGGGAACTGCAGATGTTGGAAATCTTGAGTTCAGCTTAAAAGTGCTGGACGAACTGCATGGGTTAGGCAGCATCTTTGGAGGGAATTCCTTCCCAACTTCCCACTGAGTTGCCCCAGCACTTTTGTGTTGTATTCAAGGTAAAACAAATGTCACCCTACCTTGAGATGGAATATGGCGTTTGCCCATGGAGAGGAGAGGGGAAAGACGTTCCTGCTCACGCCATGCACTTAAACGTGAATGTCCCACTTTCCCCACCCACCCACAGCAAGGTCTCTACTCAGCGACCTGCCATCTTGGTAAAGGAGGTCCGGTGGGGGGAAGGAAAGCAAGAGAGAGAGAGATTGAGAAACGAAGAGGAGGAGGAAAAAGGCACCAGAGGCGTTACAAATGCGTGATTGAAACTTCGCTTTATTTTCTGTAGGAGGTTTTGGGGGGAGGGAACTTGGTTTTAAAAAAAAGATAATGCCGACCAGTTGCGCGGCCTACGGATGAGAGGGTGGGGGAAAGGGGGACAGCGGGGGTCAGGGGAGGGTGGGGGTGGGGAAGAGGGGAGAGTGGAGGGGGAAGGGGACAGTGAGAGTGGGGTTGGGGGAGAAGAGGAAGGGTGGGGAGGAGGGGGAGGGTGGGAGGAGGAGAGAGGGGGGGTGGGGGGGAAGGGGGTTGGTGGTGGGGAGAAGAGATAGTGGGGTGGAGGGGAAGGGGGACAGTGGGGGTCAGGGGAGAGTGGGGAAGAGGGGAGAGTGGGGGGGAGTGTGGGAGGAGAAAGTTGGGGTGGGGGGACAGTGAGTGTGGGGGTGAGGGAGGAGAGAGTGGGGGTGGGGGGGAAAGAGGGGATGGGAAGGGGGACAATGAGAGTGGGGGTGGGGGAGGAGGGGGAGGGTGCGGGGAGGAGAGAGTGGGGGTGGGAGTGGGGGGGGGAGTGGGGCTGGGGTGGAGGGCAGGGTGGGGTGGGGAGGAGGGAATAGTGGGGGTGGGGAAGAGTGGGGGTGGGGAGGAGGAAAGATTGGGGTGAGGGAGAGTGGGGTGCTGGCAGGAAGAGTGGGGGAGGGGGGAATAGGGGTGGGGAGGGGGGAATGGGGGTGAAGGCAGGGCTGGGGAAGTGGGGGTGGGGGCAGGGGAGGGGCAAGCGGAGTTGGGGCAGGGGAGGGGCAAGTGGGGGTGGGGGCAGGGGAGGGGCAAGTGGGGTGGGGTAGGGGGGATGCAGTGGGTCAGTGGGGCGAGGAGGGGGGGGGATAAGGGGGATTAAGTGAGGGGGTTGAGGGTGCTACACCAATACTGGAGAGGCTTTGGGTCCAGGGCTCACTCACTCACACTCTCACACTCTCTCCTCTTCTCTGCCCCCCCCCCCCCCCCTCTACGAGGAATGGGCCCAACGGGGCCACTTGGTCTAGTATACTCTCATACTCTAGCTTCTTTCCCTTTGTAATTTTGTTTTCACTTGTTTGTTTCTAAAAAAATCCCAGTCCTTAGATCTACCACAAACCTTCACAATATTGTATATATTTTCTTTTAATTTGATAGACAGCAACAGATGGTACATTCAGCTCACAGAGCTTTCTTTCTCATTGGAATTAACATTTGTTTTGATCTATGAATTAACTCCTTAATTGTATGTTATTGATGATGTATTATCAGTCAGACAACTATCAGTCAGAGAGTTGTAAATCTGTGGAATTCACTGCCTCAGAAGGCAGTGGAGGCCAATTCTCTGAATGCATTCAAGAGAGAGCTAGATAAAGCTCTTAAGGATGGTAGAGTCAGGGGGTATGGGGAGAAGGCAGGAACGGGGTACTGATTGAGAATGATCAGCCATGATCACATTGAATGGTGGTGCTGGCTCGAAGGGCCGAATGGCCTATTCCTGCACCTATTGTCTATTACCTTGCACTCTATTCTGAATCACAGTTCACTTTAGTTAAATCTCTCCTCATATCATTGTAGTTGCTTATGTTTAATGTCGAAACACTAATTTTGAACCTAAGTTTCTAACTTTCACGCTGAATTTGTAATTCTACCATGTATGATCACACTTTCATAGATGACACTGGCCTTTGGTCCCATTAGTCTGGAGCATGGGGGTGGGTGGGGGGAGGTACTAAGTAAGGTAGAACACAATGTTATTAGGCAGGAGCTAGGGAAAATAAACTGGGAGCAATTGTTATTGGGAAGTCGGCATCTGACATGTGGGAGTTGTTTAAAGGCCAGTTGATCAAAGTTCAGGACCGGCATGTTCCAGTAAAGAGGAAGGATGAGGGTGGCAATGTAAGGGATCCAGAGGACTGGAGAGTAGCCAAAGTTGTTTCTTTATTTAAGAAGGGAAGTCGAGAGAATCCAGGGAATTACAGGCCAGTAACCTTACGTCAGTCTCAGGGAAGCTATTGGAGAGGATTCTTTGGGATAGGATTTAGTCCCACCTGGATGGGAATGGGAAATCGGGGACAATCAGCATGGCTTTGTACGTGGCAAGTCATGTCTTACGAACTTGGTCAAGTTTTTGGAGAAGGTGGCCAAAGTGATCAGTGAGGATAGGCTGGTGGATGTTGTCTACATGGATTTTAGTAAAGCATTTGACAAAGTCCCCCATGGTAGGCTGATCCAGAAGATTAAGATGCAAATTATTCACAGTAACTTGTCATTATGGATTCATAACTGGCTTACTAATGGAAAATGGAGGGTTATGATGGAATGAAATTATCGAGGCTAGATGTCTGTGACCAGTGGAGTTCCGTAGGGACTGTGTTGGGACCCCTGCTGTTTGTGACATATATAAATGACTTGGTCATATATGTAGTTGGGTTGCTTAGTAAGTTTGCAGATGACAACGATTTCTGGAGTTGTGGACTGTGAAGAAGGGTGTCAAAGTACACAGTGGGATATAGATTCTTGATTAGTACGGGTATCTGAGGTTATGGGGAGAAGGCAGGAGAATGGGTTTGGAGAGAGAGATAGATCAGCCATGATTGAATGGTGGAGTAGACTTGATGGGCTGAATGGCCTAATTCTACTATCACTTATGATCTTATAACCTACAAAGATGGGCAGAGAAAAGGCAGATAGAGTTTAATCCGAACAAGTGTGAGATGTTGCACTTTGGGAAGTTGAATGTAAGGGGAAAGTATACAGGTGCTCCTCAGCTTACGATGGGGGTTCCGTTCCGAAAAACCCATCGCAAACCGAAAATATTGTAAGTCGAAATGCATTTAATACACGCGAGCATGTGGCGGGAAGCGAGCTGCGGCTTGCTACGGGTCGCTGCCATTTGCACCTTCGCAAAGTCGAAATATCGCAAGTCGAAGCATCGTAAGCCGGGGAGCACTGTACAGTTAATGGCAAGACCCTTAACAGTATTAATATACAGAGGGATCTTGGAGTCTAAGTGCATAACTCCCTAAAAGTGGCAATACAAGCAGAGTGGTAAAGAAGGCATATGGCAGGGCTTGCCTTCATTGGTTAGGACATTATGTACAAGAGTCAAGAAGTCATGATGGAACTTTATAGGATTTTGGTATGCCGCATACCAAATGCATATTGCAGATGCATGCAGGTTTGGTCACCCCTTTACACGAGGGATGTGGAGACTTGGGAGAAGGTGCAGAAGAGGTTTACCAGAATGTTGTTTGGATTAAAGGGTATTAGCTATAAGGAAAGGTTTGACAAACTTGGATAGTTTTCTCTGGAGTATTGAAGGCTGAGGGGAGACCTGTTAGAACTATATAAAATTATGAAAGACATTCATAAGGTAGGTTGTTAGAACCTTTTTCCCAGGGTGAAAATGCCAAAGACTAGAGGGCCTAACTTTAAGGTGAAAGGGGCAGAGATTAGAGGCAGAAAGGGGCAATGGACAATAGACAATAGGTGCAGGAGGAGGCCATTCGGCCCTTTGAGCCGGCACCGCCATTCAATGTGATCATGGCTGATCATGCTCAATCAGTACCCCGTTCCTGCCTTTTCCCCATACCCTCTGACTCCGCTATCCTTAAGAGCTCTATCTAGCTCTCTCTTGAATGCATTCAGAGAATTGGCCTCCACTGCCTTCTGAGGCAGAGAATTCCACATATTCACAACTCACTGACTGAAAAGGTTTTTCCTCATCTCAGTTCTAAATGGCCTACCCCTTATTCTTAAACTGTGGCCCCTTGTTCTGGACTCCCCCAACATTGGGAACATGTTTCCTGCCTCTAACGTGTCCAACCCCTTAATAATCTTATACGTTTCGATAAGATCTCCTCTCATCCTTCTAAATTCCAGTGTAGACAAGCCTAGTCGCTCCAGTCTTTCAACATATGACAGTCCCGCCATTCCGGGAATTAACCTAGTAAACCTACGCTGCACGCCCTCAATAGCAAGAATATCCTTCCTCAAATTTGGAGACCAAAACTGCACACAGTACTCCAGGTGCGGTCTGGGCAAGTCTTTTTATACAGAGGTTGGTGGGTGCCTGGAACTTGCTGCCAGGGTTGGTACTGGAGGTGTATAAGAGGGTTTTAGAACAGGCACATGTACTGTATATGCAGGAAATTGAGAGGCATGGATCATGTGCAGTCAGATGAGGGTGGTTTACGTTGGCATCATGTTCAGCACAGGCCTTGTGGGCTGCAGGACCTGTTCTTGTGCTATACTTTTTTTATGTCAGATGTTCTATATAGTACCTTTTTAGTGAGATTAGACTTTACTATGTAATCATTAATTAACACTATCTTCATTGCTCAATACCAGGACAAAAACAGTCGGCTTCCTGGTTGGTCCCTCAGTTGAAAAGACTAACTGGTGTAATGCATATGCATGTTTAGTTGGCTTGGAGGAAGTGAAGAACCTTTACCACCTGTTTGGTGAGGGCTGCCAATGATGTGTCAGGGAAGAGAATTCCAGGATTTTCCCTTTGTGTTAGGAAAGGCAGCACTCCCATCCCTGGCCGAGAAAGTTACCAATTTGAGACACCATTCCCAACCAAAGTATATAGTCAGTTTCAGGGTTTTCAGTGCTGTGTCTTTAGGGTCCTTGAGTAGGTAACAAATTGCCATGCTAAAGATAGACACAAAATTTTGGAGTAATGCAGCAGGTCAGACAGCATCTCTGGAGAAAAGGAATAAGTGATATTTCCAGTCGAGAGCCCTAAACGTCACCTATTCCTTTCCTTCAGAGATGTTGTCTGACCTATTGAGTTACTCCAGCATTTTGTGTCTGTCTTCGGTGTAAACCAGCATCTGCAATTCCTTCCTACACAAATTGCCATGCTTTCTTATTGATGTAGATGTTAGGAGTTATAATTAGAAGTCAAAGAGGTAACAACATTAGGTTAATGAGATCAAACGGATCTTCATCATCAAAACTATTCTCATGATCCTCATTTCCTAAAGATAAAATAAACACAAGGAAAAAGTCAGTATATATTCAAATTCAACACAGTGGATTCTGTAAATCTGAAATAAATTCAGAAAATGCTGAAAATACACATCAGATCATACAGCATTTGTGGAGAAAAACATGTCAATACTTTATCGGGACACAAGGAATTGTAGATGCTGGAATCTTGATCCATCAGTCTGAAGAAGGGTCCTGACCTGAATTGTTGCTTCTCCATTTCATCCACAGGAATTACCTGACTCGCTGAGTTTTTGCTTTATGTTCTGCTCAATGTTTCATGTTGCTGAATGTTCATCAAACCGAAATGTTAATTCTACTTCTCTCTCCATAGATGCAACTTGTCTTGGTAGTCACTGCATAGCAAATGACTGGTATTTGTTTGGAAATTACAGCGCTGCCACTGAAGCCTGTTCTGGTTGTCATGTGAGGTAACATTTGGTACTTACAATGCTGCATAACCACGTGAAACCGATGTCATGGTCTTTCAGTGAGACCGTCACACAATATATTTAAGCTCTCCAAAAACTTAGAAACCAATCTCTAGGTAACAAAATAGTTACACATTGGGTATCGCACCTTGTAGTTTCTGACGGCTGATCTTTCTTAACTTGTAGAATCTGAAGAAAAATGATAATGCAAAAGGTAAAGGCGGTATAGTGGTAATGACTATAACAAATAGTAAAGGAAATGTGTTAGTCAAGCTGCAAAATTAAATTCTGAACAGTTCCATTGCTTCAGATTGTCATCGTTGGACCATTTTCCGTTTTGAAAGCCAAACGCCACATGAAAGTTCTATTAGACAATGTGCAAATAACTAGCATTCTCAAGGAAACCCCAGGTGGCGTAGGTGTGAATTAATTTTCGTAATGCACCACTTCAACAGGACATTGAAAACACTCTCAAGCTGGAAAATTAATGAAACTTCAGCAGCGTGTCATAACAATAGATTAGTTCAGCCTTACAAGCTATCACTGGTACAAAGATACAAACATGAATTAGTCATATAAAAAGACTAGAACAAAATAGCACAAATAGAGTCATGTGTGTTGCACTTATGAACTGAACAATAATGGTGACAAATTTCCTGGAGGCACCCACAATATCTGCATTTGGCTGGACACTACCACACTCCTCTGCAGTTGAAAGAATCCTCTGATGAGGATATACTTGCAGCAGTCATCTCCATGTTCACCATGAGGTCCCACGAGGTACAGCCTGAATAACTGGGTATCACACCACTTAAGAAGCTGTCCTTGACATCCAGAAACCCTCATGAAGTATGAAAGATTAATCAAAATTAAACAAAAAGAAAAAAAAGATCAAAATTAAACTTGAAAAAAAAACAGACGGTAACAATGAATGACATTTATGTAAATTCAATTACATATACAGGCATACATACATACACGTTACATTAATTACATAACAACCACTAGCCTACATCCAGCAGTGCTATTCCTCTCCATTGAAATTAATGTAAGTGCCACTCCCTGCCAGAAGTGCCGAATGATTGCAGCAAATGTGCACACCATCACATCAGAAGTCCTGTGGCCAAGCATAGTTAACAGAACTTTTGTGAACATCTGCTCAGAAAGAATAAAAGATCTATGGAGAAAATGTGGCATTTATCAATGAAATGCAAGCTAATGTACCTGAATATGAGGGAAAACAACACCTCCATGATGAATTAATGTACTACAAACCGATGTACTAATTACAAAATATTTTTGAACTCGGATAGAAATTATGGTTGCTGGTTAGACTTATTTCCAATTTCAACTGACTTATGCATGAGAAATTACATTAAATATTGCCCCCATTCAGTCCAGAAAGAGACATACTTATAAATGTATCATTGATGTAAAGGGAAAAAGAAACAGCATCCTTTCATTTATGGAGTACCTCAGCGTATCCTCAAGATGCTTCTCAGTAATTCACATTCAATAAATTACTTTTGAAGAGCAGACCCTACGGTTATTTTGAAAGCATGACTCCATTAACTAGAAATGAGATGAAAAACAAGTTAAGTTTATTTTGGATGGTGGTGATTGAGGAAATAGTATTCAAAATCTCTCTGAGCGATTGTTCAATTGATGTCACCAATTTTTACAATCAACTGAATAGACGCTTGGACTTTTGGTTTGGCGATAAATTCATCCTTAGTCTATAGTGCTAAATGCACAATGCAGTAGTGTATTAGTGGTAGTGGATATACATTGTACTCCATTTCCAAAATTCAGTTGTATTGACTTTAATTGAAAGAAAAATGCATAACTATGCATACATAACATGTTAAACATCACAAATGATGATGTTTTAGACCAATATCTCATTTAAAAGATAAGGCATTAATGACATCACTCCTTCACTATTGTGCCAAGGTAAACTAAATTGGCTTAGGTCAACAAGAGAAGGCTATGGCAAGTAGTGTCATCATCCAGATACAACCTATTTGAAGTAAATTCCTTTATTATTTAAAAGAAAACTAATTTACATTTTTATTTGCTAATAGATCATTTTTCCATGTATTTACAAAGGGAGGTGGGTGTATGGAACGAGCTGCCAGGGGAGGGAGTTATGGCAGGGACTATCCCAACATTTAAGAAACAGTTAGACAGGTACATTAATAGGACTGGAGCGACTCGGCTTGTACACTGGAATTTAGAAGGATGAGAGGAGATCTTATCGAAACGTATAAGATTATTAAGGGGTTGGACACGTTAGAAGCAGGAAACATGTTCCCAATGTTGGGGGAGTCCAGAACAAGGGGCCACAGTTTAAGAATAAGGGATATGCCATTTAGAACTGAGATGAGAAAAAACGTTTTCAGTCAGAGAGTTGTGAATCTGTGGAATTCTCTGCCTCAGAAGGCAGTGGAGGCCAATTCTCTGAATACATTCAAGAGCGAGCTAGATAGAGCTCTTAAGGATAGCGGAGTCAGGGGGTATGGGGAGAAGGCAGGAACGTGGTACCTATTGAGAATGATCAGCCATGATCACATTGAATGGCAGTGCTGGCTCGAAGGGCCGAATGGCCTCCTGCACCTATTGTCTATTGTCTATTGTCTTTTGACATGTTTGGAGGGATAGTGGCCAAATGCGGGCAGGTGAGACTAGTGTAGCCTGGGCATGTTGTCCTGTGTGCGCAAGTTGGGTCGAAGGGCCTATTTCCACACTGGTTCTCTTGGATGCCGGCGACTCGGGGCTGATCTGGAGTTCACGCTGGGCAAACGGGCTGACTGGTCCCCTTCATCGGTCTGCGGTGAGGGTTCCTTGTTCCTCTGACCATAGCGGGCTCCCCCGTGAGTCCTCCGTCATCTATCCGCGGCTTTGTTACAAAGGTTTGCCTGCCAGGAGATACACCTTTTTAAGAAGCTTCCAATAAAATTGAATGTTTTTTGTCAACTTTGTCTACAATTTTTCTTATTTCTGTTGTAATCTCTTCAAATGCATTCTCAATTAGTAACTTGAAGTGTACTTATGGTGTCTTTTGTTGATTATTTCAGAGGCAAGCTTCAAGACCATGTCATAAATAACAGATGTTTTTATAAGAAGGCCCAGACTTATTTATATTTAATTCATGATTAAATCCCCATTGTTTCATGATTTTCAGTACTTCACTGATGTATTCACTGATTTGAAATGAGCTTTGTGGCCTAACTGTTGTTTGCAGGATTATTTTAGATTCTCTGGTAGCTGAGAACTTCCTTCCAAAATGTTAGCATCCTCTGAATCCTTTCCAAATTAATTCAGATCCTATAAGCCGTCCTGATGTTTTATAGTCTGTTAACAACTCCAGCTCTTATAACCCTCTGATATTCTATTTTCCAATTCTAGTCTCTTCAGTATTACTGAATTTAATCTCCCAAATGAGTCTTCAGCTGTCAAAGCCCTGAGCTGCACAAATCTGTCTGAAACATCAATGCCTCTTGTTCTTTCCACAAGGCAATACTTAAAGCTTATCTCTACAAGATGATGAGGAACTGTTCCTTTTTTTTCCATGTGTGATTTGGTGTCAATTATTTGGATGATAATCCTCCTACAAAATGTTTAACAACACTTGTGTTATGTTCATCTTTGTATTTAAATAGACGTTGCTACTATATGGAGCCCATTCCCCATTCCCAACACATCTCCTCACAGTGCTCCTAGTTGCCTTCGGCTAGTCCTTAAAATATTGCTGCGATGTAAATCACATCCTTGTACTGATATTTGAACATCTGCACTTCATTGACTCATGGAACATTTTGGTTCTTGCCAAAGTTAACAACCCATTAGTTCCAAATCCAGAGGTTTCAGATGCCACAGGGATACTTATACTTACAGAAAAAAAGCTCATGCAAATTTGCTGAGCTCATAAACAATATTTCTCCCCCACTCGGGCTGAGGTCAATTCTCGTATCACAGGGTGTTGCACCAACTTGGATCAAACAAGTTATCCTTCAGAACAAGTAAGAAATAGAATGTTTGCTTCAGTCAAATAGGATTATCTCCACTCTTCTTTAGGCTAAATCATTTCTGACTCACATAGGACTTCTTTCACAAAAGGCCACACAAGATCTTGGAGCATTGAATTATTGGGTCATATTGTGCTCCATTCAACCACTCCACTATTCCCCCAATGCCTCATTTCCCCCTTGGCCACACTTGCCATTTGCAGCTCCATGGGATCAATAGACTTGGAGGTTTGGATTCGGTGGTGACTAGGCCTTAGCTGATGGATCCTATTACTCCATCTTCAGACTGCTCTGCTGGCTTTTTCACTGCTCAGAGACAGTCAAACAAATAGTTCAATAGATTTAAATAACTAAACAAATGAAAAAAATAATTGTCTGTTAGGTTCATTAAACAGTTCTTTGGAAAATGTTCCTATGGAGCATGGAGACTGATATAGACAAATGAGAAAATTGCCTGCTCTAAACTCATTATAATGTTGTATAGAAGTTCCAGCATAAGAGGCGATCACTGAGGTTGTAGGACTAGTGCTAGTTCTTCAATTAGACCTGTCGATTCCGATGTAATTTCCCTGCTTTTTCCAATTATGGCAGTCGACATCCTTTCAGAGAAAGATAAGATGAACAGCAGCCTATGTAATGTGCCTGCCATGTATATCAGCTAGTGCCATGGTCAATATAGCTGTCAGCACATTTACCACTTGTAAAAACAAAGCACTGCATCCCATTGCAGTCTCTTTGTGGCTGGTTCAGAATTTAGAAACAAAGAATTGCAGATGCTTGTTAATACGCATAAGGACTGGTGATACTCAGCAGGTCAGGCAGCATTTCTGGAGAATATGGACCCCTGAGGGAGGAGGATCCGAAACCCAGTGATTTGTGTCCTTTTGTACAATGACCACATTGTTTTAACTTTCTTGTCCTGTGGGGTCATCAGGAATTTGTCAACGGAATTGGAATTTTGGGAGGTGGAACTTGTAAAAATTCACTGCAAGTAAAGTACATTCAATGAAATGAAATCATAAGTGCTGAGTAGTATAAGAAGATAACTGCAGATGCTGGTACAAATCGAAGGTATTTATTCACAAAATGCTGGAGTAACTCAGCAGGTCAGGCAGCATCTCGGGAGAGAAGGAATGGGTGACGTTTCGGGTCGAGACCCTTCTTCAGACTGTGCTGAGTGAATAAGTGCTGAGGCTGGATAACTAAAATAAACAGAAAATGCAGGTTGTGAAGCATTTATGGCAAAAAAAACAGAGCTAAGTTATCAAGTCTGAGATTCTTT
Source organism: Rhinoraja longicauda (assembly GCF_053455715.1). Taxonomy (NCBI): domain Eukaryota; kingdom Metazoa; phylum Chordata; class Chondrichthyes; order Rajiformes; family Arhynchobatidae; genus Rhinoraja; species Rhinoraja longicauda. The sequence continues at coordinate 81,292,884 of NC_135954.1, forward strand.
ATCAGTGGTTCCAACATTTTCTGCTTTTGATTCAAGGAACATTGTATTCTTGCAATGACTCCAAGTTCAATCCTGTTAATCAGCAACAAAAATATGAAGTGACTCCTGAAAATACAGCTGTCCTTTGTGGCAATCCCTACAGACACTTGCAGTCATCAATGGAATGAGTGGCAGCTGGGCTGACATAACTTGCAAATCCTGAGCAAAGAAGGAGCAAGGAAACCATCAACAACCACCAATGTGGCACGGTGGCGCAACGGTAGAGTTGCTGCCTTACAGCGCTTGCAGCACTGGAGACTCGGGTTTGATCCTGACTATGGGTGCTGTCTGTACGGGGGTTGTACGTTCTCCCCGTGAACTGCGTGGGTTTTCTCCGAGATCTTCGGTTTCCTCCCACACTCCAAAGACGTACAGGTTTGTAGGTTAATTGGCTTGGTATAAATGTAAATTGTCGCTAGTGTGTGGAGGATGGTGTTAATGTGTGGGGATCGCTGGTTGGTGCGGTCTCTGTGGGCCAAAGGGCCTGTTTCCGTGCTGTATCTCTAAACTACTAACACTCTCCTCCGCCTAGCAGAGCTGGTTCTTACCCTCAACAACTTCTCCTTTGACTCCTCCCACTTCCTCCAAACCAGAGGTGTAGCTATGGGCACTCGCATGGGCCCTAGCTATGCCTGCCTCTTTGTCGGGTACGTCGAACAATCCCTATTCCGGGCATACACTGGCCCCATCCCCGAACTCTACCTCTGCTACATCGACGACTGCATTGGTGCTACCTCTTGTACCCATGCAGAACTCACAGACTTCATACACTTTACTTCCAATTTCCATCCTGCCCCTAAATATACCTGGACTATCTCTGACATCTCCCTCCCATTTCTGGACCTCACCATCTCCATCACAGGAGACAGACGAGTGACTGACATCTACTATAAACCCACTGACTCACACAGCTATCTGGACTACACTTCTTCCCACCTGTCTCCTGCAAAAAGTCTATCCCCTACTCCCAATTCCTCCGTCTACGCCGCACCTGCGCTCGTGAAGAGGTGTTTCACACTAGGGCTTCCGAGATATCCTCATTCTTCAGGAAACGGGGCTTCCCCTTCTCCATTATAGATGAGGCTCTCACTAGGGTCTCTTCTACATCCCGCAGCTCCGCTCTTGCTCTCCCTCCCCCCATTCGTAACAAGGACAGAATCCCCCTCGTTCTCACCTTCCACCCCACCAGCCAGCATATCCAACAAATCATCCACCAACATTTCTGTCACCTACAACGGGACCCCACCACTGGCCACATCTTCCCATCCCCTCCCCTCTCTGCGTTCTGCAGAGACCATTCCCTCCGTAATTCCCTGGTCCACTCGTCCCTTCCTACCCAAACCACCCCATCCCCGGGCACTTTTCCCTGCCACCGCAGGAGATGCAACACCTGTCCCTTTACCTCCCCCCTTGACTCCATCCAAGGACCCAAACAGTCTTTCCAGGTGAGACAGAGGTTCACCTGCACCTCCTCCAACCTCATCTATTGCATCCGCTGCTCTAGATGTCAACTTCTTTACATCGGCGAAACCAAACTCAGGCTCGGCGATCGCTTCACTCAACACCTTCGCTCAGTCCGCCTTAACCAAACTGATCTCCCGGTGGCTGAGCACTTCAACTCCCCCCCCCAATCCCAGTCTGACCTTTCTGTCATGGGCCTCCTCCAGTGCCATAGTGAGGCCCACCGTAAATTGGAGGAACAGCACCTCATATTTCGCCTGGGCAGCTTGCAGCCCTGTGGTATGAACATTGACTTCTCCAACTTTAGATAGTTCCTCTGTCCCTCTCTTCCCCTCCCCCTTCCCAGTTCTCCCACTGTCTTCCTGTCTCCACCTATATCCTTCCTTTGTCCCGGCCCCCTGACATCAGTCTGAAGAAGGCTCTCGACCCGAAACGTCACCCATTCCTTCCCTCCTGAGATGCTGCCTGACCTGCTGAGTTACTCCAGCATTTTGTGAATAAATACCTTCGATTTGTACCAGCATCTGCAGTTATTTTCTTACACGTCTTAAACTAAGCTAAACATCTCTGCTTTTGCAGAAATAAATTGCACTTCTGGAGGCATCGGGAGACAAAATGAATGTTATATCTGATATGGCCTGCACATCTTGGCAGTTAAAGCCACATAGCAATCATAAACTACCCACAAAATGAAGGTCCAGGCTATGTTAATGAAAATCATCTGTTATTTGTGGTCCATATTAGCCATTTGCAACTTCATTTGGAGTTCTAACAAAACAACTTCTCAAAAATTAACTGAATGAGATTATAAAGCCATGTCATCCACAAATTTAGAACAACTGGGGCCAAGTTAAGATCATCTACACTGCGTGGTCTATATCCCTCCATTCCCTGCATATCTAAATATTTTAGATGCAATGGTTATACAAATAAAAATAATCAATTTGAGATACATCCTCCAGATTGACTTCCCAAATTTAACACCAGCATGAAGAGGCACCATGCCTCACCAGATGTCTACCCTTAAGATTACAAATTGTAGCTTTCCTTCCTAAGCAAAGGAAAGATTTGAACACTCTCAGATATCTAAATTATATGCTCCTGTATTCCCATTAACTGATTCAGTGGCTCAATTTTATTTTGCCTGGCATTTTGAGGTGTTTCATTATTTTGGCCACAAGTCTTCAGAGATTTTTTAATTTTCAAAGCTTATTTATTGGTAATTATTGCCAAGATATTTTTCTAGGTCCATGTTTATTGACATGATGGTGAAAACTTCTAAAAATAAGTTTCTGGCGAAGGATTACGCCTCTTATTCATAGCCTCAGTTCCAGTTCTCATTTTCCTTCCCACGGCAGGAAACTATTCCTAAAAAGGTTCATTGGGAGAGATAGAGCAAATAAAATAGCAACCCATGTGTCAGCCACACAATTTGTGAATTGATGTGTGTTTTGTCAGTACATACAATTTATGCCAAAATGTCACAACACCTGGTGATCTAAAAATAGATCTCTACCGGTTTTGTGACTCTCCTGATATTCATTTCAATCCTAAACAAACTTGGAAAGATGTGACTGGACTTTAACCAGGATAGAGTTTCCACTGTGGGAAACCACTCCGGTGGGTGAATTTACTGTGCTCCAGACACAAGAGGTCATGGTGATGTTAATCAGTGGGCCTTATTTCAAAGCTTTCGTCCCATAGAGTGCAAAGCACTTGGGAAAATCTGGTTGGCCTTCAGCCACCGATTAACCTCCAGCTAACTGCAAGAGTGGGAGTTTGGACGAGATTTCGTCACCCACAGTCCAACGATAAGAGCAATAAAATAAGCAAATTACACAACCCCAACCAACACAAAACACAAAAAAAAAAGAAACATCCATCACAGTGAGTCTCCTCCAGTCCCCTCCTCACTGTGATGGAAGGCCAGAATGTCTTTTCTCTCCCCCTGCCGTCTACTCCCGTGGTCAGGCTGTTGTACTTGCCACGTTCCAGGCCGCGCCGGACGGTGAAAGGTCCGCAGCGGGCCGACCCAAGTCCCGTGATCCGGGGCGGGCGAAGAGGCTGCCGCTGCCGCTGCTGCTGCTGCTGCTGCTGCTGGACGTATTGTGGGGAGAAGGTAGCAAACACCACGACTTGTGTGACACGAAGGAGCAGCGGGCTGCTAAGGCCGAGATAAGACTTGATCATTTTTTAAGATTTTGATACTTGGAAGCTACAAGGTGGCTGCATAGAAATGGCAACTCTTTGTGTATTGCCTCAGAACAAACCTACTTTTTTTACACAACAATTGTTACACTATAATTGTGCTTAAGTATAATATGTTTTTGCTGGATTTTAGGTAAAACAAAGCATTTTATTCTTCACAGGTACAAGTGGCGATAAAGTAACTATTGAACAATCCTGCTCTTTTTGGTTTATTGAAGACGTTTCTCAAATAACCTGAAGAACTTCATCATCTTTCTCAACATTTGCTGGCCAGTGTCAGTCTGGGGAGGAGCACGTTTCCTGCTTAAAATTCCAATGGTTCTGAAATTGTGATTTTCCTAACTTTTTGATATTAACGTATGCTTTAGATAAGTGGCTTTTTTTTTTATTGGCGAAAGTGAGAGTGGGGCTAGTTTTAGTTTATGTGGAAAAGCAAATGTTTTTTTTACTTGTAAGCCAGTTTACTTTTCACTGGTTATGAAAATTTGCAATTTATGATGTTACATTTGAGCCACAGATGCACTCTGAGAATAAGGAATGATGACTGATCCAAATTGCAAAAGCTTTGGCTTAAATCACTAGCTTCATGCATTAAGCAGCCATATAATACTGAAAGAAATCCAGATGTAAATGTTTTGATGTACATTATGGATTATGGATCAACAGTGGCTGAGCAATAAGATCTGATTTCTTCAGGACTATATATATCAAAAGTCTTTATACAACTTCTGGAACTGATGAAAATCTACAAGGCTTTTTTATTGTGTAATTCTCTGTTTTATATTAAACTAGACCAAGTGGACCCATTGGGCCCATTCCTCGTAGGGTTTCCATTGTCTTGGGAAAATTGAGTTTCTTCTTTAAAATAACTAGCATTTAAAAAAAAATCTCAATGAAATACATATGCTATGTAAAATAAAGAGTTTGAGATGGATCCGAGATCTTTTCTAAAAATGGCCGGCTGGGCGGGGAATGTCTCCTGGGGCCGTAGGCGGGCGAGGGGGGACAGGGAAGGGGAGAGGGTGCCACTCACCTCGGCCCCATGGCGCCAGCGCTGCAGCAAGAGCGAGCCATGGACCCAAAGCCTCTCCTGTATTGGTCTAGCACCCTCACCCCCCCACTCAATCCCGCTAACCCCCCTCCTCCCCCACCCACCCACTCCATGGGACCCGGGCCAATTGGGGGTTGAGTGCGAGGTCGGAGCCAGTAATTCGACCTGACATGGGAACCCGGACCAATCGGGCGTCGAGCGGGAGATTATAGCCAATCAGTGGTGGTGAGCGGCAGGAGCAAATCAGGACGCGCCGGCGACCAATCAGATCGGAGAGCGCCTGCGCTCCGCCCATGTCGGACCCAGACCAATTGGGCGTCGAGCATGTGGTCGGAGCTGAACATGGAATGGCAACCTTCCCCCAACAGCGGACGCGCCGAAGCGGAACACAAAATGGCAACCCTCCCCCAAGTGCGCATACGCGGATCCGGCGGCTATCCTTTGGGCCCAAAGCTCTCCTGCATTGGTGTAGCACCCTCCCTTCCCTGACTCCCCCCCCCTCACCCCTCCATCCTCCTCCCTCCCCCACTCACCCACTCCTTCCCCCCGTCACCCCTCCATCCCACCTCACCCATTCCACCCCCCCTCCCCTCCCCTCCTCCCCCTCCCCCTCCTCCTCCCATGCCCCCTTCCCCTCACCTTCCCCTATTGCCCCTCCTCTACTCCCCCTCCATCTCCCCCTCCCCCTCTCCTCCCCCCCAACTGCAGCACCTCCTCCCCTTCGCTCCCACTTCCCCCTCCCCTCCACTCCCCCCTCCATACCCCCTCCCCCCACTCCACCCTCCCCCACTCCCCCTTCACCCTCCTCCCCTCCACTTCCCCCTCCCCCACCCCTCCACCCCCCCTCCCCATTCCCCACTTCCCCTCCACTCCCCTCCCATCCACTCCCCCTCCCCCTCCCCTTCCCCTCCCCTCCATTCCCCTTCCCCTCCTCCCCCCCACCTCTACCACTCCCCTTCCCCCCCACCCCTGTCCCCTCCACTCCCCCTCCCCCTCACTCCCCCCTCCCCTCCACTCCCCCATCCCCCCCTCCCCTTCCACACCCCCGCCCCCCCTCCACTCTCCCCTCTCACTCCCACTGAATATGTAGTGATCTAGCTTTATAATAAAATAATAAAATTGGGCCTTTAGATATTGTGGTTAAACCAATTTTCACCTGTATTTAACCAATGTTTAATTCTGATATGCATTAAAGAATATTTTGTAAAGCAATTTTCTAAAATGTTATAGAACTGATTTCTCTGGTTCGTGTCAAATTTTGCATTCAAAATTGCAACTGAGTTTATGCAGAAGCTAAATGATAAGGAAACAATTCTCAAGCACATTTTGGACTTGGTTCATCAGTTTTTCTCATTGCTGAGAGTTTTATCCTGGAGCCATATGTAAATGAAAATCTATAACATTAACTAACCTTTCTTTTGCCCTTTGGCAATCAAATGCAGATTTGACACAAAAATTTGCATGTGGATATGGACAATAATTATGGAGCGATATCTGAAGTCTGACAATTTATATCAAGGGAATTACAATTCAAACTTTCCAAGAGCAACGTTTTGAGTTTGTGCCATAAATGAGTCCCTTATGAAGCCTGAGCTTAAAAAGATAACTACGAGAATTTCTTTTGTGATTGTCCAGCCACGCTGCGGTCATTTTCAAAGAATTTAGTGGAAGTCTTGCTTATGAACCTGAAGCCTCAAAATGTGATTCTGTATTCCAGTTGTCTTGGATGTGGGACAAGATTGAATTGCAGTTAAAACCGATTACTAAATGTGATTAGTTTTTTTATGGAGCACATAGTGACAATGATAGGATTGCTCGCATTGCTCCACACCTGCCTAAAGCACGCAAAACATGGAGCGATACCAAACCGTGTGCGACACACAATTGAAACTTCCCCTGTGAAATTGATTCACGTCTATACAATTACCACATACTGTAGCATAATCTATGAATAGGACATCTGCTCGGAACAGGAGGGCATGACCTGCACCTTCTTAATTTAAAATAATTATCAATTACTCATTAGCTTTTGATGAGGCTCAATCACAGTGATGTTTACATTGACAATCTCTCTGGACATTTGAGAGACTTGTTAAGAGGATGATATCATTTTTTTTAAACTTTGCACAATGGGTTATTTAGTTGTGAGTCTGCTAAGCTTCCAGAACAACGAGAATTTGAAAGAAAGGGAACAAAGACAAAGGCAATGCTTCCCTTATGGAAAACCCTGGTAGGAAGGGCAAGAAGGCCACTGACAAGGAATTATTTGAGAATTTTGCTCCTATTTTGTTATGCTCAGAGGGCATAATAAGATCAAGGGATCAATAGCGTTCACTTGTCATATGTACTGGATATGAACAGGAACAATGAAAGTCTTATATATTGTAGCTTTACAGGACATGAGATGCGACAGAACAACAACAAATAAATTACAATAAATTATCAGTTACTTCAAGTAAACCAGACCATGATATTTGCAGAAACCGAGGTAGGTAGAGTAAATGTAGTAGCGCAAGTTCTGTAGTGCTTCGGTGCTGAGATGGGGTTGTGGTTTGTATTGTACAGGGTGGTTCAAGAACCAGACGGGTGATGGGAAGAAGCTGTTCTTGAACCTGTAACTAACAGTTCTTGGGTTCCTGTACCTTGTTCCCTAGCAGCAAAAAGAATGCGTGACCAGGGTGGAGTGGGTCTTTGATGGTATTAGCTGCCATCAAGAGGCAGCACTTCCTGTAAATCCCTTTGATGGTGGGGAGGTCAGTACCTATGATAGACCAGGTAATGCTCTGCATTTTTGAAGCCTCTTTTCAGGTTTAGTTCAGTTTAGTTTAGATGTACTATGCAGAAACAGGCCCTTCAGCCCATTGAGCCTGCCCTGACCAGCGATCCCTTACACTAACACTAGGGACAATTTACAATTTTTTACTGAAGCCATTTAACCTGCAAAAATCTGTACGCCTTTGGAGTGTGGGAGTAAACCGGACTCCCAGGGAAAACCCACGTGGTCATGGGGAGAACATATAAACTCCATACAGGCAGCACCTGTAGTCAGGATTGAATCTCGGGTATCTGGCGCTTTAATGCAGCAACTCTACCACTGTGTCACTGTGCTACCCTGTTTAGTTTAGATTCAGGTCAGATTTAGGTTTATTATTGCCATGTGTACCGAGTGTCAGTGAAAAGTTTATGGAAGGACTGTTCAAGAGCATGATAACAGAGGGGAGGAAGCTGTTCCGGAGTCTGGTGGTGCGTGTTTTGTTATTCAGCATTTGAATAAATGCTGGCCTCAGAAGGCAGTGGAGGCCAATTCTCTGAATGCATTCAAGAGAGAGCTAGATAGAGCTCTTAAGGATAACAGAGTCAGGGGGTATAGGGACAAGGCAGGAACGGGGTACTGATTGAGAATGGTCAACCATGATCACATTGAATGGCGGTGCTGGCTCGAAGGGCCGAATGGCCTACTCCTGCACCTATTGTCCATTGTCCATTGTCTATTGATATGCAAACTGGGCCATGATGCAGCCAGCCATTAGGCCCTCCACTATACACCTGTAGAAATTAGGTAGCATTTTCAGAGAAATACCGAATCTCCTCAAACTTCTGAGGAAGTAGAGAAAATGGTGAGCTTAAGGTGATTGCATCAATGTACTGTGCCCAGGACAGATTATCTGAGATGTGTATCCCCGGGAACTTGAAGCTGTTAACTCCAGTGCCATGCCTTCAATGCAAATAGTTCCAGGGATTGTCCCTTGGCTTTCCCTTCCTGACGTCAATAATTAACTCCTTAGTCTTTCTAATGTTGAAAGCAACATTGTTATTCTGGCACCACCCAACCAGATTATCGATCTCCCTCATGTGCTGATTTATCATCACTGCTGATGTCCAACAATGATGGCATCATTAGCGAATTTAAAGATGACGTTGTTGCTGTGTCTGGCTCTGCAGCATAGAGTGAGAAGAGAAGGGTACTGAGCATACAGGCCAGACATGCCTCTGTCTGAGGGACAACAAGGAAGAGTTGTTTCCAATCCATTTTGATTGTCTACCAATGAAGATCTCGAGGATCCAATTGTATTAGGACTAGCAGAGATCCAGTTCCCTGAGTTTGTCGATGAACAAAAGCCTGACATTGGTGTTCCTGTTATACAAGTGGCCCAGTGCAGATTGGAAAGGCAGTGAGGTCACATCTCATATTGATCTGTAGCAGCAAAAGGCAGTGATAGGTCCAGGTTATTACTGAGACATGTTGATTTGCATCATAACCTATCTCTTGAAGCACTTCATCTCAATGGATGTGAATGTCACTGGTCAGTTATCGTTGAGGCACATTTCTTTGCGATTCTTGGACTCCGATATTATGGATGTCTTTTTAAAGCAGGTGTGGACCTTGGACCTTCATAATGAAAGGTTGAAGTTTAGTTTAGTTTAGATTAAAGATACAGCGCGGAAACAGGCTCTTTGGAACATCAAGTCTGCACGGACCCCATACACAAGCACCATCCTACACACTAGGGACAATTTACAATTTTTACCGAAACCAATTAACCTTCAAACCTGTACGTCTTTGGAGTGTGGGAGGAAACCATGCTGTCACAGGGAGAACAGACGAACTCCGTACAGACAGCACCCATAATCAGGATGGGACCCGGGTCTCTGGTGCTGTAAGGCGGCAACTCGACCAGATGCGCCACTGTGCCGCCCTTAAAATTCACGCATACAGCACCGGAGGTCAGCATCAAACCCGTGTCTTTGGAGCTGCAAGGCAGCAACACTGACTGATGCCCCACGATTGTGACCAAGTTACATGTCCCAAATCAACCCACGCAGGTCCAGCCTGTGTCGGTAAAATCTCCAGTCAGTTGCTGTGTGCAAGTTTTGAGAACACGGCTAGGTACACCCTCATGATTGAACTTTTTCCAAGGGTGCACCCTAGTGAACGATCTTCTGGAGGCCAGGATTCTCTTAGGCAGTGATGACATAGATCTATCACATTCTGCGGGCAGGGCTCCAACTCGTGTTCATGCCTGGTCTTGTCTGTCTGTGGAGGTGATGGGCACTCACCCTGAACACCTTAACTCTTGAATCATTCCAAGCAGCAGGGGTTGACAAATATCACTTCTCCCAATTTACAGCATGCTGTTGAGTTTGAAATATCACATATGCTATCTTATCATGGATGCTATCTCTTCATGCAGGATTAGAAAGCCTCAGCCACTGTAGGCACATGGATATGTTCAGAGTGTGATTTGCCGAGGCTTCAGGAACTGATAGGCCGTACCCAGGTGGTTCTCTGGATTGTGCATTTTAACTCATCGTGAACTAAACTGGACGACCTCCCTAAAAATTAGGAGAGTTCCAATCCCATGTTGCAGTAGTCTCCAGAGCAGGGCTCACAATTTATCCTTATTAGCTGCATAGTGCGGATACCATGAAAGACAGCCCTTGGTGTGACACAGAACAGGGGAAGGAAAAAGAGAAAGGCAGCATTATCTTATGACAACTAAGAGAGGACCCTCTGAATTTGCCAGGTTACTGCTTGCAGTCCAGAGACCCACAAGGAGACCCACTCCCTTAGCTTTATGTGCACACATCAGGCGACGGTCCCCAAAGGAGAAAGACCTGAGGTGTGTTTGGACTTGTAATGATAAGCAGCCGGTTAATATTAACCACACCAGTCAGTGCCTGGCAATGATCCCCTCCATCAAATAATATGCATATACCTTCAGCAACATTACCATGGTACATTCATCCATTACCACCTACCTGGGACCATCTTTGACCAGGGAATGACCTTGACTGACCATTTGTTTACTGGAGCTGCAAAAGTATAATCTGTATATCTGAGTATATCTTTATATCTGAGGATATCTGAATATATCTGAGTGTATCCTTATATCTGAGTAGACATAAAATGCTGGGGAAACTCAGCGGAACAAGCAGCATCTCTGGATAGAAGGAATGGGTGATGTTTCAGGTCATGGTCCCAAAACATCACCGATTCCTTCTATCCAGAGATGCTGCCTCTCCTGCTGAGTTACTCCAGCATTTTGTGTCTATCCCAGGTGTAAATCAGCACCTGCAGTTCCTTCCTACACATGTATATCAGAGTACATCTGTATATCTGAGTATATCTGAATATTTCTGAGTGTATCTTTAGTCTAGTGTAGAGTTACAGTGCGGACCAGTGATCCCCGTACACTAACACTATCCTACGCACACTAGGGACAATGTACAATTATACCAAGCAAATTAGCGTACAAACGTGAAGAAGGGTCTCGACCCGAAACGTAACCCATTCCTGCTCTCCAGAGATGCTGCCTGACCCGCCGAGTTACTCCAGCTTTTTGTGTCTACCTTTGAGTATATCTGTATATCTATATCTGAAGCTGCATGTACATCTGCGAGGGACACAATTCCTAACATTAATGAAACTAGCATTACTCATTGGAAAGAAAACATAGCTAGAAAGGAGCAAGTGACTCAACTATTTCCTGAATTACTGATTGCAATATAGAATTGAGTGTGTTTACCTGAAACACCACAGGTTCAATCCTCAGCCAGAGCAATGGTGTGAGTGTTGCACTCTCTTCAGTGCTTTCAGTTAAGCTAGAAATAAGCACATCATTCGAGTAATCATGTTTTTGGATTCATGCTTTGTGTTGCGATATTAGGGGATGCAAGGTTCAGTTGAACAACACTATTTTTCACAAATTAACCACCTAGGCTGTAACAATTAAAACATGATGAATGTATCCTTTGGCTGTAACAATTAAAACACGATGTCTCCTTTGGCAAGATACTGTGATTGCTACCACTGCATCCCTGACCACATCCAGCTCGAGGGCAGGCTCTGCACTCTATTCAGCAGGCATTGACTGTCACGGGGATTGCCTTGCTGAGAATCACAGGTACAACAATAGTGGACAGAGAACCTGCAAATTTCCCACGTGTAGGAAGGAACTGCAGATGCAGGTTTAAACCAAAGATAGACACAAAATGCTGAAGCAACTCAGTGGGACAGGCAACATCTCTGGAGAGAAGGAGAAGGGGGACTTTTCGGCACGAGACCCTTCATCAGTCTCGTGATGGACCCTCAAATGAGAATTGCTTATTGAGGTTGAATTGGAGCAACCACTTTTCGGGAGAATGAAACAGAAAAAGTTAGGGACTCAGAATGAACAATGAGCTGCAAAAATGATGCTGATTATATAATACTGTGTTGTCATCTGGAATGCACTGGCTGGAAAGGTGTGCAGAGTAAAGTCCACAGCAACCTGTACATGGGCTTGGATAAATACTTCAATTGGAAATATTTGAAAGCCTGTGAGAATTGAGCAGTGGAGTGGGATTAATTGAAGAACTCTTTCATAGAACCACACAGATACACTTGACTAATTAACTCCTCGATAAGGGGAGGCAGGAGAAGGGGGGTGGGGGGGATGGTTTGAAGGCCAGTTTTACTGCTGGTCTTCAATAAACAAATTGCAAATTTAATTTTCTACTGTAAATGAAACACCAGGCCATTAATTAGTATGAAAACTATTATTAGACAATCAATTCTATGTGATATTTTGCTGAAGAATCATAGTAATAACCAGCCATAGGCAACGCTTGGTAATTTATATTATCAGACTGCAACCACGGGGTATACAAATAGTTGTGGTATTTTAGAAACCATTACAATATGCCTGCCTTTGTTGCCTTCTTGAGCCTCACAACCTCGATATTTATGCCAAAGCCCAAACTTGCATATAGTTCTGGTAATAGAATCGTGCTGAGGCAGCAAAAAGGAAAATGAATTTATTCACACAATGTGAGACCGATAATTGAGCAAACCTGATTGATTTTATCATTTTGGAAGATACGTTGTTTCCTAAAAGACCTGCATGAGCTAAAAATCAATGTTTAAATTAACCCTTGCACCATTTTAAGCCTATATTTATATTTCAACTATACTACAAGCACTGCAATTTGGAATTTTTTCACATCCAGACTTCACTTTTTATTTGTGGCAGCAACTTTTTGTAGATGTGTAACATATATTGAACAAAGGGATGTCTGCAGATAAGTCAAGGTTGAAAAAGTTTCAAATATCCATCTTGATTGTCATTACTGTCTGAACATCCCCAGGCAATGGGAGAGAGAACTCAAAAAAATTCTCAACACTTAGAGTGAAAAATTTGCCTCCCCTTCGTTGTAATTTATGTTTATTCTACATTTAGACCTCACCAAGGTAAATTATCCTTCCAGAATCAACCTTATCAAGCTAATCAAAGAATTCACATATTGCAATGAAATCAATGGAAGTGAATATTGTAGGACAATGGAATGGTCTAGTGAGCTCAGATGATCACAATAAAAGTGCCTCTTGCCCTTAAGTAGACAAAGACATGTTTCTATGGTTCTAATCATTTTGTAATGTCACCTAACCAATTGAATGTCTTTCTAATTGTTTGCTCGAGCTGCATATTAACTTTTTTGAGATAAATTTTTTATTGGAGATAGGTACATCTTTACAGTCATACATTTTTAAATTGATAATATTGTCAATTATTATTATATTGTCTCCAATACCTTTTGCCCCCTTTTTTTTTTTTTAAACTAGATAGAACTAAAGAAATAGATGAAGTAAAGAAAGAAAAGAGAGAGAAGCAAAATAAAAACCAAAACAAAAACAAATTATAAAGATAAGGAAAAAGTTAGTTAAAGAAGAATGGAAAAATTTATTAACATAACAAAAACTTCATTCGAGATATATACGTACATTTCAAAGTATAGCATTTCATCCATTCTTTAGTCCGAGTGCTAGTCAGGTTCCTGTGCTGAACCATTCTGACCCTTTAAGTAATCAATAAAAGGAGACCATATTCCAATGAATAATTCCTGTTTGTCCAACAGGGAAAATCTGATTCTTTCCACGTTTAAGGTCTCCGTCATTTCTATAATCCACATTTTGATTGTGGGGACCGTAGGGCCTTTCCAAAATTTTAGAATTAATTTTTTTCCCGTTATTAAACTATAATCCATAAAGTTTCTTTGTATTGTTCTAAATGTTTGATTTAATTCTAATATTCCGAGTATAATTAATTTTGGATCTGGGTCCAATTGTGTGCTGGTTACTTTAGATATTATGCTAAAAATATTTACCCAGAATTTTTTAATTTTTATACAGTTTGCGAACATATGAAATAATGTAGCTTCTAAATGTTGACATTTATCACATTTAGGTGAGATATGTTGGAAAATTTTATGTAGTTTTGTTTTTGAATAGTGTAACCTATGTATTACTTTAAATTGTATTAGAGAATGTCTGGCGTTTAGTGAACACTGATGTATATGTTGCAAACTTTCTTCCCAAGTATCTTTCGTAATTACTTGGTTTAATTCTTTTTCCCATTTTTGTCTGTATAAGTCCGTGGAGGGAATGTCACTGTCTAATAAGATATTATATATATAAGATATTAATTTTTCTGTATTAGGATGTTTGTTCCAACATTCATCAAGAATTTCTGAATTTCTAATTCGAAAATTTTGGGAGTTCGATTTTACATAATCTCTAAGTTGAAGATATCTGAAATAATCATTTCCACGAAGACCATAAGTCTGTTGCAACTCCTGAAATGTCAGAAAGGTGCCTTCCTTATAAAGTTGTCCCATATTTTTAATTCCATAATCCTTCCATTGTGTAAAACCCCCGTCTACCCATGAAGGCTTAAACAAAGGATTATTCACAATTGGAAGAAAAAGTGATAAATTATCTAATTTTAATGTCTTTTTTAATTGTTTCCAAATTCGGGTAGCACTAAATATTATAGGGTTTTCCCTATAAATTTTTTTGTTTAATTTAGACGTAGCAAATAATATCGAACCAATATCAAAAGGTAAACAATCTTCCTTTTCTATTTTTAACCAGTCTGGTTGATGATCTATTTCTTCCAACCAGAAATTCATATTTTTAATATTAACTGCCCAGAAATAAAACAAAAAATTGGGTAAAGACAAAAACATAAATTAAAGGTTGAAAAAGTTTCAAATATCCATCTTGATTGTCATTACTGTCTGAACATCCCCAGGCAATGGGAGAGAGAACTCAAAAAAATTCTCAACACTTAGAGTGAAAAATTTGCCTCCCCTTCGTTGTAATTTATGTTTATTCTACATTTAGACCTCACCAAGGTAAATTATCCTTCCAGAATCAACCTTATCAAGCTAATCAAAGAATTCACATATTGCAATGAAATCAATGGAAGTGAATATTGTAGGACAATGGAATGGTCTAGTGAGCTCAGATGATCACAATAAAAGTGCCTCTTGCCCTTAAGTAGACAAAGACATGTTTCTATGGTTCTAATCATTTTGTAATGTCACCTAACCAATTGAATGTCTTTCTAATTGTTTGCTCGAGCTGCATATTAACTTTTACTGGTTAATATTCAAGGACTCCTCGGTCTCTCAGATGTTCTTATACAAAAAAAACCATTTAATGGCCTCTCAAAAAATAAATTCTGCCTTTTTATGTTTTAATCAAAGTCAATAATGGCATGTTTTACGTGCTAGGTGCTAGCCAACTTATTCATCCGGTTATCTCCCAGTTCCCAGACACTTTAATTCTCCTTCCCATTCCTACACAGGCCATTCCGGCTTAGGTCTCCTCCATTGTCAGAGTGAGGTTAATCGCAAATTGGAGGAAAGCATCTCATATTCCGCTTAGGTAGCTTACAGCCCAGTGGTATGTATATTGATTTTTCTCACCAGGTAGCACTGACATTCCCTCTCTCTCTATCCCTCCCCCACCCAAGTCACACTAGCTTCTCGTTTTCACCCTACAAACAGCTATCAATGGCTTGTTTCTTTATCATCATTACTTTTTTGCATATCTTTTATTCATTGTTCATTATCTCTCCACATCATTGTCTATATCTCTCGTTTCCCTTATCCCTAACCAGTCTTAAGAAGGTTCTCGACCCGAAGCGTCACCCATTCCTTCTCTCCAGAGTTGCTGCCTGTCTTGCTGAGTTGCTCCAATTTTTTGTGTCCAATCTTTATACCTTTAAAGCACATATTCTCACTTGGCTTCAGATAATTAGTTAACTGTTGTCGATCATGTGTAACCCCTCATTAGGACAGTGATGCTACATGAAAATAGCTCTGATCATTTACCAGAAAGATGCATGGATTAGGGGATATTAGCTAAAGGGAGAGATTGGGCTGACGTGGATAATTTTCTTTGGAATGCCAGAGGTTGCGGGCAGACCTGATAGAGTTATATAAACTCATGAGAGGCGTAGATAGGGTAGACAATAAGAATCTTTTTCCCAGGGGGGAAATATCAAATTCTTGTGGCCATGGGGTTAAAGGAGATCTATGGGGCATTTTTTTTACATAGAGAGAGGTAAGTGTCTAGAAAGCATTACTGGAGATGGTGGTCGAGGCAGATACAATATTGACATTTATGAGACTTTTGCTTAGGCACATGGATATGCAAGGAATGGGTGGATCAGGATTATGTGCCCGGTCTTGGCATCAAATATGGCACAGACATTGTGGGCCAAACGTGCTGTTCCTGTGCTGTACTGCTCTATGTTTTATGTTCTATGTTCATTAAAGTACCCAAATATTTGAAGTCTGCAAACAGAAAATGATCTGGTTATTCCCGCTTGCCTTTCTATTGACCTCAAGTGCAGCACCTTTATGAATCTTGATGGGACTGTGAAAATAGCTATGATCATTTACCAGAAAGATGCATGGATTGGTACAATGAAAGCATCGGAGAGCTGGAACATTTAATGGGACCAACAGTGTATCTGCTTAGTTGCAAGGAAATAGCCAAACAAAAGAATGACAAAGAAAGAGGGTTAATTAGAGTCAAGTTAGAGTCAAGTACAGAAGAAGAAAGAAAGACTGAATTAAGAATGAGCGGTAAAATTGAAAAGTATGAAAGTTTGGAAGAAACCTTAATAACAGTCTTCGCCATCTGTAGAAATGCCTGAACATTTGGAGGTAACAGAGTTTGTAACAATCTTGCCATTTGCATCTTTGTATGTCAGGTGCCAGGGTGAAAGGAAGCTTATTGGAAATAGAATATCCCACATTGATCCCCGATTTTAAATGGCCAAATGCAGTTCACAATTTGGATACCTACTTGTACAGGACTGTTGATAATAGTGTCCACAGTTAAGTTTTGGAGAAAGGTTGAAATACCCTGCAGTTCTGTCAGAGCATAGATAATCTCTCCCCATTCTGCAATCTGCACGAGGGACACTTGTGGACTTTTATTGAGCTGATCTTCAGTTGGCCCTCAGGTCAAGGTAGTGAAGGCTAAAAAGACAAGTTGCGGTTTTGATGGATGAAAACCAACTTGCTATTTAATTGAAGCTTAAAGTCTTTTCAAGGACTATCAGGCAAATCTAAAATCATGTTAGAACCAATTTGGTTAGTTTTTCCATAGAAGTCAAGAAATGGTATTGCCTTTGTTAAATTGGTTAACATTACACCATTCTAGAGTGACAAAACAAGTACAACAAAACTGAACTTCAAACTTAACATTAAATTGATTGAATTCAGGTTAGTTCAGGCAAATATCGATCACCATTTCTATGTTATTTCACTTTCGCATTCGACACACTAGGGGTAATTTACAAAAGCCAATTAACCTAATTGGTACATGTGACAATAAACTGACCTTGAAAACTTGAACCAACAATCCTGTACGTCTTTGGAATGTGGGAGGAAACCAGAGCACCTGGAGAAAACCCACCTGGTCCCAGGGAGAATGTACAAACTGCGCACAGACAGCACCCATAGTCTGAATCGAATCCGGGTCTCTGATGCTGTGAGGCAGCAACTCTACCACTGAGCCACTCTGCCACCCTTTGGCCTCTGTAAATCTTAAAACTTTTAATAAACATTTTGCTATCACATAATAATCAAAATGAAAAATATCATAAACCATTTCTTGTCATCTCTGTCCTTGACATAAAAATACAGAGATGGAATGGAATCAAACAGCTGCCACTTTTGCATTGCTTCTGGAGTTCAGGAATTCACGTCCAAATCGATGTGACTGTGCACTGGAGCTAATTTTATTTGAAGTGGTTCTGTTCTATGTAACCTGGCTGTGAAACAGGAGCTGTCTGTTGAGCTATTAAAATACCGCATTAAAGGAGCTTTTATATTCTTTTAGTGCCTTGGCTCAAAGGACCCATTTCTTTCCATCAAACCTTCCCGCTCATTACCCTTAACAAATTTGGCAGACTGTGTTACCATTAGCTGACTAGGGCCTACTTGTCAGGAGCCAATTACACCAAAAATTTTCAAAAGAAGCTTTAATTACCAGTTTGTTAAACACTAGTATTGGAAGAAAGTTGCATCAGGCTCACCAAAGCTGGATCGGCTGGTTATGCCCCTTCGCACCTTATTTCATGGTGCTTTGATTGGTGAAATGCAGTGCAAGTTCTGAGATTACATTTTCTTGGACATGATTCTAGACATGCAGCAATTGGATTCCAAGAACATCCCAAAAATATACAAAGTGGGCTGTCAAAGACACTAATCCTCATGCAAGACAAATGTTGCCAATTAAAGCAACATCAATTCAGATTAGGCATTGTATTGGGGAGAAGGCAGGAACGGGGTACTGATTGTGAATGATCAGCCATGATCACATTGAATGGCGTCACTGGCTCGAAGGGCCGAATGACCTACTCCTGCAACTATTGTCTATTGTATTAAGCTAATGTGTGAAAACTGGGTTTTCAGAAGCAGGGTGAATCCAGCTCCTAATGTCGGAACTCATGAGTTCCTCAATTCTGGTAATTTTTATTGGGGACTGAGTGGAAATCAGGTTTGTTTGGGAAAGTGTAAATCCAGGTTATGGAGGTGTATGATGTTTTTTGCAGGTGTCTTCAGTCATCATGTGGATACGGGACCTCTGGTGGTTTGACTACTTTGACTCAATGGGAGAATGAGAAGCCCCATTGACGAGGGCAACCTGTCAAGAGAGGAATAGTATTTGGAGAGGTGCGATGAGAATACCTATGAAGAGGGTGCTCCACTAACCACTCTCTCTGATGTGCACTGAACTGAGAGCTATGGTTCAGGACACTGCACTTTACAAAGGAGCTGCTTTCAGGTACAGTATCTGTCAGGAAGCTCCATAACCATTGAATAAGATCACAAACACCTGACATATGACTGAACACATATTAGGTGGCCTGCACAAATGATTAGAGTCATAGAGTCATACAGCATGGAAACAGCCCCTTTGGACCAAATCGTCCATGCGACCATGATGCCCCTTCTGAGCTAGAGCCATTTGCCTGTATTCAGCCGATATCTATCTAAACCTTTCCTATCCATGTTCCTGTCCAAATGTCTTTTAAATGTTGCTACAGTACCTACCTCAATTTCCTCCTCTAGCAGCTCATTCCATATAGCCGCCATCCTCTGAATGAAAAAATTGCCCCTCAGGTTCTTATCCTTGTCACCTTAAACCTATGAATTCTGGTTCTTGATTCCCTTACTCTAGGTCAAAGGCTCTGTTGCATTCACCCTATCTATTCCCTTCATGATCTTTTACACCTCTAGAAGATCACCCCTTAGCTTCCTGTGCTCCAAAGATCACATTACATTTATTTCAGGTGATGTCCCCAATACAGACCTGAGAGCCACTTTGTTATTTTGTTGATTCATGTCATCCAGCATTACTTAATTACTCCAGTATACACTGGAATTTAGAAGGATGAGAGGAGATCTTATCGAAACGTATAAGATTATTAAGGGGTTGGACACGTTAGAGGCAGGAAACATGTTCCCAATGTTGGGGGAGTCCAGAACAAGGGGCCACAGTTTAAGAATAAGGGGTAGGCCATTTAGAACTGAGATGAGGAAAAACGTTTCAGTCAGAGAGTTGTGAATCTGTGGAATTCTCTGCCTCAGAAGGCAGTGGAGGACAATTCTCTGAATGCATTCAAGAGAGAGCTGGATAGAGCTCTTAAGGATAGCGGTCAGGGGGTATGGGGAGAAGGCAGGAACGGGGTACTGATTGAGAATGATCAGCCATGATCACATTGAATGGCGGTGCTGGCTCGAAGGGCCGAATGGCCTCCTCCTGCACCTATTGTCTATTGTCTATTGTCTATTAACAATAAGATTGACTTCGCTGTTTGCAACATCAGGGCAGTTGGTGGAGGACCAGCATAGAGTCCCGTCTGGACTACTGCAACAGCCTCCTCTATGGCGCACCCTCAAAAATCATCAGTAAACTTCAATACATTCAAAACTCCGCTGCCCGTCTACTCACCCACACCCCGATCTGTGACCATATCACCCCCGTCCTTTACAAACTCCACTGGCTCCCCATCCCCCAGAGAATCCAATACAAAATCCTCCTCATAACCTACAAATCCCTCCATAACCTGGCCCCATCCTACCTGAACGACCTCCTCCACAGGCACACTCCCACCTGCACCCTCCGCTCTGCTGCTGCCAATCTCCTATCCCCCCACATCCGGACCAAACTCAGATCCTGAGGGGACAGGGCTTTCTCCATCGCTGTTCCCACCCTATGGAACTCACTACCCCAAACCGTTAGAGACTCCTCCACACTCACCACATTCAAAACATCGCTGAAGTCTCACCTGTTCAGTACTGCCTTCAACCACTGAAGGTCACCTCACCTTCTGCCTCCTTTCTCTATTCGTTTACTTATTTACTTATTTATCTATTTATTCATTTCCCTATGTTCTCTAAATCTCTGTAAAGCGTCTTTGAGTATATGAAAAGCGCTATATAAATGTAATGCATTATTATTATTATTATTATTATTAACTCCAGCCTCTCTGGAGAAGGTTGAAGAAGATGATGGAGGATGGAAGTAAACAGATGCAGCAGAACCTTCTTTCCCATTAAGCAAGCAGCAGGGGCAAAGACTCAGGAAGTATTGACTAATAAACACAATAATGATTTCAATCAAGTGAGGATGAAAAGAATTGAAAGGTCAACACTAAGATGGTATATATGCAGAATTTAAGACTTAACATTAAGATTACTGGAGTATATGGAACTATTTAATTGTTATCTAGAAGCCTCTCTAAGTTGCATTGTAGTATATATTAGTGTTGATCGGTTGTGTTGGATAGTAATTGTATCAGTATGACGAGCCTGTAAAGATTTTTTATCGGAATTAATTAAATTAAGGCCACTTTCAATAGTAAACAAAACTACTGTACAGAATATGTACAAAAAATCTATCTGTGACCTTTGCAGAGCCATTAAGAATGACAAGATGGATTTCTGGACTAAGCTGGTGTCTCGAGGCAATGACACAGACACTGTAGATTGTAGCAAAGCTTGCACACCATAATGGACTACAAAGCAAAGGCATGTAGTAGCGCTGGAAACAATGGGTCCCTCCCTGTGGAACTAAACACATTCTCCACCCGTAGCCCCTAAAGGACAGTCTTTTAGGAAAGAGGTGAGGAAGAACTTCTTTAGTCAGAGGGTAGTTAACCTGTAGAACTCATTGCCACAGAGGGCTGTGGAGGCCAAGTCAGTAGATATTTTTAAGACAGAGATAGACAAATTCTTGATTAGAATGGGTGTCAAGGGTTATGGGGAGAAGGCAGGAAAATGAGTTTAGGAAACAGAGATCAGCCATGATTGAACGGCGGAGTAGACTCGATGGGCTGAATGGCCTAATTCTACTCCTATAACATGAATTTATGAACTGATGAACCTGCCTTGAGCAGAAAGTCAGGAGAGGAATCTTGTACCAACGGTTATTGTGGCAGATGTAAGATCGGCCATCCTGAAAGTGAATCCATGTATAGCAACTGGCTTGGATGGTCCCTGACCACATCATTAGGCCCTGTATGGACCAGCTGGTCGAGGTTTTAACAGACATCTTTAACCTCTCACCACTCTATTCTGAGGACCCCAATTGTTTCAAGAAGTCCACTATCATCCCAGAGGCAAAAGAAAGTAAGGTAGCATGTCTTAATGACTGTTGTCCAGTGGCTCTGACATCCACCATCATGAGGTATTTCAAGAGATGTGATGGTGCACATTAAATCCAGCCCCTTGGTCAGCCTCGACCCATTGCAGTTTGTCTAACATTGCAACAAATCCATGGCAAATGCCATCTCCCTGGCCCTAAACCATCTCTAGAACTCTGGGCAGCACAGTTGTGCAGCGGTAGAACTATTGACTCACAGCGTCAGAGACCTGGGTTCTATTATGACTATGAGTGCTGTCTGTGCGGAGTTTGTATGTTCTCCCAGTCACAGCATGGTTTTTCTCCTGGTGCTCTAGTTTCCTGCCACAATCCAAAGACATGCAAGTTTGTTGGTTATTTGGCTTCTGTAAATTGCCCAGTTGTGTAGGGAGTGGAAATCGATGTGGGATAACATAGAACTAGTGTGAATGGGTAATCAATTGTCGGCGTGAACTGGGTGGGTCGAAGGGCCTGCTTCCACACTGTATCTCTAAACTAAACTAAACTAAATTCCTCAACAACAAGGACATCTACATTAGACTCCTATCTATCCACTATAGCTCATCCTTCATAATCCCATCGACAATCATATCCAAGTTCCTGGACCTTGGAGTTAACTCCGCCCTCTACCACTAGATCTTTCTGACCCATAGAACACACTCAGTGAGGATAGGTGACATCACCTCATCCCCAATAATTCTCAACACCAGCGCCCCACAAGGATACATTGTCAGTCTCCTACCACACTCATTGTACACTATATGGCCAAATTCATCTCTATCTCTAAAAAATACACCCAACTTCAATAACTAGTGTATAACAACTTCTGCAAAGGAAAACTTCTGTAAAGTCTTCATTCTTCTCAGGTGCGAAAAAAGTAATTACAACTAAAGAGATCACAAAAACACAAAAAAACCTTTCTTGAGATGATTATAAATTTAGCAATGAATGGATAATAGTTTTCATTAGCTTTGCAGAAAATGCTAACAAATACTTAGCAAGTTAAGAGTCAAGAGTGTTTTATTGTCATATGTCCCAGATAGGACAATGAAATTCTTACACAAATTCTTACACGTCAGGCAGCATCAGTGGAAAATGAAACGCCGAGACACTTGAACATCTTGACCATTTCCACTTTGGCACCTTTGATGCTAATTCTTAACTCCATAAAATTTCTCATCTCAAAGAGTAGAGAGTCTATGGAATTTTCTGTCCCCAAATGTTGTGGAGGTCAGATCATTACAAAAACCTAGAGTCGAGATAGATAAGCATTTGAAAGGTTGAAAAATTGAGAGGTTATGAGGCACAGAAGAGGAGTTAGAGGTCACCATAGCAGCCATGATCATATTGAATGGTGAGGCAGATTTGAAGAAACTGGTGGCCTCATCATGCTCCTATTTTCCTGTCATAAGGTCATAAGGAATAGGAGTAGAATTAGGCCATTCTGCCCATCAAGTCTACTCCACCATTCAACCATGGCTGATCTAACTCTCCCTCCTAACTCCATTCTCCTGCCTTCTCCCCATAACCTCTGACACTTGTGTTCTTCTTGTGTTAATATATTGGGTTTAAAAAGTCTAATGAAGAATTTTCTGTTATGTGTCAGATCTGCAGCATTTGTAGATTTTTATTCTCATTAGCTTCACAGTTGAAGGAGCATCTGCCTGAGAAACAACATGACTACATAAAAAAAGAGAAAATTACCAGCAATGAATGATAAATGTGGGTTAGGTAATCTAGTAATGTGTGATATCTCAGCAGTATGTTGGAAAGGAAGGCTTGAAAAGTGGGTGTTGGAACAGATCTTTGGTCTGGCATTTAAAGAAACTTGAGCTCGAGTCTTGTAACGTGTTGGATTTTCCAGTGAACTTGCAAAGTACTGAGCAAAGGAATAAGTGCTGGAGTAACTCAGCAGGTCAGGCATCATCTGTGGAGGAAATGGATAGGTGACATTTTGGTCGACATTTCAGACCAAAGAAAGGCCCCGACCCTAAACGTTGCTTGTCGATTTTCTCCACATATGTTGCCTGATCCACCTACCTGATATACCTTGTGCCTCCTCTTACAAAATATTGAACCATAATTTAAATATTAATAATTTTTGATAATACAGATCAATAATAATTAGATTTTAATTAATAATTTTGAACCGTATTGTTTTAAGAGTTATACAGACATAAGCTGAACTACTTTCCAACATGAATGCTAATCATAGTGGTAGCAATAAAGTAGGGAATATTAAAAAAAACACGTAGAAAAATAGCACTGGGAGAGAAGGGGGATATTATTATGGTTTTTATTTAGTTTAGTTTAGTTCAGAAATATAACATGGAAACAAGTCTTGCGGCCCACCGAATCTGCACCAACCAGCGATCCCCGCACATTAACACTACCCTACACACATTAGGAACAATTTCACATTTATACCAAGCTAATTAACCTGTACATCTTTGGAGTGTGGGAGGGAACCAAAGATCTTGGAGAAAACCCACGCAGGTCACGGGAAGAACATACAAACTCCGTACAGACAACCACCCGTAGACAGGATCGAACCCAGGTCTCTGACGCCGTTAGGCAGTAGCTCTATCACTACGACACCGTGCTGCTCTATTATAATTCACTTTAGAGAAATTAATCAAACTAAGTTATTAAACCAGAATACGTTATCTGAAATTGCCTTGGTGATGGGATGCAGAGGGTAATGGTGGAGGGTTGCTTTCAGACTGGAAGTCTGTAACCGGTGATGTACCACAGGAGTCAGAGCTGGGACTATTGTTGTTTTCCACATATACAAATGACTTAGATGAGAATGCAGGTAATATGATTAACAAGCTTGCAGATGACACAAAGATTGGTAGAGTTATAGATAGTGAGGAAGGTGTCTAAGGATGCAGAGGGGCATATATCAATTGGAAAGTTGGGCGGAGTGATGGCAGATAGAATTTATATTCAAAAAGTCACAGAGTGGAAGAGCATAGAAATAGGCCTTTTGGCCCAACTCATCTACAGTATTTCGTCTACAGTATTTCGACCAAGATACTCCATCCAAGAAAGTCCCATATACCCACATTTGGCCCAGTTCCCTCCAAGCTTTTCCTATCCACACACGTCCAAATTTTGTTCAGATGCTTTTATTCCACCTGCCGCATCTACTTCCTCTAGCACCTCGTTCAATATACCCGTCGCCCTCCATGTGAAAAAGTTGTTCCTGAGGTTCCTATTAAATCTTTCCCCCCTCATTTTAAATGTCTGCCCAAATTGTCCCGTTTAAAACCTTAGACTGGAGTGAGATGTTTAACATCCACGACTATGCTGTCAATGAGTTAAGAGGTATATGTTTACCTTGGGCAGTAAAAAAAAAGCCAGGTAATAACAAAATGGTGGCCTGCTTGTCTTCTGCCTGTGTTTGTCATTTCCATTTGTTGAAGGTAACTTAAGCCCAGCAGGGAATTGTGTGCTTGGAATGTGTTCATGCATTCACGTCATATTCTTTGGGGAGAGCTGTTCTGTCACAAAACAATGTTGACACCATGCCCCCCCGATCCCAAGCAGCATCCGAATCCTGTAAAAACAGAGACTTGCCAAAACATAGATATTAAGGATGGTACCTGTGAGTTTTGTCAAAAAGGTAGGTTTTCAAATGGATCTGAAAAGAGAAGAGGCAGAGAAAGTTTAACATTGAAAGATAAAAGTTTAATGTTTGAGTGAAACGATCGCCGCAACACCTTCGCTCAGTCCGCTTTAACCCACCTGATCTCCCGGTGGTTGAGCACTTCAACTCCCCCTCCCACTCACAGTCTGACCTTTCTGTCTTGGGCCTCCTCCAGTGCCATAGTGAGACCCACCGGAAATTGAAGGAACAGCACCTCATATTTCGCTTGGGCAGCTTGCAGCCCAGCGTTATGAACATTGACTTCTCCAACTTTAGATAGTTCCTCTGTCCCTCTCTTCCCCTCCCCCTTCTCAGTTCTCCCACTGTCTTCCTGTCTCCACCTATATCCTTTCTTTGTCCCGCCCCCCTGACATCAGTTTGCATACAGTTTGGTAAATTATCACTATAAACACAATCTCAGATTAAGCACAAGGTGTACAGAAATAGTCCACTGAAATGGTTTTGAAGCCATTTTCAAAGTACTAGTTGCTTTAAGTACAGCTGGGTATAATGGCCCATTGTCCTGGTGGTGTTGCATAGTCGGCTTGGCCAAGCAAACCTGCAGGTGTTCTCCACTTCTGTTCCACCACATTGTGCCACTGCAGGCCATGTCCGGTCTACACACTCAGTCTCCTGGAGTGACACCTGATTCAGTCGAGCCCCAGGCTGCTGCAGGGCCTCCAGTCGTCGCATCGACCGGGATCGGCCATCTTCTCGGGGATGAGCAGGGACCGGGCTGAGCGGCTTTCCACTTCCTTCTTTAGGACGGGATTCCCAGTTCTGTGGTGGGTGAACCAGGCTTGCTGCCGAGGGGCAGCCAAGGCACCACAGTCTTCTGCTGCATGGCACCATAGAAGCAGAGAAATCAAATCTATTAGTTTCAAAGAATCAGAGTCACGTCAGTGAAACACAAAATATTTTTATCAGGCGAGGCAGAATAGAAGGAAGGATTGTATTTCCATTGAAGACACAAGGAACTGCCAACGCTGGAATCTCAAGCAAAACACAGTGCTAGAAAAGCTCAACAGGTCAGGCAGAATTGAAAAAGGGGATGGACAGGTAACATTTTAGGGAGTATAAGAAAATAACTGCAGATGCTGGTACAAATCGATTTATTCACAAAATGCTGGAGTAACTCAGCAGGTCAGGCAGCATCTCGGGAGAGAAGGAATGGGTGACGTTTCAGGTCGAGACCCTTCTTCAGACTGATGTCAGGGGGGCGGGACAAAGGAAGGATATAGGTGGAGACCTATATTCCTTCTCTCCCATTCCTTCTCTCCCGAGATGCTGCCTGACCTGCTGAGTAACTCCAGCATTTTGTGAATATAACATTTTAGGGATCCTTCTTCCTCCAAAACTGCATTTTGCTCAAGGTTCCAGCATCTGCAGTTTCTTGTGTCAAGTCCAAAGAAGGGTCCTGACCTGAAAGGTTGCCTGTCCATTCACTTCCCAGATGCTGATTGACTTGCTGAATTGCTCCAGCACTTTGTGTTGATACTCCAAGGAGGGATAATCCACTAAGTTCATGGTCACAGAGAATAATATTTTTGACTTCGAAGGAGAGACATGAAATCAATATAAATAATCAAATATTAGTTTGTGGGAAAGATGAATATGGTCAATACCTTGGAATCCAGTTACTGTTGTCAGCCAAAGGAAGAAGCAGAAAATTTTGTATTTATAAAGTTCATTAAAATCTGCAGGTTATCTTATCCAGTATTTTTGTCATTATTTCTGTAATGTAAGAACAAAGACAATTACACTTAGCAAGCTTCAACAGGTGCAATAATCATCAGATAACCACTTTTTTTCGAGTTATGGATCGAAGGGTGTATATTTGTCAGGACTTTGGAATTATTTCTGCTGCTCTTCAAAATAGTGCCATTGGATCCCTTGGACGCCCGAGGAAGCATACACATCTTTGATTTAATGTTTCATGTGAAAGACGGGCCCTTTGAGCATTTAGCGCACACTTATTACTACACTCCTGTACCAGGCGTGATTTTCGGATAACGAGACCTGAAACAACAACCACACTTCAACAGCAAACGCACTAGCAATTAACTTCACCTTATATTGAGAATAAAACACAGCCAAGATTCTCTTGCAATCATTATCCCTGTCCAAAGAGATAGCAGAAATGTGTGCACTATGTTCATGCCATTCCAAAATTAGTCCAAGTGTGCCACTGATATGAATTGCATTAATGCAGCATGGTGATGTAGCAGAAATAAGTCAACATTCTGCTGACTTAATAATAAATTACAGATTTTCTTCTCAAAACTATTCTATAGCGTCCTTACAACAAAGGCAACGACATAAAAAATTAATGTAGTAAAAGTGGAAAGGTTACACAAACCATATTGTAACATGTGACAGCATATCAAAGTGAGATACAGTAAGTGAAACAGTATGTGGACTTCAGTTGATCATGATGGATAACATCTGTGCCCTGAAATATTCTTTCTAGACCTACGAATTGTTGATTTTATAAATGGCACAAATATTGAACATTCCTCTAATTTTCCTCAATATATGGTAGTTAATTTCCTGGAATAACTGAATATAACTGAAAATTCATAATTCAATATTAAGAAAATAGAAAAATGATTGATGCTGGAAGTCTGAAATAAAATCATAAATGAATGAAATCTGTCACAAATCAATTATCTGATAGAAGAATTTTCTGGCAAGAGCAGCTGAATGTTTATGTTCAAATCATTAATCGATCTTTTCCTTTCAGAAGCTGAGCAAAATGCTGTGCTTTTTTTTCTTATTTTCCTTTAATTTCAAATTTAGATAACTAGATATGAACATTAAACTTATTCGTAAATTATACACTAACAAGCATTTGAATATTGAAGTAATGGTATCAAACAATGCTCTTTATTGAACAATATTGCTGCATTTATATAACCTGCCAACCTACATATGACAAATTTAAAAAAATATATTATTATATAATAAAAATAAAGTTATGCCAAATGAGAAGCTTCCCCTTTTTGATATTGATTTGTCTATTTTCATTGAGAATAAAACACTGCCAAGATTTCCATGCAATCTTTACCCCTGTCTAATTAGATAGTATAAATGTGTGCACTATATCCATGCCATTCTAAAATGGGTTTCACATTCTCACAGAGAAATGAAACCCATTGCCATCTCCCCCATATTCAAAAACATTAAGCGTAACATTGCCATTTTTAGCTTCACTTTCGACACGAAAGGCAGACAGTTAATGCTTTTTAACAATCATCGGGGGAAAAAAATCTGTGAATTGGTTGCAGTGGAATTGAAAGGGTTAATCGTCAATGTTGTTTTGAAGGTTCGGAAGACTTGGCTGCTTCGATGTGTCACACAGTGATACTGGCTGTCAAGGTGCTGTTTCACCTTCTGCAGTGTCGCTTGATCTTTAGACTTCCTGTGAAGCACAATGAATCTTACATTAGCCTGATTGGAGTCAGGTGGCGTACCATCTGTCACCAGGCCTGAAAAAAAGTCCTGGAGATTACGAAAATGCAACAGCTCCAACAATTTTCCAATACATTCATATTCATATCCCTACTGTGCTTGCTAATTTTTTGAGCACTTAAAACATTTTCACACTCAGCCATTAAACGAGACAAATTACATTTTTTAGTTTATTAAAAAATACATTAATTATACTCCTGCTCTGATGTTTAACATTTCAACAAGTATGATCATTTTACAAGGTAATATGCATTATTTGCATCGCAATCATTCTGCAACGTAGGTTAAGAACACATCACATTGACTCATGCTAATGTAGCTTCAAAGCCAACATGAACAGGTAATAACATTAAGCATCTTACTGTGGAAACATTGCAACTGTAACAATGTGTACAGGTGATAAAACAATCACAAACTGGTCTGAAAAATGACAACAAAAATGGTTGTTCTTTTGCATTTGGGACATTTATTACTTCAAGAATATTTATTACTTTAAGAATTCCTAAATTTGCTTTCTTTAATGTGCTCATCATTTGAACATCTGTTCTTAGATGCACATCCCCATTCTCTCATGCAATTATGTAATTATGTAACTAAGTCTAATGTTATCCCTGTCAGGATTTTAAGCTTAATATCTCAGAATGACAATCTCAATGATTGACCACTTTTACCCATTATAATCATTTAATAACTCAATTTTAAATCATTATAAATCATTCTGTATGGATTGTTCTGGTAGTTATGAGCCAGTTCTGAAGATACATTTTATAATGAATCTCCATTGTATTTAAGAAGTTGGGTGTCTGATGCAAAAGATAAGTTGTGTATGGGCAAATAAAAATAAATAAGTAGTCAATGGGAGAGTGGGGCCAATTGGGGAACAAAGGAGATCATCTTGAATGCTGTAAGTAAGGGGGTGCTTTGCTTCCATCTTCACCAGAAAATAAGAACCTGCCACTATAACAGTAAAGGAAGTAGTACAGACACAAGAGACTACAGATGAGGTACACGAACAGAATAAATAGTGAGTGCCTTGAATGTGCTGCCAGGGGTGGTAGTTTGAAGCAGATATGTTAGTGGGATTTAAAATACTTTTGGATAGGCATATGGATATGGAGGGATATGCATTATGTGCAGATAGATAAATAAGGATCTTGGCATCATTTTAAGCACAGACTGTGGGCCGAAGGGCCTGTTCTTGTGCTGTAATGGTCTATGTTCTATGAATCTAGAACAACAATCAACCTGCTGGGAGATGTCAATGAGCTATAGTATCATAGATTCATAGAGAGTGGACACAGGCCTTTCGGCCCAACTTGCCCCATCTGCACTAGTCCCACATGCCTGTGTTTGGCCCATAATCCCTCCAAACCTTTCCTATCTATGTACCTGTCCAAATGGTTTTTGAACGTTGTGATAGTACTTGCCTCAACTACTGCCTGTGGCAGCTTATTCCATGAACCTACCACCCTTTGTATAAATGTTAAATATTTCACCCTCATCTTAAACCTATATTCTCTGGTTCTTGATTCCCCTACTCTGGGTAAAAGACTGTGCATTTACTCAATCTATTCCGAGCAACATCGGTGGATGGAAAGGAAGAAAGAGTAAGTGCAGCAATATTGGATAGGATAAAAATAAAGCAGGAAAGTGGATGGGGAGAAGTGATTAAAAAGCTGTATTCAAAATTGAAAAGTCACTTCAGCTTTCAGTTTGTAACCCAAGATATTCAAGTTCAGTTCCTTTTGATCCTGACTGTTGGAGGGAAACTTTTCTTCTGGTTGTTGGGGTTGAATTTATGGGAATGGACTGTCTGGAGATGAGTACAATCATCAGCTTCTTCTTGCGTTAGGTTTGGTGCCCAAAGGCGATTTTTAAATCTGCTATCTTTAAATACGTCCCTGCACAAATCGATTAACTGGGCTAGAATTCCAGCCTTATTCCTCCCCCAATTTACGTCCGCCCTTTCCACTTTCACATGATATCCATCCAATTCACTCTGGGTATCTTTTTTACTTTGTTTCTTGCAAGTTTTTAAACAGGTCCACTTTGCCGCGTTATTTTTAACCCATTCGATATTGCATCAGCCTCCTTCCTTTTCTTCTTTTCTGGTGAAAGAAGGAAAGCATTCATTGACTTTCTCATTTGTACCCTTTACTTTCAACAGTATCTCCTCTGTTACCAAATGTAACCCAGCATTCCATTGACTAGCCTTTTATTTATATGTTCATACAAATACATTCCTTTCATATTAGATACCCAAATCGTTTAATTTTGCTAAATCCAGATAATGCTAAATATACTTGAATAAACTTGAATAATCCAGATAATGCTAAATATACTTGAATACATTTGAATAAACTTGATCTCATTCAAACATAGCATTCTCACAGGGCTCAACAGGCTGGTTGCAGGGAGGATGCCTCCCTTGCCTGAGGTATCAGTATTGGTATTGGTTTATTATTTTCACGTATACTGGAATTCAGCACCCTTGAATGAGGTGTCTACAAACGGTCTCAGAAAAAGGCCATTGAGATGAGAGGTCTCATCGAGGCGCTGGAATTTAGAAGACTGAGGGGGGATCTTATTGAAACATATAAAATTCTTAAGGGGTTGGAGAGGCTAGATGCGGGAAGATTGTTCCCGATGTTGGGAAAGTCCAGAACCAGGGGTCACAGCTTAAGGATAAGGGGGAAGTCTTTTAGGACCGAGATGAGAAAACATTTCTTCACACAGAGAGTGGTGAGTCTGTGGAATTCTCTGCCACAGAGAGTAGTTGAGACCAGTTCATTGGCTATATTTAAGAGGGAGTTAGATGTGGCCCTTGTGGCTAAAGGGATCAGGGGGTATGGAGAGAAGGCAGGTACAGGCTACTGAGCTGGATGATCAGCCATGATCATATTGAATGGCGGTGCAGGCTCGAAGGACCGAATGGCCTACTCCTGCACCTATTTTCTATGTTTCTATGTTTCTATGTTGGTGAATCTGAGGATATCTCCACCGTGTAGAGCTGTGGAAGCACTGTAAAACTCTTCAAAGCATTTGTTGATAGAATATTTGGTTGGCGTGATTATGTGATAGGCAGATGGGAGGGGTTGATTAGTCCTCCCTGTTTTAGTCTCCAAGAAGATGACTCGCTACAGGAAAATTAATGGGGGAAAGGTCTCCTCCCATGCCCTATATAAATATGGAAATAGCCCAGCCACTACATAATAACTCCCAGGGATGTCTTGCAAAATAGAGAACTAAGGAAAGAAAATATATTCATAAGTTAATCATCAAGCCAAAATAAATAGCAACTGATATATATATAATACACGGACCCTTGTAATGCTTAAAGGCAATTACTGCATATTACCACCATGTTGCTAAGTTTTTTGTTCACGTGATGGTTCAGTTGCTGGGCTGCTCAGGTTTTACAAATGGGTTCCAGGACAAAAGTAGAACGAGTATGCAATTAAGATAATAAAATGTTAAATCATTTTGGCAGATATTTCAAGTT
Source organism: Rhinoraja longicauda (assembly GCF_053455715.1). Classification (NCBI taxonomy): domain Eukaryota; kingdom Metazoa; phylum Chordata; class Chondrichthyes; order Rajiformes; family Arhynchobatidae; genus Rhinoraja; species Rhinoraja longicauda. The sequence goes on from NC_135954.1 coordinate 81,325,258, forward strand.
GCATAAGGAGGAGACCCACCTACAATGATGGTTCAGGTGCTGTTTCAGGTGGTGAAAGGTCTGTCTTACCAACTGTTTTGGTTCTTGAACCCTGATGGACGATGGTAACAGGGCATCACAAAATAACCAATGCAAATTATGCATGACGTATGGAAGCAATGAACTTAATGCACTGAATGGGTCTCCCATTCATGCTTGCTTATTTTTTTTTAGATTTTTTATAGATTTAGAGATACAGCCCGGAAACAGGCCCTTCGGACCACCGAGTCCGCACCGCCCAGCGATTCCAGCACATTAACACTATCCTACACACACTTGGGACAATTTTTACATTTACCCAGTCAATTTACCTATATACCTGTACATCTTTGGAGTGTGGGAGGAAACCGAAGATCTCGGAGAAAACCCACGCAGGTCACGGGGAGAACGTACAAGCTCCGTACAGACGGCGCCCGTAGTCAAGATCGAACCTGAGTCTCCGGTGCTGCATTCGCTGTAAGGCAGCAACTCTACCGCTCCGTGCTGCCCGCAGTTTAAACTTCTTGGAAGTTTAAAGATCAGAAGGGAAAATCTTGCTGTTCTGCCACCACATTCCACTGTTAACTCCCAGAGAGGATCAACAGGATCACCAGGAAGTAGAAGACAGAAGGTAGAAATAAGAAACTGCAGATGCAGGTTTACAAAAGAAGACGTAAAGTTCTGGAGTAACTCAGCGGGCCAGGCAGCATCTCTGGAGAACATGGATAAGTGACTTTTCAAGGACGGGCCTTTCTTCAGCAGTGCAACATTATGGTGGAAAATTTGAATAGGGTGAAGAATATTAAAGTACAAGAGGGCATCACGGAGTGAGCTGGAGTTAAGGGAAAGAGTAGATGGCAACACCTCCGGGAAAGGAATGTGAAATAGGTGAGATTGGTTTAGGAGACTGATGGCAGTGGTGAAGAAGCTATTCTCAAGTCTGGTTGCCCAGGCTTTCCAGCTCCTATATCTTAGATGTGCAGATCTGGTAGCCCCATTACATGGTGAATACGGAGGATTTGGAGAGGGTGCAGAATGCTGTCTGGATTAGAGGGTATTACCTATTAGGAGAGATTGGATAACTTTGGATTGTTTTCACCTGAATTTTGGAGGTTGAGGGGGGACCTGATAGAAGTATATAAAATTATGAGAGGCATGGACAGGGTAGACAATCAGAACCCTTTTATACAGGTGGAAGTGTCAAGGACTGAGGGCGTAGTTTTAAGGTGAAAGGGGCAAACTTTAAAAGGGATGTGCAGGACAAGTTTTTTTACACAGAGTGTGAGTGCTTGGTATGCATTGCCTGAGTGGTGTTAGCTATGATAGTGGCATTTAAGAGGGTTTTAGATCAGCGTGCAGATATTCAGGGAACGGAGGGATATGGATCAGGTGCAGGCCGAGGAGGTCAGTTTAACGGCATCATATTCAGCATCAAGGGCCTGTTCCTGTGCTGTACTACTCTGTGTTCTTCCAGAAAGTCGAAGAGAGAAAAGGGAATGGCTAGGGTGACAGGGTGATTTGACGATACCTCCTATCTTTCTGATCCAACACGCCTTGAAGATAGACTGGATAGAAGATTGCAAGCCTGTGAAGGTCTGGGGTGTGTTCACCACTTTCTGCTGATTCAGGGGGAAAAGAACCGAATAGTTGCCATACCAACTGGCGACCCATCTCATCAGAATAACTCAGCAAGTCAGGCAGCATCTCAGGAGAGAAGGAATGGGTGACGTTTCGGGTTGAGACCCTTCTTCAGACTGATGTCAGGGGAGGGGGTGGGACAAAGATAGGATGTAGTTGGAGACAGGAAGACAGTGGGAGAACTGGGAAGAGGGAGTGGAAAGAGAGGGACAGATCAATATTAAAGATATCGTTAAGATAGGTCACTTTATTTTTCTGGGGGGTTGGAACAATGGAAGTTTCCTTGAAGCGTTTGGGTCAGTATGGGAGGCTAAGGATTTTGGTGAAGATTGTGACCTGTTGATTAACACATGATGTTTGAGTCTATTTTACCTGTGATCGAGACAGACCAGCCAGCTCAAATGAGACGATAAATTGCAAATTTTACTCTTGGGAGCAGGTCAGCTGTAGTCATGCTCCAAATCTTCACTTTAATCCCACTGCTACTCCAGGGACAGATCCATTCCACGAAGTCAGAATTAGGAATTGGCAAAAAATAGGGCTGGATCAGGTAGAGGTAAAACACAGCCCCACCCATTTTATAGTTAACATTTACATTGAAGTATTCAATCTGGTGTCATATTTTAGGATTAAGTTTGTATCTCTAAGCAGTTTAAATTTACCTCATGGTTTAGGATCTGATCCCAGCATCTAATGTGTTCATGTACTGCCTCTCTGGTATCCCATAAATCAAATGGTTAGACTGTTCCACAGAGTTTTTTAAAATCCAGGCAAAAAGGTTAATTATGTGTAATGAAGAGCAATTTAGGTATAATTCTCAGCTCAATGAGGCAACATGAAGCATTGGAGAATGTAAATGTTCTAATTATGTAAACCTATTTGTAATAATGATGGTTTGATTGTACATGAAGTGGATTATTATGACTTGTAACAAAAGGGATATTAGATATTACTACTTTAAAATATTCTTTTATTGTGGAGACTTACAAGATATTTTTTACTTGCCAACTAAACCAACTTTAAAACATATGTTTTGTAATTAAACAGTGAACCGAATACTTTTCATCAACAAATTATTATTTCCTCTTGTTATTTTTATTTTGTTACCTGCTTTAGAAAGCAAATGATCAGTTTTAATTTTATAGATCACTGGAGCACAATGTTATCATTTCCAGGAGGGATTGTTCTTTATTTTATTGTTGAACCAAGTTAGTAACACAAAGAAAACCCTCGTTATACTACATTGTTACTGAAACTAGTCCACACTCCAAATATTTTCTTTAATTAAAATGAATATGCTTCTCTTTTCATTTTATGTATAATGTTGAAATAAACAAACCATCATAAATACTCCAGTTGTCGCACATTTGGGTCCTGAATCATAATGTGGCCCCATATCTGTACCCTATAGTTCAAATCAGTTATTTACTAACCTCCATTTCCTCTTACCCTTTCTTGGGTCACCCAAATCTAAAAAGAGTATTTTGCATTGTTAATAAAACCAGTTATTAAAAATGCAATAAATATGTCAGTGATGAAATATATGTATTAAAACTGCAGTTATTAAGTGTAATGAGTGGAGTCGTACACACGTCGAAATGCTATACACGTTTATTAAAGTCCACTTACAGCATTGATCTGCAAGATCTTATCGAAACGTATAAGATTATTAAGGGGTTGGACACGTTAGAGGCAGGAAACAAGTTCCCAATGTTGGGGGAGTCCAGAACAAGGGGCCACAGTTTAAGAATAAGGGGTAGGCCATTTAGAACAGAGATGTGGAAAAACCTTTTCAGTCAGAGAGTTGTGAATCTGTGGAATTCTCTGCCACAGAAGGCAGTGGAGGCCAATTCTCTGAATGCATTCAAGAGAGAGCTAGATCGAGCTCTTAAGGATAGCGGATTCAGGGGGTATGGGGAGAAGGCAGGAACGGGGTACTGATTGAGAATGATCAGCCATGATCACATTGAATGGCGGTGCTGGCTCGAAGGGCCGAATGGCCTACTCCTGCACCTATTGTCTATTGTCTATTGTCTACGACATCACAGCGACTAACAGCTACTCCAACTGCCCTACGTAAGCAAGCTCTTGGTAATATATATCGCATATTGGGTGGAGCAACTACTAACAAGCGCTACAATTGGTTAGTAGGAAATAACCAATCTACATCTTTCCTTGTAGAAACAAATAAAGCATAGATACGTGGAAACATGGTGGCTAAACACTATAGTAGCCAAAACGTTAATATCGCATATGGGGAAGTATAGATAGTTACACAAAATCGCCATATCTAATGGGTGGCCTGCTGACCCGACCAGCGCGTGTGCGGTACGAATCCGCATCTCCTCCCATCATGGGTGAAGTGAATGGGGAGGGGACCGGGGGTGTGATCGGGGACAGCACCGGAGACCCGTTGGGAGGAGGTGGTGAAGTAGTCGAGTTGGGCACCAAACGCCGTGGAGAGGCTGCGGGGGACCCAGTCTCAGGTAGTAGAGCAGCCGGCCCGGTAGTGGGAGGGTATTCAAAACGTGAGACCTCTGGATGCGGAGTCGCAGGATGTGGTTCCTTCACTGGAAGGAGATGTTGACGGTTGCGTCTGTAAATGGCTCCGTCCGCGCTAACCATGTAGGAACGCGGTTCATTGGCAAGGCTGTGGATGTGACCCAGTCGGCCGTAGCCCTTGGTGGTCTGGAGGTGAACGACCTGTCCACTGGAGAGAGGTTTAAGTGGCTTACTGTAGTCGCTTCTGGACCGTGGGCAGAGAATGGATCTGTGGCTGCAAAAGCTGCAGGGGTACAGGCAAGGCAGCACGGGTTTGGCGAGACAGCAGTCGCTGGGCTGGGGAACCCAGTATGGGATCCCTGGCAATGTTTCTTAAATTGAGTAGGTTCAGGTAGACGTCAGATTTAGCGAGGTAGGAACGCTCCATTAGTTGTTTTGCGCTTCGGACGGCTCATTCGGCGAGTCCGTTGGACTGCGGAAACTCAGGGCTGCGGGTGACATGTCGAAAGTCCCATCATTGTGCAAAGTTTTTGAAAAGCTGGCTGGTGAACTGGCTGCCGTTGTCGGACAGAAGGCGTGCAGGGGATCCGTGCATGGAGAAATGGCGTTGCAGCTTCTGGATAACTGCTTCAGATGTGATGGTTTGGAGTAGATCGATGTCAAACCAGCCCGAATAAGAGTCGACAAGAACCAGATAGTGTTTCCCATGCCATTCAAATATGTCGGTGGCTGCCTTGGACCACGGTAGAGGAAGAGCCGGGTGCGGCAGTAAGGGCTGCTTCTGCTGGTGTGTCGTTAGGCTGTTGCAGATGGCGCAGACTTCAGTTTTGTCACGTATGTACTTGGTCATACCAGGCCAGTAAAACATGCTCTGTGCCCGTTGTAAGGTTGCCTCCACACCGGGGTGACACCTGTGGACGGCGTCAAAGTACTTGTCTCGGAGGACAGCTGGGACAACTGCCTTGTGGCCTTTGACTATAATCCCGTCCTGTAACACCAGCTCTTAGCGAACCAAGACATATGGGTGGATCGCGAGCGGGGTGCTGTGTTGTTTATCCGGCCAACCACGCCAGATGACTGCGGACAGCAGTTGTAAAGTTTCGGTCAGCAGCCGTGTGCTCAGCCAGGTCGCTTAGGCAATCAGTAGGAACATACGATACTTTCATTACGGCGAACTGATCCTATTCAGAGGGCTGTTGTTCGCTGGTTTTGCGTGGCGCCCTTGATAGCATGTCAGCAATGTGCATGTCTTTGCTTTTTTGTAGACAATGTCGAAATCAAATCGCTGCAGCTGCATAATCATAAGCCAGAGCAGCGTGAATGGGTTTGTTCAAGATGGTGACCAGCGGCTGGTGGTCCGTTTCTCTTGTCACAGACTTTCCAACAATAAAGTCTTTGAATTTCGTGCAGGCGAAAACCACTGGAAGCAATTCCTTTTCGATCTGTGCGTAACGTTGTTCAATGTTGGTTAGCGTGCGAGAGGCATAAGAAACAGGCTTGCAGTCACCATCTGCAGTGAGCTGCAGGCAAGCAGCACCAAGTCCGTATTGGGACGCATCACATGTGAGCGTGACTGGTAACTGTAATGAGAAATATGCGAGGGTGCAACTTAAGGATATGCTGGCCATTTGCAACTTAAGGATATCAAAAGCTCTTTGGTGTTGCGGATACCAGGACCATGCAGCCAGCGTCTTTGTGTGTCAGTTCCCGCAGGGGGGCAGATATATCGCTAAGGTTGGGAATTAATTTTCCTAGGTAGTTGACCATTCCAAGTAACCTTTGTAGAGTCGTAACATCAGTAGGAGCCGGCATTTCATTGATAGCAGCAGTCTTTGAAGGGTCTGGTCTGAGGCCATCACTTGTGAAAACATGGCTGGCGTAGGTAACTTCCGGGACCCAAAACTTTCACTTCACTTGAGTTTGAGCTGATTGACTTTGGCACGGTCCAGGACTTTCTTTAGATTGGCATCATGCTCAGCCAAGTCGTGACAGTGGACGAGAATGTCATCAACAATGATGGCACGTGGATACCCCACAAACAGTTGTTCCATCGTGCGCTGGAAAACCTCGCTGGCAGCGTTGATGCCAAAGGGCATCCTCAGGAATTTGTAATGGCCGAAGGGGGTGCCGAACGTAGTAAGGATGGACGAGTCTGGGTCCAGCGGAATCTGCCAGAACGAATTTTTGGCATCCAGAACGGAGAACACCGATGCGTTGCCTATTTGAGCAGCAACTTCCTCTACCGTTCGCATAGGGCAGTGCGGGCGTCTGATAGCCGTGTTGAGGTCCCTGGGGTTGATACGGATTTCCTCCTTGTTTTTCTTCGTTGCAACCACCATGGTGGAGACCCAGTCAGACGGGTCAGTGACTTCAGCAATGACACCCAGGGAGACCATCCGCTTGAGCTCGTTGTGTACTCTGTCACGCATGGCATGCGGAACACGATGTGGTGCGCGGACCACAGGAGTGACTTGGGGATCAATGGCGATGTTGTACTTGAGGGGCAGCTTGCCAAGCTCATCGTTGAACAGTTCTCCATATTGAGAGAGCATTTGCTGAGTGGGGCCATCAGCGAGAAAGAGGTGATGGACCGCGTGGCCAAAGTGGACTAGGCCTAGATCATGGCATGCATTGATACCAAGCAGAGTCTCAGAATCCCCCTTGACAATATAAAAGTTTGGGGTACGAGACTGCAAGTCTATGATGCAGTTTAAATCAGTTTGCCCAAGTGGGTGTAGAACCTCACCCCCGTAGGCCCGTAGCGTGCCCGTAGGCCCGTAGCGTGCCCGAGGCCCGTAGCGTGCCCGAGGCCTTTTCTATATGTTCAGTATTACGTATCTTTTTAAACGCAGCCAGCGAGATGACAATACATTTCGCACCGGTATCAACTTTAGTGGTCACAGGTTTGTTATTCACAAAACATGGTTACCTCTGGGTCAAGTTGCTCGTTAGAGGAATGGAGGAGAGAGTGGATGGCGGAACTGTTATCTTCACTTTCGGAGAGCTGAGCGGGGGATGGCTCCGCGAACCCTCGACTTTCGTTATCAGCAGACTCATATCATATCATATCATATCATATATATACAGCCGGAAACAGGCCTTTTCGGCCCACCAAGTCCGTGCCGCCCAGTGATCCCCATACATTAACATTATCCTACACCCACTAGGGACAATTTTTACATTTACCCAGCCAATTAACCTACATACCTGTCCGTCTTTGGAGTGTGGGAGGAAACCGAAGATCTCGGAGAAACCCACGCAGGTCACGGGGAGAACGTACAAACTCCTTACAGTGCAGCACCCGTAGTCAGGATCGAACCTGAGTCTCCGGCGCTGCATTCGCTGTAAAGCAGCAGCTCTACCGCTGCGCTACCGTGCCGCCCACTCATGGTGCAACAGGTGCAAACTCATCCTTGGGACGGATTGAGTCGCACGGGAACGGCAACATTTTGCAAAGTGGTTGAAATTCTTGCAGAAATTGCAAATTTTACTATAAGCAATACAGAACTCCCGAGCCGGAGCATGAGAATAGCTACAATTAGGACATCGAGCAGCAGACCTTGTCCGCTGCCAGGGCGGGGAAGGCTGGGGACGCTTGTTCCAACAAGAGGTGTCTGTGAGGTTAACACTATACTGGGCACGCTGGCTGGAGAGCACAGACATAGTGTGAGAAGCCGTTATTTCAGCAATGTGACAGGCGTGTTCGTCTTGATTTAGAATCAGTTCAGTGTTACGAAGTAATTCGTCTCTCACCTTGTCATTAAGCATACCACCAACGAGTTTGTCATGATAGAGTTAACAGGCACATAAAACAAATGTAAAAAAAACAAAACCCGAAACATGAACGGAGTAGGTAAGAACCCTTCTGACACCATGTAATGAGTGGAGTCGTACACACGTCGAAATGCAACACACATTTATTAAAGTCCACTTACAGCATTGATCTGCAAGACGTCACAGCGACTAACAGCTATTCCAACTGCCCTAGGTAAGCAAGCTCTTGGTAATATATATCGCATATTAGGCAAAACAACTACTAACAAGCGCTACAATTGGTTAGTAGGAAATAACCAATCTACATTAAGTAAGCAGGAAAATGAATTTAATGTGTTAATAAATCCTGTGGAATATCAAATAGAATTTTCAGGACATTCTTTATTTACTTTATCATAAGCACTTATATATTCTGTTAAAATATATATGTTTGGACTGTAAAATTTAGATGTAAATAAACTAATAAAAGATGTGATGCTAATAAGATAGGATGAAAACCCAAATGGATCATCAATGTTCTTTCAGAAAGGAAATGCAGACTGGACTTTATTTCAATCCAATCCTGTGTCAGTGCGGTTGATTCAGTCAGAGTATTGAGTATTGAAGTTGGGAGGTCGTGTTGCAGTTGCATAAGACGTTGGTGAGACAGCATTTAGAATATTGTGTTCAGTTCTGGGCACCATGTTATAAGAAAGATATTGTCAAGCTTGAAAGGGTTCAGAAAATATTTACGAGGTTGTTGGCAGGACTAGAGGGTGTGAGCTATAGGGTCAGGTTGAGTAGGCTGGGTCTCTATTCCATGAAGCGCAGGAGGATGAGGGGGGGTCTTATAGAGGTGTACAAAATCATGAGAGGAATAGATCGGGTAGATGCACAGTCTCTTGCCCAGAGTAGGGCAATCGAGGTCCAGAGGACATTGGTTCAAGGTGAAGGGGAAAAGATTTAATAGGAATCCGAGGGGTAATTTTTTCACGCAAAGGGTGGTGGGTGTATGGAACAAGCTGCCAGAGGAGGCAGTTGAGGCTGGGACTATCCCATCGTTTAAGAGACAGTTAGACAGGTACATGAATTGGACAGGTTTGAGGGATATGGACCAAGCGCAGGCAAGTGGGACTAGTGTAGCTGGGACATTGTTGGCCGGTGTGGGCAATTTGGGCCGAAGGGCCTGTTTCCCCACTGTATCACTCTATGAATCTATGACTCTATGACAAATAACTGGGAATAAATGCTGTGCCCAAATCCCAAGAATTATTATAAAAACTGTTGAGAGAATTCTGTGTGTGCGCTATTAAAGAAAGGGGATCAATCATGGTAAATATTTTGCTAATGATTCTTCCAATAAATAAGAACGTGTTATTGAAACAATGCCACCTCTTCAATGGGAAACTGTACTTTAGGTTATGTATACTTTTGTAATTTCCATTTCTCACCAATGATTTAATCAATTTGCTCATCAGAAAAAAACCCAGTTACATACCAATGCATGAATTAGGAGCAAGAGAAGAAATTGCAGATGCCCTGGCTGCAATATATGAGTCATCATTAAATACAAGCTGCAAGGGAAAGCCTGGAACTATCAGCCTGCGAGTCTAACATCTGTGGTTGGAAAGGTATTAGAGTATTTTGAGGGATAAGATATATATGCATTTAGATAGACAAGGAGCAGAAACAGGCCATTTTGTCTCAAGCCTGCTTAATAAACTTATTTATTATAATTAATAAACATATTTAATAAACATACGACTGATTTGATTGTAGCCTTAACTCTGCATCTCTGTGAACCCCAGTAACTTGCTTATCGGGAATCTATCGACCTTTACTTAAATGTATTCAAATACTTTTGCTTCCACTACTCTATGGTGAAGAGATCGAATGGTTTACAATGTTCTGAAATAAAAAGTTTTGTCTTATCTCCATCTTAAATGAATGATCACTTTTAAAAAAATAACGACCCATCAAAGGATATGTCCTCTTGAAAACCCTTCACTGCCTATTCACTAAGCAATTTTCAATTCTCACAATTGTTTTTGCTCTGGAACAGAGACGATAAGTGAGTGAAGTGCAGAGGGGTCCAGGTATTCTTGTGCATGAATCATAAAAAAGCTAGCAGGCAGGTCCAACAAGTGGTTGAAATGGTAAGCAGCATTTTGACCTTCATTGCAAAGGGGTTGGAGTTTAAAAATAGGGATGGGTTGTTGCAAATGTACAGGGTGTTGGTGAGACATGACCAAGAATATTGCGTACAGTTTTGGCCTTCTTACCTAAAGAAAGATTTAACATTGAAGGCAGCACAAAGGAGATTTGCCAAACTAAGACTGAATAGTTTGTATTCCTTGTATCCCTTGAAGTTGAAAAGAATGGGAAGTGACTTTATTCAAACATATGAAAAGGAATTTGACAGGGTAGACATTAGGCTCTTTTCACCAGCGGGAGAGTTCAAATAAACAGATATTTGTACAAGGTTAAGGGGCTGGGCATTAAAAACTGAGATATGTAGAAAATTCTTCTCATAGTTTGGTGAAACTCTGGAATTATTTGCCCCAGTGGATGGAAAAAACGGGTTCATTATTGTGGCGGCATGGTGGTGCAGTGATAGGGCTGCTGCCTTTCAGCAGCAGAGATGCGGGTTCAATCCTGACTACGCGTGCGATCTGTACGGAGTTTGTACATTCTTCCTGTGACGGCTTGGGTTTCCTCCTACACTCCAAAGACGTACAGGTTTATAGGTTAATTGGCTTCTGTAAATTATCCCCAATGTGGAGGATAGAATGAGTGCCTGGATGATCATTGGTTGATGCAGACTAGGTGGGCCGAAGGGCCTGTTTCCATGCTGTATCTCTAAATTAAACTACAACTAAACCAAACTATACTATCTGGATTAGGGGGGTTCTACTTAGTAGGAGTGGTTGGCCAAACTTGGATTGTTTTCTCTGAAACACTTGAGGTTGAGGGAAGACCTGATAAAAGTCTATAAAATTATGAAGCATAGATAGGCTAATCAGTCAAAATCTTTTTCCCAGGCTGGAAATGCTGGGCTAAAGGGCATAGTTGTAAGGTGAGAGAGGCAACGTTTAAAAGAAACGTGCATGGCAAGATTTTTACACAGAAGGTGGGAGCTTGAAACAAACTGCCAGGGGTGATGGGGGAGGCAGATACAACAGCAGCATTTAAGAAGCTTTTAGAAAGATGCATGGATATGCAGGGAATTAAGTGATAAGGATTATATGCTGGTAGAGGAGAGGAGATTAGATTATCTTGGCATCATGTTTGGTACATACTTTGTGGGTCAATAGGCCTGTGCATGTGCAGTGCTGTTCTATTCTATTCCAATTGGATGTATTTAAAGTGGAGCTGGATAAATATTTGATAAATTGGGGAACTGAGGCTGAATGGAGAAATAGCAAGGAGTTGAGTTAAGCACAGACCAGCAATGATAGTATTATAATAGTGGGGCACACCTGAAGGGCCCAATGGTCTCTTCTTCCCCAGTTTTCTTGACTTCCTGTGTTCTCTTAATTCCTTGTACAGTCTTGGAGTTAGCAGCATTTCATATTACAATTGGTCTACAAACTGTAGTTAAACTAAAATTTTAATAGGCCAGATCATGCTGACCACTAATCAATGGTTGTGTAGATGTCTGTCAGGTAGCTGCAGGGTGGAAATGTGCTCTCGAAGTCAGACGCTCCATTCTGGACTCACCACAGGGTCCAAGGGCACTCTGGAACTTTCTAGAATAAAGGGTCCAGATGCACGAGCTGACACTGTGCCATTTCACCTTCTTGCTGACACTACTCATCTGGAGACACAAGGAACTGCAGGTGCATGTATCTTGAGCAAAACACAAAGTGCTGGAGGATCTCAGTGAGTCAGGCTGCATTTGTGAAGAGAATGGACAGGCGGCATTTTGAGTCAGGACCAAAACATGATATTTCGGGACAGGGCTACTAGTAAGGTCCCATTCATTTGAACAGAAACACCTGCCTTGTCAAAATGTTAAGTGCAGATAAACTGTGTTAATTTTTCTGCATATTTCAGTTTTTAATTAAAAGTAGTGTTCTGCAATGAATATCATGCAATGTTCATTTTTATCTAAATCGGAGGTATTCAAAAATATTGTAAGCCTGCCAAAGACCGTGGGGATGGTTTAGTGACCCTGGTTACTAAATCTTGAGCGCATGGTCTTTGCCAGTCACAGAGATGCAAAAGGTTAGTGTGGCCTTGAAGACAGCACAGGTTTGAGCACAAAAGCAGGCACTACTGAGTATGATCTGCTCTAATGTTTTTTATTATATATGGCCTTGTGTTTTTGGTAAAATGATCAGCAATAGTATTTAAATAATGTTAACATTCCCTAATTCCCCATTGTCCACTTTCAACAGATTGGTTGGCAATTGGTATTGTTCAGTTTTCGATTAAAAATTATTTCAAGCAATCTATTTATCCACAGGCCTTTTGATAGTTATATAAATGTTCAACATGGACAAACATTTATCCAAAGACATTCCCAGTACTCTCCATTAAATACTGTTCATCCAAGTCTTCTCAACGAAAGATGTTCTTTCATCTCCTCTCAAACACGTTTGCATGGTTCTGAAGTCATAGTTGTAGTGGAGAACGTTGCAAAGAATATACTAGTCAGTGTTCCTTCTCAAAAATAGCTGCTTTTCTATTTTTCAGGACCTATGCAAAAGACTTTCTTGTTGAGATTAAAACTTAAATTGCCTTCAGTTTATAAATGGTTCTGTGATACAGTAAAATTATCAATTTGGTGAATAAAATACTTTCAGGTAGGATATTTTAGCAGTGGAATGGTTGAATCTTCAGAGCAATAAATCTTTATAATTTGTTTATTTTTGTTTCCCCAGGACAATTCTCCTGTGGTTCAGTGATTGGTAAGGTTAATAATTTTGATCATATATTACCTGATTTAACGATTAATAAAGATATTAGGACACAATAACCAAGTAAAGAAATTACTTTATGTGACCCAGTTGAGGAAATGTTGAGCCTTTTTTCTCCTGTCAGTGATTGAATTAAAATAACTTTATTACCAGCGTTTAAAAAAATGCCGTGGCACTCAATTGAAATGCAAAATATAAAAGGTTGGTTATGTGGAAAAATCAAAAATTGTGAATGTCAATGTTGGGGAGTGACTAGATTGCTAAGGAAACCAATTGTACATGAGAAACACTGTTTCAGTTCTCTTCAAGGTTCTCCTTAGTGGCTGAATTACACTGAGGCATGACTCCATGATATTGATTATGGTTTGTTTATACATGAATGGCAATTTTATTCCAGCATGTTTCATCCACCAATATGAACAGGAAATATCAGTGGGTTATGAGTACCATGCTGGAAGAGTATTTTGGAGCCCTTGTGCACAAGTTTAGCAGCAACTACTGCTCAGCATCATGGTGCAGAGTTTTTAGATGTCTTGGTTCTAATGCTCAGGACATAATTTGTACAACTACTGCCCCAGTGTAGTGCTTCAATAATTATACCTGCCTTCCTATCCTACCAGCTCTAATTTCCTAATAAATAGAAAACTTAAAATACATTTTATGTTAAAATTACAGAATCTTTAAATCTCCTTGCCCCATATTATCTTCTCATCACATTCCCTCAGATTCTCAATGTTCTCTCCTTGGTTTTTATTGTAACATTTAACTACTCCAATAACATTATTCATTATTACATGTCTGAAGAAGGGTCCTGACAAATGTCACCTATCCAAGTACTCCAGAGATGTTGTCTGACCCGCTGAGATGCTGGATTCCAGCATCTACAGTTCCTTGATTCTCCATTATTCATTATAATTTATCTTTTTTTAATGACAGGGTCAATATTAAATCAATTACTAGATGATTAGCTGCAATATACCACCAAAATTGCAAGTTTACTGTCAGTACCTTTTTAAAATAGACTCTCAATCTGAAATAACAGTTTAATTCTGTCAACGACTCCATGGTTGTTGGGTATTTCTGTTATTTTCAATTTATATTTCCGTTATTTGCAGTATTTTGCTTTTGTGGCCATATTTTAATAATGGTCAACAACGACCTCAAAAATCAACAACCATGAAGCTTGAGATCTGAACCAATAAGAACGGGCAGCTTTACCATGGAGGTTACACTTGATAGGGTTCATCTCAAAGTTCTTTGCGGCCAAAGATATCGAAAGGGCAGGATCTCTATTAATACTATTGGGAGTACATTTTTTTTCTTGCTGTTGCACATGCGTTTAACTGTGCAAGTTTGAAAGAGATCGATAGCTAGATCATGAAGGTCATGGTTTGAATATCTTTGGTAGTTACTTGCGTTGTTTTCACTAATGTCCTTGTGAAGATGTTCAGACATAAGGGTTCAAGTCACTAGAGTGATTGGAGTGATTTTCTTCACATTAGTTCCAATTTTGGTGGGAGTTGTAATAGCCAAACAATAAGTGCCATGAGGATGAATTTGGAACTAGAATCCCTATGTCTGAACATATTCCACGATAAAAAAGCACAAAGTGTTGGAGTAATTCACTGGGTCAGGCAGCATCTCTGAAGAACATATATAGGCGGGGCTTTGGGTCGGGACCCTTCTTCAGTTCGACGAACTGAACAGTTCCCGACCTGAAATGTTGTCTATCCACATTTTCCACAGATATTGCCTGACCTGCTGAGTTACTCCAGCACTTTGTAACATTTTTTGGTAAACCAGCATCTGCTGTTCCTACATATTAAACCCTCGAACTGGCAGCTTGCTTTTACATTAAGTTTAGTTTTTACAGTCCTGCTGCAATGTTTTTATTAATTCTGTACTTTCCTGTTCAAAATGCAGAGGACACAAATGCACAGGTGCACTTAACAACTAGATTATTCAATAGGCAAGACCAAATTTGTACTTCCTCAAAAATAATCAATCTTGAGCTAACTCCTGCCAATATTTTTCCATATGGTAGTACTTTCATCGCTCTGCATTGTTAACAATTCTAATTTTATCTAAACGGTGAAATGAGACAGAATCTTTGGCATGACAAAAGCTTGTGCATTAATTTTATATCAGTGTTATGAACAAAACCAAAGGATATTTAATGCTGTGTTCAATCCAAGATGACTCAAATTGTAGGAGAACAGAGATTAGATATTGTAGAAGAACAGAGATCAGATATTACAAATCTTGATTGGCTTAACATTGTGTTATCTTTTGATCTGCATTATGATTATACACCAGCTGGCACTGACAGACTGAATGCATCAGAAACTAAGCTTGTTGCTGAGTAGTCTGCTAGTTTGTTGCTAGGAAGTGGTGAATGATTGAAAATGCGTTCGTCTAGTGGAGCTGTTATATATCTAATGGGGAAAGGATGGGTATTCCTTGAATATTAATTTTCAATGGGCATTCTTAGAACAACCAAAGACAAATGATTATCAGAAAGCAAAATAGCAAACCTGGAAACAAAGGCAAAAAATATTGGAAACATTCTGACATCATTTGTGGAAGGGTTCAGGTCAATGAAAGGCCTGATGAACGATCATTCATCTATCACAGTAATTGATTTTCTCCATAGGTGCTCTTTGACCTGCTGAATATTTCCAGCATTTTCTGTTTTTATTTCAAATGATTATCAGGATACAACTTAAAATCTTAAATCCAATTAGTAAAATGTTATTATTTAGGTGGGTTAGCTTTCTGATGTACAGGAGCTGAATGATGTTTGGTGCAAATCAAGAACTTACTAGCAATCAGCAAACAATTATTTAACTGCAAGTCCAGCTATGAATTCAAAACAATTTCCAAAATGAAACTACCGTCAAGTTTGGAAATTCTAGATTAAAATTCTAGAAGTCAGGCAGCATCATTGGAGAGAGAAACAGTTGATGTTTTAGATCAAAGACCCTTCATCACAATTAAGAAAGGGGGGAAACTATTAGTTTTAAGTTGCAGCAAGGGCATGGAAGTGATGGATTGGACAATGGAAGTATCTCTGAAAGGGTGAGGACAAGGTTGTCCTGGTGATCACAATGATAATGAAGCATCTGGGGAATTGACCAATAAGAGGAGAAAAAATTATGGCGAAAGAAAACAAAACAGAATTAACATTACAGATTGATACTTTTGGGACAAAGCAGGTCAGTTCTGATACAAAAAGAAAATTGAGTCATTATATCATTGAATTCAGTATTGAATCCTCAAGGAGAAATGTTATAGAATGATCGAGTAATATAGCACAAAATCAGGCCCTTCGGCCTAGCCTGCCCATACTAACTATCAAGTACACATCTAGTTCTTCAAGCTGCTGTTGAACTTTATTAAAACAGACTATGAGACCACAGGCAGATTGGTCAGAGTGGGAGCAGGATGGAGAATTAAAATGGGTCCTGACCCAATACGTCGTCGTCTGTCCATTTCCTCTCCAGTTGCTGCTTGACACGTTGAGTTCCTCCAGCACTTTGTGGTTTTGCTCAAGAAGCTCAGGGTTTTTTTTAGGACTGAATTCCGACTGAATATTTTCAGCATGTTCATTTTTTAAATTTTAGTTTAACAGCTTCTGGAGATGTTTGAAGATGAGCAGTTCTAATACATATTTTTTAAATTGTCACATTTAATAACTCATCACACTATGCTACAAAGAAAAACAACGTCAGTTTCCCAGCAGCCGATATGGATGTAGATGTGGAGAGGATGTTTCCACTAGTGGGAGAGTTTAGGATTAGAGGCTGTAGCCTCAGAATAAAATAACGTACCTTTAGAAATGAGATGAGGATGAATTTATTTAGTCAGAGGGTGATGAATCTGTGGAATTCTTTGCCATAGACAGCTGTGGATATTTTTAAGGCAGAGATTGACAGATTATTGATTAGTACGGGTGTCAGGGATTATGGGGAGAAGGCAGGAGAATGGGGTTGAGAGGGAAAGATAGATTGGCCATGATTGATTGGTGGAGTAGGCTTGATGGGCCAAATGGCCTAATTCTGCTCCAATCACATGGAGTTATTCATAGCATTCTCTTTTATTTCAGATTTTCAGCTACGTTCTGCACTTCACTGTTCCAACAAGGAACTATAATTCCACAGAAAAACAAGGTAAAATGTCTTAATGATTAATGGCAGTTGGCTCTGAAATGCACCATCATGAAATGCTTCAAGAGGCCATAGTCATCTCGCACATTAACACAAGCACATCTGACAGCCTTGATCCACTGTAATTCACCCACTGCCACAACAGGTCCCCATGGCAGACGCCATCACCTGGCGTCTACACTCATCCTTGGAACATCGCGATAACAGGGACACCTATATCAGACTCCTATTTATTGACTATAGCTCTGCCTTAAACACCATCATTTCAATCAAATTCATTTCTAACATCCTGGACCTAGGACTCAACATCCTCCTCTGCAAATGGATCTTTGACTTTCTGATCATTAAACTACAATCAGTAATGTTAGGCAACAACACATCCTCCACAATAATCCTCAATGCAAGTGCCTCGCAAAGCTGTTCTCAGCCCCTTCCTATATTCCCTATACATTCACAACTGTGTAGCCAAATTGTGCTCTAACTCCATTCATAAGTTAGCAGAGTTCTTGGATTATGAACAGTATGATCCTAAGAGTAGATTCCTTGCTCACACTCCATGGAAATACTTCTCCAAAATGTCTCCAAAGTGTCTCAACAATCCTGTTGATCTGCTGTAATAGCGATCACTGGATTGATGTGAGATCCTGCAGGCTCATTTGAGCATCAGCATCTGCAGATGTGAATTGTGAGATACCATGATAGACCTCTAAAGTTCCTTTGTAACATTTCAGACACTGGATGTCCATTGCTTGTGGTACAACTAAACTTGAGACACCTTCAATAAGACAATCATTGCTTCAGCTGATGCAATCTATGCTCATTGTCTAAGAAGTAAGAAGCTATTAAGCAGTGAGGTCAACATCGGCTATTCACTGCTTTAATTCATTGGAAAGAGCTGCAGTGCAAATTTGGTTTGAGACCATCAGGTTGAACAGGCTCAAGTGAATCACGCAATATGATCCCAGGATCTGTTATTGGGGCTATCTAATTTATTCCCCTAAGACTATGAGTTTAAATTTGCACGTGCAGGTTTAGATAGGCATCCTAATGATGTTGGTTGCACAAATATTAAGACAAGCTAACATACAACACCCAAGTACAGCCAAAATCACCACATATGTCAGTTTTTGGCTGTGTGGTCAAACCTGTCAGTCACTGTAACACTTGTACTCAAGCATTAACAATGCTACAGCCTAATGTGCACATGGAAAGATGTCTCTAATTAACTGCTTTGTACTGACTGCAGCAGATGGTGACCTAAACGTTATCCATAACAGACGTGTTCAACAGTTTTCTGTCCCGTGTTTTCTCATTGACAGCTTTTGCTTCTATACATCAAAGCAAAAGAAGCCTTTCAGAGGCCAGTACCGCTGAAAGGGTTTGAATTAATACAATATTTAAACACTTGGCAAACGGCACATCTCAAGCAAAGTGTCTCTTCCACTCTTGCTTAATTATTTGGTTCAGGCATTGTGGATCGGATACCAGGTTTTGGTATCATTTCTTTAAAATCAAAGAGCAATGGGAAGAAGTTTTGTTTTGTATCCACATATGATCCAGAATGCAGTGCCCAAAGAATTGGCAGATGAAAACTAACTAAATTTTCAAAATGGAATGGAGCAAATATTGATTTAGAAATAATTTGTGGAGAAGTAGGGGCGAGAGGACTGGTTGAATAGCAGAATCTCAAAGACCTGGCATGAACACAATGGACATTGGCTTTTTGTGCTGCATAATTCCATGGCATGATGCAACTGTTTCATTTGTATATGACATTTGTACATTTCAATTGGTATATTTTTTTAATGAAAGGTGCAGGAAATATGATGTCAATGTAAAATGATATTAACAGTGTGGGCAGTATAGATCCATTTTCACATCTCACTTCCAGGATCAGCTCACAGAGAAAAACACACACACACACTGATAGGTTTACTACTGTGTTGATCTATTCTAAATGTAAGCTGAATGTTGTGTTCCTCCACCAGCCTCAAGGCAAAGTATTGGTACACAGGACAGGCTGTATTACCTTTCAATTAGATTTAGATGGATAGACATTTTTGCATATGTGTTGATGGTGGACTAATACAAACACGCTAAAAGTTCAGATTATTCTTTGTAGACAGATGGTTCTTTTCCTGATATCAGGAAGCGTCAGAAATATCATTTGGCTTCAGACTGATGGAGAGCTTCCAAGCTCAATAACTCAAACGAGGAAAAGAATGGCAGTACAGTTTCGGATTTTACCCTGAAATGTAAGTTGAGGGTAGACCAGTTGAACTTGCTAGCTGCACCCACCTTTTACTCTCACCCCTTCTGAACACACACACATACGCACACACGCACACAATTACTTAAACCTGATGTGGAGACATTGAAATCCATCAATGCCTGTGGGTTACCTTGTAACATCGCTGTCGTCTTAGTTTAGTTTAGAGATGCAGCATGGATCACCCGTACAACCAGCGATCACCCGTTCACTAAAACCCCTGTCCCACTTAGGCGATTTTTTAGGCGACTACAGGCGATTAGGCTGTCATAACATGGTCGCAGGGTGTCGCCTGTATGGTTGTGAGTAGTCTCCTCAGTCGCCTAAAGATTCGTAGCATCTTTCTGGTTGCAGCTGGATTTTCAGAATGTTGAAAACTTTTCTGCGGCAGTTGGTTTGACGCCAATGAGCGTAGCTTGACGTCTCCTGAGGTAAGTGCTGTCGTAGGTTGTCGCCAGGTGACGTAGGTTTTCGCCAGTGCTGACTTTGGTGAATTCCATTGATGCATGAAGATATTGTATTTCAGAGTTGTGTCTCATGGCATCACTTTTAAATATTTTAATTTCATATATTTTGATCAATAAAACAAACACAAACACAAGCCTGTGTGGTCGTAGGTTGTCGTAGGTGCGGTCGTAGTGGACATCCTAAGTCGCGACAATTGGGTCGCTGGTGGTCGGTAGCTTGCCGTAGCTTGATGTTGACTAGGTGATAGGTTGTTGTAGCTTGTTGTAGACATTGTTGTAGGGTGGTCCAGTGGCCGGTTTTTCGGCGACCTGCTAAAACTATGACAGTCCCCGGCAGTCGCCTAAAAAATCGTCTAAGTGGGACAGGCCCTTAACACTATCCTACACACTAGGGGGGGGTGGCAATTTATAGAAGCCACTTAACCTACAAACCTGCATGTCTTTGGCATGTGAGAGGAAACCGCTGCACCCAGAAAAAACCCATGCGGTCACAGGGAGAACGTACAAACTCCATACAGACATGTAGTCAGGATCGAACCCGATCTCTATCACTGAAAGGCAGCAACTCGACTGTTGCACCACTGTGGCGTCCTAATCCTTTAATCCTTTAGGATTTGAGTATTATGGTACTTTGCTGTTTCATGTTTTTGCATGTTGATAGTTTGTAAGATTCAGGATGAATGTCTGACAATCCATTAACTACACTAAGTATGCAATAAATGTTCACTATTCTGATTGAAAACAATATTATTGCAGTAGTGCATAAAAACATATAACTGCAACTTTCACATTACTAGCTCCTTTGTTTGCATTTTACCTTTGTCACATCTGTCTATCATCATATATGTGAAGAACAGGAGCAAAACCCATGTTGTGTAGCAGCTAAGAATAATAATTCTGTCTCAGGATTCAATTGATACTCATTGGACTCTCAGCTTGCAAACCACATTTCATCCGTGACACAGTATAATGTGGCACCCTGTTTGTGAAACAGCATCTGAATATTGAAACATAATAGTACCATCTTGCATTCTGCCAGCTGATTATCAAAACTAAGTTGTTTGAATTAATATTGGTAGTCATCTACCAATAGTTCTAATTCCTAATCGAGTTTTTGTTTGCGAGTCAAAGCATATTTTCTCTGCCATTCCATAGAAGACTTACTATTTTAAATTGATATGTTCACATTTAATTTAATTGCATGCATGCAATTCACAGCATATACATATTTCTTACTTTTTGTTCCCTTCCATTGAACCATTTCCTTTTGTCTCTTTGTCACTGGCTAATTGAGAATTTACAGTTACTGATTCCATTTCAACAATTTGTCCAACTAGCCATTATTCATGCAGGAAACCTATAAAAAAGTTCCACATTGTCTTACATACTTCTGACTACTTGCCTTTTATATATGCACAATCCCAATGAGGATGGGGGAAGTTGCATTTTATAAATAAGAATCAAAGGTGAACTTCCTGCCCAATTTCTTACAACTACAATGCTGAGAACTGTATTCTGTACTCTTACTCTCACCTTCCCCTTTGCTCTCTCTATTGACCTTGAGTTTGACTTGATTGTATTTATGTACAGTATTCCCTGATCTGATTGGGTAGCATGCAAAACAAAGATTTTCACTGTACCTCAGTACACATGACAATAATAAACCTAAACCTACTGCATCTTTGATTTTCTATCCTGGCTAAGTTCAGTTAAATGCATATAGATTGGAATAAATTCTCAAAACTTGCTGATCTTTATGGGCCAGCTTGTTGACCAGATAAACTCTCAGCCAATGGAATAATATCTGGCCGACCTGAGTCATCATCTTCCCTCCAAAATCATGGTCCTTCCACAGGTGGACACAATGGTACTGGCTTGTTCTGTGAATGATGATAGGACGATCAGCTGTTAGAACGTGGGATGTTTCCATTAATGGGAGTCCAGGGGTCAGTGATTCAGAATAAAAGGACTTTCCTTTGGAAAAGACAGCGGCTTAGGTCGGCCCGCTGTGGACCTTTCACCATCCGGCGCGGCCTGGAACGTGGCAACTACAACAGCCTGACCGCGGGAGAAGACGGCAGGGGAAGAGAAAAGACATTCTGGCCTTCCATCACAGTGAGGAGGGGACTGGAGGAGACTCACTGTGATGGATGTTTCTTTTTGTTTGATTGTTTTTGTGTGTTATTGCTTATTTTTATTGCTTTTGTTGTTGGTCTGTGGGTAATCTTTCATTTCACTGCACATTTATGTGTATGTGACAAATAAACTTGACTTGACTTGACTTGAGACGAGGAGGAATTTCTTTATTCAGAGGGTGGTGAATCTGTGGAATGCATTGCCACAGAATGCTGTGGAGGCCGTCAATGGATATTTTTAAGGGAGAGATAGATAGATTCTTGATTACTCCGAGTGTCAGGGGTCATGGGAAGAAGGCAGGAGAATGGGGTTAAGAGGGGAAGATAGATCAGCCATGATTGAATGGCATAGTAGTGTTGATGGGCCGAATGGCCTCGTTCTGCTCCTATCACATATGGACTTATGAAAGTCTCCCAGGGCCACAAAGTAGATCCTCCTGCCAGACTGGTATTTTACTGCTTATGTATGAAAGAAAGAAATTAAACCAAATTACACCAGCATATGGCTGCAATTGATGTGTGTGTCTGGAAAACCTTTTTGTGTGCTGCATGGGGACATATGCACTATGATGATCCAGTTATTTGATACACATTATGACAGCGCTGAACACAAAGAAGTCTGCGTTTTGATTCATCTGTTTTGTGGGGGAGGGTTCATAGACAAGTCATATGGTTTGTTGGCTTTATCTTTGTGAAATTTGTTTGACGATTCATATTTTCATATTTTGTTCACATGGGTTTAATTCCCTCTGTGAGCTATTTTTAAGCTCACCACTGACTGGTTGGCATAAACTCCTGTCTGCTCCAGTTTTGCACAGACGTTAACCTGCAAATATAGTGTTGCAATAGCATTGATAGGAACTTATGTGAATGCGTTAATGGATACAATAAAAGCGAACTTCTGTAAGAAGTATTGAGCTAATGGGCAGCAAATACAATAATAATTATTCACTGGATAGATCTCATTGCTAAATCCTGCACATCATCAATGAGAAAATCAAATGTTCCTGTAGTTAATGCTGTTGGAGAGAAATATTTTTCTCTATCAGGTGTGAAGTCCCTACCACAGTCTTTAACCACTTCCTAATGTGCTCGACCACAGCACAACATGGCCTATACTTCACAACCGATTAAACTCATTTTTGATTCCTCAGTCTGAGGAGATGGCGGAAGCTCAGACTGAGCCTGTTGGATGTATTACTGTGGAAGTGGCTCCTGGTTGTTACCAGCTGTAGGAACCTTTAGCTGGTGGTGTGGAAGGAGGACATGGAGTTACATGGTCCTCGAACCAGCCTGCTACTTGAGCACACTACTTGAAGTCCTTACACCCCAGCATTTTTACTGGATGCTGAGCCTCACTCATGACTGGTAATCACCTATTCCTTTCACTGTCACTCATGGCTACTGATCCTCCCCATAGACCCTTCCTCCTGTTTCCCAATTCCCTCCCACTCACTGATCACATGATCCACCCCACAATTTGGGAGGCATGGTGGTGCAGCGGCAGAGTTGCTTCCTTACAGCGCCAGTGAGCTGGGTTTGATCCTGACTATGGGTGCTTTCTGTATGGAGTTTGTACGTTCTCCCTGTGACTGCGTGGGTTTTCGCCGGGTGCTCTGACTTTCCTCCCACACTCCAAAGAAATACAGGTTGGTTGCCTAATTAGCTTGGTAAAATTGGAAATTGTCCCTAGTGTGTGTAGGAAAGTGTGAGTGTGTGGGGATCGTCGGTCGGCATGGACTCGGTGGGCTAAAGGCCCTATTTCCGTGCTATACCTCTAAACTAATCTAAACTAAACTAATTGGTGATCATAGGCCCAGACTCAACCATCCCTCGGCCCTGATCGAAACATCCTTCCCCTAATTGCCGGCTAAACTGTCACCCCCCAACCCACTTGCCCATGACTCTTCTTCCACCACTTGCTTAGTTGCAACACTCCATGCCTGCTAAACATACCCCAACCCCCACCCCACCACCCCCAGTTCTCCTGTATGTCCACGACAATCCTCACTGACTAGCATCGCAGGCTTCCTCCCTTCCTTGCACCACACCTGCCTGAACCCATGGCTCTCTCTCCTTTGTGAATTTCCCCTCCTGTCTCCAACTCATCAATTCAACTGTGGTCCCAGGTATACTTGATTACCTATGCATTGGCCTGGCTGGTGCTTTACTTCTCAGCTGGACTATTCTTACCTTTGAGATAAGAAGGAGAGAACGTGCAAACTGAACATTAATACCCCTAATAAAGTGTTAATAAAGGTAGATTTTCAGGAAAAAATATGAAAAGTTAAACTGATGAACAAACCAAACTTAATTTACACAATAAAAAACAAAAAGAAAGGGGAGTTCAAAACTAAATTCAGAGAGAAACCGTTTGAAATGGAAATGTTCTTTTAAAACAAAGGGAATGAAACAAGAAGATATGAAGGTTATTAAAAGGCAAGGTATCTTAAACAATATTTTCAGACAATTTTAATTCTAAGAAGAGTACAAGGTTTTCTTCAAGAGAGATGCATCCTAGCTCATGGGGAAAATAGAGGTTAGGAATGGAATAATAGGGAACTTGAATATTCATAAGAAAACAGGCCCAGATGGAATGTGTCCAAGAGTACTTAAGGAAATGAGGGTAGAAGTAGGGGGAGCTGTAGTTGAATTTTTTTACAGCTCATTAAATACAGCAGCACTACAGAAGATGGGAAAACAGATGATGTTCCAATATTTGAAAATGTCAAAAATATGATCGAAGAATTATAGGCTATTAACTTGACATCTTTGGTTAAAAAAAAAGCATTGAAGTCTTTTATAAAGGAAGCAATTCAACATCATTTAACAAAAACAAAGGCAATAATTCCCCACCAGTGTGGGTTTATAAAAGACGAGTCATGCCTAAAAATCTATTGAAATTCTTTGAGGACGTAGCAGAACTGGTGAATGATGGTAATGTGGTTGATGTTATCTTGATTTTTCAGAGAAAGGATACGAAAGCATACAAGATCTGTGGTTAGAAATAAAACTCTTTTGATATCAGGAATGCATAAATTGCAGAAAGAGTGTACAAAATGGCATT
Source organism: Rhinoraja longicauda (assembly GCF_053455715.1). NCBI lineage: Eukaryota > Metazoa > Chordata > Chondrichthyes > Rajiformes > Arhynchobatidae > Rhinoraja > Rhinoraja longicauda. The sequence goes on from NC_135954.1 coordinate 81,350,195, forward strand.
GATCAATGCAAGGTAGGTTTAATTGGACCTTTGTGACTCATGCCAATCATTTTTGACAAACAGATCTTGGATCTCTGCTCTTCATCCTATTGGCTTACAGATATTGTGAAGACACAAAGGTTGATGGATTCATTTTACAAATAATTCTAATTCGAAGGAAAAAAGGGGACTTTGGAAGAAAGAGAAAACAATGTGAAAATAAATTGTGAGCAGCTCAGTGGAGCAGCAGCCTTACAGAGCCAGAGACCCCAGATCGATCCTGACTTCGGGTGCTGTCAGTACAGAGTTGGTATGTTTTCCCCGTAACCACATGGGTTTTCTCCAGGTGCTCTAGTTTCCTTCCACATTCCTAAGACGTACAGATTTGTTGGTTAAATGGCGCCAATAAAAATTGTAAATTGTCCCTAGTGTGTAGGATTGGGCTGGTTTATGGGGATCACTGGTTGGCGCAGACTCGGTGGGCTGAAGGGCCTGTTTCTACGCTGTATCTCTAAACTAAACTAAATCACTAAGAAAAGAATAATATACTGCATGCTGTTTTCAGTCAAATCTTGCTCAACATACTGAGATAGAAACTCTTTCTTCACCTTTATAATGCATTATTCAATTCAATAACATAATATGATTTGGCAAGGCAATGTGCCAATTTTGATAAAATAGCAGGTTGTATTCAAGAAATTTGTACTTTGAAGGGAATATCCGAAATTTAGTTAAAAATAATAGCACATTCAGTGAAACTAATTGATATATTTCAAATCTATCTAATGAAATTTTAAACTACATTGCAACGGACAGTTTTCAGGGAAGGGTGATGCAAATAACTTTAGGTTTTAGATCACTGAGCTGGTAAAAAAAAAGGACGTTGCAAACAAAATCTTTTTTTATTGTTAGAGTAAAGCAGATTAAATAAATGTTTCTTAATGTTACTTTTGAGGCCGAAGGTCCTGCATTCATGCTTACATCGTCCAATGTTGGGCAAATATCCAAGGATAATACTTCAGTGCGGAACTGAAGGATTCTTGTAGGTATTTTTCTTTCCAAAGAGATTGCATCTGTCATCCAAGGAAGATACAAATGATCTTGTGGCATTATTTAAAGACACGGTAGGAGAAATTACTGGCATCACAAATTACTTAAAATCAATACTTTGAACAGAACATCACATCACATCACATCACATCACATCACATCACATCATGTTGCTGTTTGAAGGATTTTATTATGGACCAAATTTATTAATTGGTGTACCGTCTTCTTAAAATAAAACAATCGTTATATTCAAGTGCCTCGAAGATGCCAAGTAATTTGTCTCTAAATAAGATAAAGAAAGGTATGTTCTACATAACTAGGGTTGACTAAATGTTATTCAGATTGGGCAGCTTGCAACCCAGTGGTATGAATATTGATTTCTCTAATTTCAAGTAACCCTTGTATTCCCTCTCCCTCCGTCTCTCCCCCACTCCTAGTCATTCTATTAGTTACACTGCTTAGTTTCACTGTTTGTGTCCACTCGTTATCACCTTTTCCACAACCAACAATGGACCATTGTGGGCTTCACCTTTCCCTGATCATCGTTGTTGGCTTTGATTTGTTTTCTTCATACCTTTCATTCACTTGTCCCTTGTACCATTTCATACCTCTAGCTTCCCTCTCCCATGACTCTCAGTCCAAAGAAAGGTCTCCACCCGAAACATCACATTTTCCTTCTCTCCAGAGATGCTGCCTAACCCGTTGAGTTCCTCCTGCATATAGAGTCAACCTTTAGTGAAAACCAGCCTCTACAGTTCCTTCCTACACATAAATGTTGTTATAAACTGAACTCATTACACTTCTATGTTTAAGATTGCTACTCTATTAAAATGTTTTGACTCAGCATTACTAAAATGGATTCAAAACATGCATTTGAAATAAAGTGTGAGTTAACTGATTCAAATCAAACAATTCTATGGTGAACCTATTTTAGAATAAGTTTATCATCCAATTATTTGTTTTTAAACCAGTTAGCTCATTTTTTCAAATAGATGTTTCTGAATCCATATTAGTTTATTGAATCACAACTAGTTCATAAGTAGCAATCTTAAATATGGAAGAGTTAGGAGTTCTGTTTATAATAATATTTAGTTCAACCCCAGTTATGCAGAAAATATATTTTTCTTCATCTTTCTTATGTAAAAGAAGAGACAAATTGCTTAGCATCTTGAAGGCTCTTGAATACAATGATTGTTTTGTTTTAAGAAGATGATACACCATCGATCTTAGAATAGGTCCAAATCTATGAAAAATGCTTAAATTAAATAGTGAATCAGCATTTAGCAATGAAGTAAAATGAATACCCTAAATAGCTTCATTTTTACTAGATTTTGCCTTCTTATTGCAGACAAAGCAGGGAGCTTGATACAATGTTACACTTGGTAGCATCCCTCTTTAGTATATTTGTATTTCTATATGAGGAAAAATAATTTGCCCTAAAAAAGTGGCCTCTAATTTGGAGAACTGTTGAAAAGGGAAAAAAATTACCGCAGCAAAAGAGGTTGATCAAACTGTTAGAATCTTAAAAAATATTTAACCCAATTTCCAACCAGCTGTGAATATGACCATTTGTAGTTTTAGTAAAGGAAAGTGGAGGTCTGTGGGACCAAACAGCTTTCAAAAATGCAGCAATTTGTCAGGTAACTTAATGAGACTTTCTGCCCCAGTTTAGCTGCTGGAGACCATGCTTTACAAGGGTTTGGGCTCCCAGCCTTGTTGGCAGACAGGAACATTTAGATCCAACAAATACCTGCTTTTATAGAGCATTGCCTGCAGGTGGATGTAAAACAGTAACAATACATCAAGACCCTCAGACCAATTTGCTTCAAACTTTCAGTCGATCTGAAGACCTCACTTTCAACAACACTACTACCTGCTGCACGATCACCATGACATCATCCCCAACCCCATCCCCCCAAGTGACTCCCAAGTTCATCTAATCTCTTGTGGGAGGTCAGTTCCCCTCAGCATTACATGTTTAGCACAAGCCCCCCCCCCCCCCCCCCCACCACAATCTTTCTGCGCACACAATATTCCAGCCAATATCAATAATAAAGTTTCTGGAATTAAAATCAATTTTCACAATAAATTATTTAACCACTGACCTGTGCTTATCTGGACAAAACTGCCCACAAAGGAAACTGGCCAATACACTTTACAATTTTCTATATTAACACTGACGACTTTTTTTTAAACCATAAGACAATGGGAACCCAAAACGCACAACAGGGAACATTTATTTACTTAACTATTTTGCTCATTCTCCTGAAATATAAGACAAAGCCTTTGAGGATACATGAGCTACAGACACTACCCTGCAGCTATCATAATTCACAGATACATTGGTTAGATTTTAAGAGAGCATGTGTATATTTTATTCATATAATTTCACAAGTGCTGCATTGTCACTGTTCTGCATTATCTAAACTTGAGACAAAGTGCAATATTGTCACCCTGCGCTCCTCCATATGGGATGTTTGCTGTTACAGAAAAGCGTCAAGTTTTTCTTCCTTTTTCCACATCGTTTGACTATCATCTTGTTACTAGAGAACACAACAAGTATGAAATCCTTTGCAAAACCTCACATGAGAGCAGAGCCAGAAAGCAAGGAGAAATCCTGTTCATCCATATGGTTTTATTTGTGTTCATCTGGCACAGTTAGAATCATACAGTAACCAACATAAATTTCCAGTTTTATTATCACCTTTAAAAAGAGACAGAAAAGTGAAAATTGAAGCCAGAAGGTTTGTATCACAGGATTAATTAGACAGGGCCAAGTGCAGTCACACTCCTCCTGGCAGTGCATCTTTTGTGAAGCAGCCTGCCTGCAATTAGGCTGCACATGAAGCAATTAAAGCCCCCAATTCTTTTTCTCTGATGCGACTTGTTATCAAGTAAAATTTAATATTGAACATACACTAATGGTCTGATTTGGTCTGAGGGTACGCTCTTTAGATAGATGCTAATCTGTTGTAACGTGGTCCCTTTGAAAGTAGAAAGCAGATTATTTAACAAGCCTTCCTTTCCGATCATCCTTTTCAGATAACTGGATGCTTTGTGGAAGTTCAAATAATCGTGGTGTGGGGCAAGTTGTAAAGTTGTTGACACCAAGCCGAACTCCTGTGTGTGTGCATAAGTAATAAAGCTAGTTATATTTTTATATCCAGGCACTAAATCAAGTGGTAAAAGTGATATCAGCACATTCAACATACATAACTGTGCAACTCCCTGTGGCCTGACATAACATTCTTAGTAATTAAGTGTTTTTGCGCACATTGTGCCAATTTAGTTTGAAAATGCTTTTTTACAGAACTATTCTTATTTGTTGGAGACAAATTCTCTTATTTGATGAATTATTCTTATTTGTTGTTTGTTTGAAGAATTTGATCTGAAGAGATGGCAAGGAATCTTTATGTTACTGGATTGTGCAACAACAATTTTGATAGGAAAATTATGCTAAAATCCCCTGCGGTAATTCAATATTTTTTAGATCAATTATATGATTCACATGTTGACACTCACATTTTTCAAGATTTTGACTGACATTTACAACTCAATTTACTTGAACTTAGTCTATTTCCATACTATATTGCATAACACTATTTTTCAAGGTTATTGCTCAAGCATAACATAGGCCGCTCATACAATGCAGAGGAAATAGCTTTGAAAATACTGGATAATATTTATGTTAAGATTGATAATGTTTTAAATAACATTAGATTTATAAGCAGGTGAAGGCCATTTGGCCATGTTCACTGGGTCCACCATTTAATTAAATCACCGCTAATCTTTTACCTTAGCACCACTTTCTTGCACTAATGGTATCTTCCTTGATTCCCTTATATCAGTTATATATTATGTTATGTCAGTGTCTCAAAGACAACAGAATTCCACTTTACTGAACTTAAGTCTGTTTTAGCAGTAATATAGTAGACTAGAGCACTCGTGAACTTTATCATGCGATGATGAGATATGATGTATGTCTGCAATCCACAATGTGTTGTTGCCAAGCTCATTTGTGTCATTGTCTCAACGCTTCTACAAACATAAGCTCCAGCAAATCAATCTTTTTATCCTCCTAACATCGACAGATTAGAAGAGCTGATTAGAAGTGTTGGAGACTCGATTTACAGTGATGAAAGCCCTTTTCACACAATAATTCAATTAACAACTACTGTAGCACCCTAATGAGAACAGTGAATGTGAGTTTACATGACAATGCACAAATTATGGACAAGATAAATTTAGCATTTTTGCCTGATTAGATTTTATGGGAGTTTAACTTGACTTCGATCGTTTGTAACTGAACGAAAGTAGTTTGCACATGAAAAAGTGATAAATTACAGCAAGCATTAACATAACTTTTTAATGTAACCTGATACGATTGAAGTTACTTTTTACTTAATGTTCTTACAACTTATTCAAAACTCAGAAACGGTCTGTAAAACATTTTTAAGTAGAATCACACAGTGTTCATTAATTTTCTAGGTATTTCAAAGAAAGCCCAACAGCAACAATAGTCATTTATATATCACTTTGAATATAGTAAAGTGCCTTACACTGCTGCATATAAATTTCAAATATGTATGTTAGTCATATTGTTTACATTTACTTTAAGTAGTTCAAATCACTCTCCAAAGTACTTAAACCTAAATTGATCAGATTTGACCAGGATAGGCCAAGAATCAAGCATTATTCTTATTCAAATAGGGTCTTGGAATTAGCCTTCTTTTCCTTTGGATTCTAAAAATATGTTTTAAAGCCAATGCAGACACAGGCAAAATGTAATCTGAAACATTGGCACAGTCGTCCTTTGAATACTTTTGGAAGAAAAGGTTCATCTTAAACTATTTGGTGACATTATCATTGCTGAGTGGCTGTGAGTCATGATAGTGACAGTAAATAGCGTGTTTACTGCAAGCACGTGTAACTGAGATAGATGCCTGAAGAAACGAAAGTGCTGCAGCAACTCACTTCTGATGTGAAATGCTTAAAATAGCAAAATAAACTGCTTAGAAAATGGGTGTTACTAAACTAAATCAATAAAGGTGTCATGCCTTATGCAACAGTAGCCTACTAGTTCTCTGAGTCAGTAGGTGGTGAGTTCAAGCTGGCCCTATAGCCTTGAGCACACACAAAGGCTGCCATTTTCTCAGCAGCATCGAGGGTATGTACTGCAGTGAGGATTACGTACTTCAGATGGGAAAATAAACTGAAACACTGTTTTTCCTCACAGATGGACTGCTTAAGTGCAAAGGAACTTTCCTGCTGAAATTATTACATTCTTGAACTGACATCAGAATTCTGCTGGAGGGTTTCAGATGTTGTTCAATGTGAAAGTGCAAGGAATGGAGGTGAGGGTAATTTCCAAAGAACTGTCAAACACCAGCCATGAATAATTATTTGTATTTTGGAAAGTGCTGCTTCATTATCATCTCAAATTCTAAAAATCGCAAACTGTCACAAGACAGATGTTGGAAAGTAAAGAGTGCAGGGGAGATGAGTACAGTAATAAATAGTAAATAAACAAGTATTGGTACCAGTCTCAAAATTCATTGGTTCCTGTTTACTGAGATTATTATCATGCCTTTTTGAAATAAATAGCAGCCTAGATGAAGATTAACCTTCAGGGTAATTTTCAATTAACAATAATCTTATTTAGCACTGTGAGCACATTTATCCTTTGCTTAAATGGGATTTCCTTCTCCGTGTTTTTTCTGTTCAATTCAACTGTATGAAATTTAACAGATAAAGAAAGAAACAGTAGAAAGAAACATAGCTCTGATTTGGTGATTTCATCAATTTTATTCTTTCTGAATTAATCATTAATCACTAATGCCAATTTACAAAAGGGAATAACAGCAAATATTATTCTTCTGATAAATAAAAAAAATAACAATTGATGGAAAATATGCAATTTTCAATCAAGTCAATGCAACCATTTCATAATTTGTTTCAAATCTTAAATTTGTTAACAGCTATTAACCATCATTTGCATTGGTCCAGTGAAATGTTTATTTGATAGGATAATTCAATGGTTCAGATTTTTTTGTTGTGGTATAACTATATAAAAATTCTCAATAGCCTGCTTGGTGAAAGCCAATATACCAAAAGCCTTCTTGAAAAGGGTCGGCCTGAAATGTCACCTATCCACAATCCCCAGGGATGCTGCTTGAACTGTTGAGTCACTCCAATGCTTTGTGTCCTTGTGAGCCTTCTTTACTATGCTGTCTACCTGTGTCACCACTTTCAGGGAACTGTGTACCTGCACTCCGAGATCCCTTTGCTCTACAACATTCCACAGGGCCTTGCTATTCACTGTGAAGATCATATAATGTGCCCAACAAACCAATAAAAAAGGAAAGTACAGGCAAAATGTGGAAGTAAGTGGAACTGTATGGTATTGGAAAAGTAAAATAGTGAGGAAGCAATGCTGACAAGAAGCAAATAAATCACAAAACAGTCTATTCTCAATATTACGGACCTTGAGAATAGATTTTGGTTATAGTGGTGGTGGAGGTTGATATAGTGGTGGTTGTGATTGATACACTGGTGGTGGTGGTGATTGGTATAGTGGGGTGGTGATTGGTACAGTGGTGGTGGTGGTGGTGATTGGTATAGTGGTGGTGGTGATTGGTACAGTGGTGGTGGTGATTGGTATAGTGGTGGTGGTGATTGGTACAGTGGTGGTGGTGGTGATTGGTATAGTGGTGGTGGTGATTGTTACACTGGTGGTGATGGTTGCTATAGTGGTGGTGGTGATGGTTGCTATAGTGGTGGTGGTGATTGGTATAGTGGTGGTGGTGATTGTTGTTATAGTGGTCATGGTAGTTGGTATAGTGGTGGTGGTGATTGTTACACTGGTGGTGATGGTTGCTATAGTGGTGGTGGTGATGGTTGCTATAGTGGTGGTGGTGATTTGTATAGTGGTGGTGGTGGTGATTGGTATAGTGGTGGTGGTGATTGATATACTGGTGGTGGTGATTGGTATAGTGGTGGTGATGATTGGTACAGTGGTGGTGGTGATTGGTACAGTAGTGGTGGTGGTGATTGGTACAGTGGTGGTTGGTACAGTAGTGGTGGTGATTGGTACAGTGGTGGTTGGTATAGTGGTGGTGGTGATTGGTACAGTGGTGGTGGTGATTGGTACAGTGGTGGTTGGTACAGTAGTGGTGGTTGGTACAGTAGTGGTGGTGATTGGTACAGTGGTGGTGGTGGTTGGTACAGTAGTGGTGGTGATTGGTACAGTGGTGGTGGTGGTTGGTACAGTGGTGGTGGTGATTGGTACAGTGGTGGTCGTTGTGGTTGATACAGTGGTCGTTGTGGTTGGTACAGTGGTGGTGGTGGGATTGGTACAGTGGTGGTTGGGGTTGGTACAGTGGTGGTGGTGGGATTGGTATAGTGGTGGTGGTGGTGGTGGTAGGTGGGAGGCGTGCAGCGCAGCATTGGGCAGCGGGAAGGCTGCAGTGGGGAGAGAGTTTTGCATTGGGCACAGGTTTGCTGCAGCTGCAACAAATCGAGGTCCCTTGGTGTTGGATGCAGTTGCACCTGCGTTGCCCTGGTAACGTGTGCCTCAGTCGCCTGGTAACAGCACGAGACTCCTTTTCCACTGCACCCTGCATCCACCAACTACCCCATGAGCTGATGCCTTATGGTGTGCTTCCAGTTGCAGGAGTAGAGTGAGCGAGCAGCATGATGGCGCCGTGAGTACCAGACCCACCCCTGGAGCACCACATTTGGGACTGGGGACTCTGCAGCTTCCCAGCCTGTGACTTCCCCCTGGTTTAATCCCCTGGCACCATGCTTCTTCCCATACTTAGGTTAAACTAGTTAATATTCACCCACGTTAAACTAATATTTACCCACCTTACTCGATTATAGCGGACAATCAACAATAGCGGCCACCGTCTCTCTCCCCCCCTATAGTCCGTTATAATGAGGGTTTACTATATTGACTCAGGCAAGAGTGGTACCAAGGCTAACTAACACTTGCCTTTAGAGCATTAAAATCATATCATCCCAAGAGTCTAAATACCAGATTACCAGTTTAAATACCAGATTAACAAGAAAGAAAATTGAAGAAAAACTAATAAATCTGCCGATGCTGGAATCTGAAACCAAAACAGAAATGCTTTAAGAATTCAGCCAGTCAAGCAGTATCTTTGAAAAGATAATGTTTCCGGTCAGAGAGCCTTCCTCAGAACTCAGAATATGTTGAAGTTTGTCGTTAGATCCTGTTAACCTCAGTTTTTACTAGAGACCTTGGGAATTCTTTTTAATTAAAATGTTATGAAACTCCTTCTCCTTGCAGATCCAAAGGTTTCCAGTGCTGGATTGGTAACATTAATCAACTTTTCAAACAGAACACATCTACAAACCTATGGGTAATATATATAAAATTATATATATAAAATTATATATATACATATACATGCCTTCCATAATGTTTGGGACAAAGACCCATCATTTATTTATTTGTCTCTGTACTCCACAATTTGAGATTTATAATTTAATAAAATCACGTGGTTAAAGTGCACATTGTCAGATTTTATTAAAGGCCATTTTTATATATTTTGTCTTCACGATGTAGAAATTGCAGCAGTGTTTATACATAGTCTCCCCATTTCACGGCACTATAATGTTTGGGACAGGCGTTTGTAATTGCTCGAGTGTGTTTAATTGCCTCCTTAATGCAGGTATAAGAGAGCTCTCAGCACCGAGTCTTTCCTCCAGTCTTTTCATCAGCTTTGGGTTGTGCAAGTCGGGTTGATTGCATTAGTCGAAGCAGGTGGGCCATGTGAAGGTTGCAATCTCCCACATCGGTGTACAGATCCCTGTGATCTGTACACCAAGCCTCTCCCACGCTGAAACTTCATCAAAGCAGATTGGAAAGGTTTCACACAAGAAGTGGAGGAAAAGATCATGTCTTGAACCTGTCCCCAAGAACTACATGTCCTTCTGTACGATCCTGAAGGCTGCAGCAAAGAAGTACATCCCTGGAGGCTTCCGCAAAAACTTCACTCCTTGCTGGCTCCCGGAATCAGAAGACCTCTTGAAGCAGTATGAGGCCACAGGTGACCCAGATACTGCCACAGAACTGCTAGATTCCCTGGATGCAGCAAGACGACAGCACTGGCAAGAGACTAGATGACTTGAACTTCACGCACTCCAGCAGGAAGGCATGGACTCTCCTTCGCCATCTTGGTTCAGCTGCCCCTGCCCGGTACAACCCCTCCAAGCTGTCAGCAAATGCTGTAGCTTCTCGCTTGCTGGCAAACTCGAAGGTCGCCACTTCCAAGGAAGCCCAACAAGAAGTGAGACGGAGCTTGACAAAGTCCATCTTCACCATCCTCAAGCTGCCTTTCTAATCCATACACTCCAGTTGATGTAGACAAAGGCCTGTTCTCTACTAAAGCTGGGAAAACAGCAGGAGTTGATGGGATTTACTCAGAATCACTGAAGAAACTTGGCTCCCAAGGACGCAACTGGCTGGCTGCTTTTTTTCACCCATGTACATTGTAGAGGAATTATCCCTAAGGCCTGGAGAGGGCCTAAGGTCATCGCCATCCTCAAGCCTGGGAAATTTGCTGATGATCCAGCTAGTTACTGACCCATCTCCCTCTTGTGTACATCCTACAAGCTGTTTGAGTGCTTCCTGCTTGCTAGGATTTCTCCATTGGTAGAACCTGTTCTGTCCAGAGAGCAAGCTAGCTTTAGACCTGGTAGAAGCTGCGCAGATCAAGTCCTTGACCTCACTACCAATATAGAGGCTGGCTTCCAACCTGCCCTGAAAACTGGTGTTGCTCTCATCAATCTGTCATCAGCTTATGACACCGTGTGGAGACATGGTCTGTTGCTGAAAACCTCCAGAATCTTGAAGTGCCAAACCACCATGCGTGCTCTCTCATCCATCCTCAGCAACCGTAGATTTAGGGTCTCGCTTGGGGTCCAGACCAGCTCTGTACAGCATGGGCAGACAACCTTTGTCTTGGACATGGGGGGCCGGCTGGAGGCTGTGTCAATTGACACTTAAAGCCGGCGCATTTGGACATTGACCAACCGGTGTGGGTTGCCCAGCCTTGGCTGCGAGGTTGCCCCCCTTCGCGGCTCCCTCCACCTGTCCCTCCACCTGTGCCTCCGCCGGCCCCTCTGTCGGCCAATTTTCGTACGCGGTCCGATCGGGTTGTGCGACCGCCAGTGCGTTTCGTGCCACCGGTTCTGGGGGGGGGTCCTGTGGTGGCTCCCAAGGGTCGGGCCATACCACTACCGAACCCCTTGGCACGGGAATGGACCAGTCCAGGGGGGCGGCCCTTAGCTACGGGATAAAGGGCGGGTTTTTAGGCACGATCTCTCTCTGGCAGACTCGACTGATCTAGAGAACACCACGAAATAAATCCCTCCCGAAATACCTGGCTCCTCGCCTTTATTTTGGGCTTTTCGACGCGCCACAACACCTTTGGAAACTTTTATTGCTGTTTATCAACATGAGGACCAAAGTTGTACCAATGAAAGTCAAAAAAGACATTATGAGACTGAGAAACAAGAATAAAATGTTAGAGACATCAGCCAAACTTTAGGCTTACCAAAATCAACTGTTTGGAACATCATTAAGAAGAAAGAGAGCACTGGTGAGCTTACTAATCGCGAAAGGACTGGCAGGCTAAGGAAGACCTCCACAGCTGATGACAGAAGAATTCTCTCTATAATAAAGAAAAATCCCCAAACACCTGACCGACAGATCAGAAACACTCTTCAGGAGTCACGTGTGGATTTCTCAATGACCACTGTCTGCAGAGGACTTAATGAACAGAAATACAGAGACTACTGCAAGATGCAAACCACTGGTTCGCTGCAAAAATAGGATGGCCAGGTTACAGTTTGCCAAGAAGTACTTAAATGAGCAACCACAGTTCTGGAAAAAAAGGTCTTCTGGACAGGTGAGACAAAGATTAACATATCAGAGTGATGGTAAGAGCAAAGTAGAGTGGAGAGAAGGAACTGCCCAAGATCCAAAGCATACCACTTCATCTGTGAAACCTGGTGGTGGGGGTGTTATGGCCTGGGCATGTATGGCTGCTGAAGGTACTGGCTCACTTATCTTCATTGATGATACAACTGCTGATGGTAGTAGCTAAAGCAACAAAGGAGTTTTTTAAAGCTAAAAAACGGTCAATTATAGAATGGCCAAGTCAATCACCCATTCTGATCCCAATTGAGCATGCCTTTTATATGCTGAAGAGAAAACTGATGGGAACTAGCCCCCAAAACACGCATAAAGTAAAGATGGCTGCAATGCAGGCCTGGCAGAGCATCACCAGAGAAGACACCCAGCAACTGGTGATGTCCATGAATCGCAGACTTCAAGCAGTTATTGCATGCAGGGGATATGCAACAAAATGCTAAACTTGACTACTTTCATATTTACGACATTGCTGTGTCCCAAACATAATGGTGCCCTGAAATGGGGAGACTATGCATAAACACTGCTGTAATTTCTACAAGGTGAAACCAAACTGTATAAAAATGGCCTTTATTAAAATCTGACAATGTGCACTTTAAATGATGGTTCTTGCCCCAAACACTAAGAAGGGCACTATAATATCATATCATTTCATTTCATTTCATTTCATATCATATCATATCATATCATATCATATCATATCATATCATATCATATCATACTTTTTATATATTTATATATAAAAGTATCAGAGTAACAGCTTACATATCAAGGTCAGTGGAGACGTGATCAATGTATTTGTACAATGGACAGAGGTAGACAGGGTGTTGAAGAAGCCATATGGCATGCTTCCCTTCACCCGTTGGGGTGGCACAGTGGCACAGTGGCACAGTGGTAGAGTTGCTGCCTTACAGCACCAGAGACCTGGGTTTGATCCTGTACTAGTGCTGTCTGTACGGAGTTTGTACATTCTCCCTGTGGCCGTGTGGGTTTCCTCTGGGTGCTCCGGTTTCCTCTGACACTCCATATGCATACAGGTTTGTAGGTTTATTGTGATTGGTATCTGGAATGAGGAGTTGGTGAAGGTTGGATCAGTGAAAACATTTGAATGGCATCTGGACAAGAATCTGAATGGCCAAGACATTGAGGGATACAGAAATAATGCTGACAAATGGGATTAGCATAGATCGGCATTCAGGTCAACAAAGACACAGTGGGCTGTATGACCAGCTTTTGATCTGTGTCATTCCATGACCCAAAAAACACATTGCTCAATGAATTACACAAGTAAACAAGTAGTAATTCTAACATTTTTTGCTCAAATATTAAACATATTTCATGCAGCTTGGCAATTAAAATAACTGCCTTGGCATTTAAGATGATTCTTAAGGTGATTTTGGATCCCAAAGATCCCAAGATCTTTAATCTTCATCAGTATGAAAAGAGAGTTGACCAAACCTGGCCTCTGAGAAGCTTAACACAAGTACAAAATAAACCCCTTGTACCTTTAACAAGAAAGTGCTGGGAATACTAACCAGTAAAGTATCTGTGGAAAGATAAAACTGTTAACATTTCAGGTTGAGACCCTTCTTCAAACTGAAGAAGGGTCTTGACCCAAAACGTCACAAATTTGATACCTTTCAGCAGAAGTAAACAGAAATACTTCCTATCTGAAAACAATTGGGGGAAGGCACGGTGTGCAGCAGCAGAGTTGCTGCCTCACAGCGCCAGAGACCTGGGTTCGATCCTGACCACGGGTGCTGTCTGTACAGAGTTTGTGTGTTCTCCCCGGGACCGCATGGTTTTTCTCCAAGATCTTGGTGTAATTGTAAATTGTCCCAAGGGTGTGTAGGATGGTGTTAAAAGTGTGGGAATCGCTGGTCAGTGCAGACTCAATGGGCCAAAGGGCCTGTTTCCGCACTGTATCACTAAACTAAACTAAACTAAACTAAACTAAACTAAACTAAACTAAACTAAACAGGATTTATCCAAAACTCTCTGAATTTCTCTTCCTTCTCATTGAATTTATATTATCATTAAATCATTGCTTCTGACTCACTAAAATACACACATAAAACTACTGCCCTGCAAAATTAGCTCAGTGGAATAAACTATCAAAAATAAATTATAACATTTATATGCATGTTTTATGGATCCTTAGATGTCACATATTAAAATATGAAATGAACAGTTGTTGATTTCTATAGATTCAAAGTTACAGTTTGCTTTAATATGGAGTTTAAAACTAAGTTGTGGGATTAAGTGGTGAAATGATCCTTTGAGAACCATGCACAACAATATAAATTTACCATTCTGATAACATACTATTCATTTGTTCATCTCTTCCTGTAATTCCCAAGCATCTTGTCTGCTAGTAATTCTATTATCCTTAGTGGTTACAATGACTGCACATTGACTCTGTTAAACCACTATTTGTTCTCATTTGAAATACGATCATTATCACAGGAAATCATTTCAATTTACTTTTAAATCAGAATGAGGAATAACAGGTCCACTCTTTTGCTTGGCTTTTATTGACATCCATTTCAGTAATTGATATTGAATAAGTCATAAAAATTTAAATCATTTTGTAAGTTTGTTTATTCCTCTGCATGCGGAAGTTGCTTTGATTTAGCCTGACTTATCTTACATTTGTAGAAGTTCAAAATATATATTTTAATGGATTTAAAAAAAAAGAAGTGTTAAGAAATGGAAAAGCTAATTCTCCATGATCAATCCCTCAAATGTATTAAACCAGGGAGACTTGACTGGAGCATACCAAATCAAACGGCTGCATGTATGTGGACTAAATTGAATTAATGCACTAGATAAAGGTTTCCTCTGTAGTCTGCCATATGGAACAGGTTTGCTATATTCTCTTTTTTCTTGGAGGATAATCTTTATTAAAATGCTGATGTAGTTGCTGGTTGGCCAAGTAAGGTGGAGTTTCAATTTTATCTGAAGGGAATTCCAAATCTCTGCTGGGTAGAGTTGTAAAGCATACCCAATCCTGCTTACCAGAGGCAGTATTGTTTACGTTTCAGGTTACAAAAATAGTTGAAACACTTTGCCATATGTGCCTAGAATTCCTTTGTGTGCTATTTTAACACATTCGTTAGCCTGTTTATTGTAAAACTTAGAACTCTCGAGGAAAGAATTAGAACTGCTCCAGCTGATATTTTTAGGAGCTACTGGAATGCTGTCTGAGACTTGGAACACAAAAACAAAACTTCTGACCAGAAATTGGATCGCTACATGACTCAGTTTCACAGAAAAACAAAGCAAAGGAAAAATCAAGGTCTTCCTATGAATTGCATTGTCTGGACTTCCCCACTAAGTCACAGAGCAGAGAACAGAGAAGAGTACAGCATTAGAACAGGTTCTTTGGCCCAGAATTTCCATAACGAACACAATGCCAAGTTATCAATGCCAGATTGATCCCTGGGATGGCAGGACTTTCATATGAAGAAAGACTGGATAGACTAGGCTTATACTTGCTGGAATTTAGAAGACTGAGGGGGGATCTTATTGAAACATATAAAATTCTTAAGGGGTTGGAGAGGCTAGATGCGGGAAGATTGTTCCCGATGTTGGGGAAGTCCAGAACCAGGGGTCACAGCTTAAGGATAAGGGGGAAGTCTTTTAGGACCGAGATGAGAAAACATTTCTTCACACAGAGAGTGGTGAGTCTGTGGAATTCTCTGCCACAGAAGGTAGTTGAGGCCAGTTCATTGGCTATATTTAAGTGGGAGTTAGATGTGGCCCTTGTGGCTAAAGGGATCAGGGGGTATGGAGAGAAGGCAGGTACAGGTTACTGAGCTGGATGATCAGCCATGATCATATTGAATGGCGGTGCAGGCTCCAGCTCAGTAACCCGTACCTGCCTTCTCTCCATACCCCCTGATGTCTTTAGCAAAAAGGGCCACATCTAACTCCCTCTTAAATATAGCCAATGAACTGGCCTCAACTACCTTCTGTGGCAGAGAATTCCACAGACTCACCACTCTCTGTGTGAAAAAATGTTTTCTCATCTTGGTCCTAAAAGACTTCCCCCTTATCCTTAAGCTGTGACCCCTGGTTCTGGACTCCCCCAACATCGGGAACAATCTTCCCGCATCTAGCCTCTCCAACCCCTTAAGAATTTTATATGTTTCTATAAGATTCCTTACCTTCCCTTTAAGAATTTATTCCTCTCATAATACGGACATCCAGTTCTCCCTCAAGCCTCATATAACTGCCCCCTTCCTACTACACCTGCACAGCTCCTCTTTCCATCTTCACGATCTGGGCTGCTAACTTCACATCCACATTAATTCCCCAGTTCCCCATGTGGCAACTTCCCACAGTTATCACCTTCCTCACAAACAACATTTACTAACCCATCCTCTCTCTGATTCTTTTGCCGAATCTCTGCCAATTCTGGGTCTACTGTTCAATTCTAACCCTGACGCTGACACATATATCTTCTTATTTAAACCAGTACCTCTCACACCCAGTGTTTTAGCCCCATTCTGACCCTTGCCACCAACATCTCCACCCCTCACGATCTCATTCACTAGTTTGGAACCCAACTCAGTCCTAGGTAATTTCCTTTGCACACTCTACCATAAGAAAACCCTTAACATATACAAGGCCTGTTCAGTGGCACAAATTGCCTTGGACAACAAATAGTACTCTAATTACTAGCAGAAATGGCTTGACCTGCCAATTTACCGTTTAATGCGGTTACATGGACACCTTTTAATTTTAAGAAATATTTTCCCTTCACAATAACCAAAATGGTTTGTTTTAACATCCTTATGTCTCTCAGAAACATCCTAAAGCACTTGAAATGGCATAATGTTTGCAATGAAAACACAGGCTGTTTTGCTAATAGCAATGTTGCATAAACCACAATGGTAAGATTAATAGGTTTGAGGGAAGACAAAAGGAGAAGGCAATAATTTCCTCTGAGTTCCATGAAATCTGTACCATCCAAGTCAATAAACGATCATTTAATGCAAAGGATAAACTCACAGGCAAGGTAGCATCTTTGACGTTATTGCTCATAAAGTCTGAAGGAAAATGGAATAAATGCCCTGCATGCTAAACAGTTGAATATTGTTAAAGACTGCATCCCACCCGTGCATTCCTTCTTTTTGACAAAATGTTTGGAATAAATGAGAACAAAACTGGACCAGGTAAGGGGCACAAACATTTGTTGTTCATAGCTTCATTTATAAGGACACGAGCTTGCATTTATATTGTGTGGTTGACATAACAAGTGTCCCAGAGTACTTAGGGGCATTATCAAATGAAAATTGTCACAGAATTGTCAAGGAATAAAATCAAGAATAAAATCAAAATTTAAAGGAATAAATTCAAGAAATTGATCCAGGAAATACCATACTGTATAAAATCTTTGCAACATCAGGGATAGAAATTAGTTTATGGTTCATAAACAGTATTAACTACCCTTGAGGACATGGATTCCAATAAATTCAGTGGACTCTAATATTGGGTGGCCTTTATAGTGGGTGGCCTTATAGTACCAATTCTATAGTCTGCATTTAGAATTAATAAAATAGAATTACTACCCACTATCCATATAGTACCATGAGTACAATTGGAAAACTTTTAACAACAAAAAAAAAATTAAGAATGAAACTATTTATTAAGCAGTTTGAATCATCTGTTTCCAATGGCGAGCAAAAAGCATTAAAAACATGGGTGAAAATTTGGTCCACCAGGCAATTAATATTGAATCAGTGTTGACATGTGATTGAAGTATCTGCTTAAAGTACCATTTTTTATTGACATACCTTTACTCCCTTATCCTATTTACACAGGAAAACATTCCATAATTATTAAATATGGTGTTATTCATTTTATCGGTTATCGGCAATGTTTAGCAGTTCCAACCATTAAGTAACATTATTGAACCCATCTATCTGGGTCTGTCAGCCATTGTCATTGGGCAGCAACCTACTTTGCTGTTACTTTGGAATGTTTGCAGTGCTCAGGGTGTGATTCCCGGCAGTGAGCTTACTAAATTAAACGGCGGCATTTATCTATCTTGTAAACAACGCCGGAGCAATGTTTGTTTTTAGCTATGTTTCCTTCCCCATGTTACTTTTGCCTTTTGTCCATTCATTACTTTGAGATGCAGTTGAGCCAGCGATTTCCAAAGTCAAGCCAGCCCAAGCTAAGCCGAGGGCCAATCTCTCAATTCCCAGAGGGAAGATTTGAGCCAAGGGCTGACAAAAATTCGGAAAATGTATTTAGAGTTAAATAATTACAGTGAAAGCACAGAAAATAATGTCAAGACGGAAATGACCCATAGATCCAATAGTATTCAATCAAAATTATTTTGCTCCTATTGTGCACAAATATATATTTAAATAATAGTGTTTGTTGTGTAAAGCAGAATACATAAATGTTTTGTTTTAATCATTTTCAAATCCATTTACATATGGTTATCTCCATGTTCTATTTTTTTTGTGGTTTAAAAAGGTATGAAATGTCTGACTGTAAATTGAAGCAACAGTGCTTTGGTGCCATAATATTCCAATTATTTATTCGTGTAACTTACAAAAGAAAAATGAACTCCTTGTCAAAAACAGCAAACAATTCATTCCAAACACGGATAGAATCAAAGCTACCTGGCAGGCAACGTAGCGCCTTGAGGAATTTTTGGAGCATGTTTCAGGAATCAAGCCTGGTACCTAAAGTCTCTCAGTGAGGTAGCAATGTTCTTTGAACAAAGTGCAATGATGCAGATGATGGGATTTCTGTAATGGCTGCTAAGTAAGCAGTCTTTAAGGACCCAATCTTATTACTGTTACAGTGCTGAGTGCATTTTGTGCTAAATGAGCATTGTGCCAGAACCCATGAGACTCGGTTTGGCAACAGGATTTGCGGAGGTTTGGAACTCCCAGAGCCATTGCCAGGTGGATTGGCACGTCAAACCATTGCTAAAATGCTGGCCTTTATTTCCCGCTGCACTTAAACTGAGCTTTGTGACATGGTAATCACTTGCTATCCTGCAACTTTAATTCCTCATCAAAAGAATATAAATGCTCTGTTAAAAAAATGATATCTATCCCCAAAGAGCACATCACGGCAGCCAAGGAAGTACATCTTCAAACAGATTACCCTGCAACCATGGTTTACACAGATGGTGCAAGAAAATAAAGAACAAAGAAAGTTGTCAAAAAATAATATCAGAGTTTATAAATGCCAGTGGATCAGTGATGTTCTGCAGAACCAAGCACTACTGTGAATGTGCAAAAACATTTATTTTTACTTTGGAATCTTATTGTTCAAGGTTCGGGATGTTCATGCCATTAAATTGTGGAAGAAGTAAATTCCAGTTCTTCGGCTTTTCAGATTGAATTTTAACCTCAACTTCAAACCTTCATGGCCTATTAAATATGTGGTTCCAATTACTGCATGCATATTTTATAAATAAATAATAATCCCACTTGATTTTGAGCTGATCTTCCTACAGAAGGAAGTTCAGGCCCTTCAGCTCACTGAGTTCACACTGACCATCGATCACCCATAAACTAGTTCTATGTCACCCCACTTTTCTATCCTACACACTATGGGTAATTAACGGAGACCAATTAACCTACAAACCTGCATGTCTTTGGAGTGTGGAAGGAAACCGGAGATCCCAGAGAAAACCCTCACGATCACAGGAAGAATGTACAAACTGCACACTCAGCACCCGCAGCCAGGATCGAACCCGGGATTCTGGCACTGCAATGCAGCAACTGTACCATTACACCACTGTTCTGCATGTGTTTCCAATTTTTGCATGGTTATTCTGTGAACAAACAAAAATGGCACTTGAGTTTGAGCTGATCTTCCTACTGAAGGAAGTTATACATATTTTGCACTATAAATAAATATCCATTGTTGTATGGGTCCTATCATTGAAGAGGGAGGAGCCCAGCTGTTGATATTTTGTCTACTTGTGCTTCTTTCTGCATCTTTTGAAGCAAATTTCAATTGCCCATCTATTCATTCTCTTAATCCATGAATCCGTTAATCCATAACATTTAGTAGATCATGGGTACCCTACTGGAGGACTGATAAAAGGGCACAAAGTGCTGGAGTAGCCCAGCAGTTCAGGCAGAATCTCTGGAGAACATGGTTAAGTGATGTTTTGTGTCAGGATCCTTCTTCAGACTGAATTGATCACAGTTTATTCATCAGTGAATGAATCTTGGTGGACTTTCAGGTACATAGTTCCTTGAAAGTAGGTGTCATGGGTAGATAGGGTAGTCAAAAAGGCTTTCAGCACATTGGGCTTCATCAGTCAGAATATTGAGTACAGAAGGTGGGAGGTCATGTTGCAGTTATATAAGATGTTGGTGAGGCCAAATTTAGAGTATCATGTTCAGTTTTGGGCACCATGTTATAGGGAAGGTGTTGTCAAGCTGGAAAGAGTGCAAAGACGATTCACGAGGATGTTGCCAGGACTCGAGGGCTTGAGCTAAAGGGAGAAGTTGAGCAGACTAGGACTTTATTCCTTGGACCGTAGGAGGATAAGGGGTGATCTTATAGAGGTGTACAAAAGCATGAGAGTAGGGGAATCGAGAACTAGAGGATATAGGTGTAAGGCGAGGGGAGACAGATTTAATCGGAACCTGAGGGTTAACTTCTTTACACAAAAAGTAGTGGGTGTACGGAAGTAGCTGCCAGAGTAGGTATTGCAGATACTATTGCAACTACGAAATAATATTGCAGGTATTGTTGCAACGTTTAAGAAACCTTTAGACAGATACATGGAAAGGATAGGCTTAGAGGGATATGGGCCAAATGAAGGCAGGTGGGACTGCCTTCATATAGCTTCAAATATCGGAAGTGGCGGCACCTAACGGCTGTGGCTCGCTAGCAGTCTGTTCGTCTTTTTTTCCTTTTTTTTTTGTTGTGTGTCGGTGTTGGGATGGTTTTTGTTTTTTTTTGGTTGTGTATGTGTGGGGGGTGGTGGTGTGGGTGGGGGGGTGGTGGTGTGGGTGGAGGGGTGGGGGAAACCTTTCTCTTTTAGGTCTCTTCCTCACGGCGCGGGGTGCGGCTCGGCCGCGGGGCCTTCCATCGCCCGGTGCGGCTCGGCCGCGGGGCCTAACATCGTTGGTGCGGCTCAGCCGCTGGACTTAACAGTGCCCGGTGCGGCTCGGCCGCGGGGCCTAACATCGCCCGGCGCGGCTCAGCCGCGGGACTTTTCATCGCTGGTGCGGCTCGGCCGCTGGACTTAACATCGCCTGGTGCGGCTCGGCCGCGGGGCCTTCCATCGCCCGGTGCGGCTCGGCCGCGGGGCCTTCCATCGCCCGGCGCGGCTCGGCCGCGGGACTTAGCAGCGCACGGCTCGGTCGCGGGGCCTTCCATCGCCCGGCTCGGCTGCGAGACGTTTCAGCGCCCGGTACGGCTCGGCCGCGGGGCCTTCAATCGCCCAGCTCGGCCGCGAGACGTTTCGGCACCCGGTGCGGCTCGGCCGCGGGGACTGTGCGGGTTGGTCGGGGACGAGCTGTCTGTCCGTGGGCGTGGGGAAGAGAGTGGAAGTTTTGTTGCCTCCATCACAGTGAGGGGGTGTTTGGAGTCACTGTGATGGATGTTTGTGTTGGGGTTATGTGTCTTGTGTTCTTTTTTGTGTGTGACTGCTATGTAGTTTCGTTCGGTACCTTGGTACCGAATGACAAATAAAGCTCTGTTGAACTGTTGAACTGTCTGTTGAACTGTTGAACTAGTGTAGATGGGACATGTGGGCAAGTGTGGGCAAGTTGGGCCGAAGGGCCTAATTCCACACTGTATGAATCTATGACTATGATAGGTAATCACTTCTAAACATAACTCAGTGGTAAAGTTTTTAGATCAATCAGATTAAGGAATTAACATAAAGGAAGATTCATCTAGTTCTTTCGATTCTTTTGTATAGGAAGGAACTGCAGATGCTGGTTTACACTGAAGATGGACACAAAATGCTAGAGTAACTCAGCGGGACAGGCAGTATGTCTGGATAGAAGAAATTGGTGATGTTTCAGGTCGAGACCCTTTTTCTGAAGAAGGGTCTCGACCCGGAACGTCGCTCATCCCTTCTATCCAGAGATTTTGCCTGTTCCGCTGCTACTCCAGAATTTTGTGTCTATCTTTCAATTATTTTGTTTGGATATGCCGAACACTTTTCTACAATTCAATAAGGTCACAACGATTTAAAGAAATTTAAATTTGCACACTGAAAAAGCCTCCAAAAAATAAATTCAACAATGTAAAATTTGAGATGGGGGCAGAGTGCCTCCCCAAACTGAGGCTTCTAAACTGAACTTCAGTAGAGCTAGGTGTCTTACAGCTCAAATCCCTGCCAAATTGCTTAGTTAAATTCTGAGAAAGAGACACAAGGAACTGCAGATGCTGCAATCTTGAGTAAAACACAAAGTGCTGGATTAACTCAGTGAGTTGGGCAGCAGCTCCGGAGGTCATGGATAGGCGACATTTAGGGTTGTGAGTAATTTATTGGGGATTGGGTAATATATTTGACATTTCTTTACATCCCTTAACATCGCCTATCCCTGCCCTCCAGGGATGCTGCCTGACCATTTGAGTTACTCCAGCGTATTGTGTATTACTACAGTTAAATGGTGATAGAAATCTATTGACTGATATAATTTGGTTCACTGTCATTCTCCAAAGCAATGACTTGTCATTAGGTTTCCGTGGCTTCCAGACAGAACAGCAATCATGGTACATCTTTGCCAACTTTCGTGGAAGATGATCTAGATTTGAACTTTGCCACATGATCAGTTATGAAATTAGACAATTGCACTTACGTGACTGCTGGAAGCTATCTGCAGCTGTTTTAGGGGATTATAAGATACTGCTTTCAGCCAGTGTGAGACGTTGGCTGTTACGGAACACATCTGTTGATATTTCTTCTGATCCTTTTGCCCTTTTGAGGAGCTGTCTCATAAAAAGGAACACGATTTTTTGCTAGATATCTATATATAAAGATACATTTTAACTTTTTTTTAGTTTAGTTTAGAGATGCAGTGTGGAAACAGGCCTTTCGGCCCACTGGGTCCACGCCTACCAGCAATCCCTGCACATAACACTATCCTACTCACACTAGGGACAATTTACAATTTTTACCGAAACCAATTAAAATACAAACCTGTATGTCTTTGGAGTTTGGGATGAATCTGGAGGTCCCGGAGAAAACCCACGCAGATCACGTGGAGAACATACAAACGTACACACAAGCACCCATAGTCAAGATCCAAACTGGGTCTCTGGGGCTGTAAGGCAGCAACTCTACCACTGCGCCACCATGCCGCTCCGAGAACTTAGAATAACAGCAATGATAAAAAGTGATAGATTTAATAAATAAACCCTTAAAAGAAATGGACCATCTGGGAAAGATATTAGCTTTACAAAGTCTAAAAATGTGTACCATCAACAATATATCACAATTTGGAAAAAATAATTTTGAGACTTGCAATGGTGGATTATTTTGTTTTAAAATGTTTCCTCTCTCTCACATGCAACAGCACCTCTTTAGCAGAGTGCAAATTGAATAATGAAAGAGGTGTGAGAGCTTCAATAAATAGTTTAAATTTATCCCATCTGCAGTGAAATATTGCAGTGAACATCTGCCTCATAGGTACTGACCTTTGCCCTGTCATTATTTTTGCATTAGGTATATCAATGAAGCATAAATACTGGTAGAATATTTGATAAGGCAATTCACACAAATAACTGTTGCACAAGAAGGCATTAATGATCTTACTGGAGAACTATCCATCTTTACTAAACATAGGTTAGTCAATATTAAACTATAACCCATTCCACTAACAAAGCTGCAGACATATTAATCATATAATAATGACCACAAATTAACGCCACAGGTGTAAATCGATGCTTGGTTCACATTAGCCCTGACAGCTGGCTGCTTCAAAAAAATAAAGATTCAGATGTTGCTTCTCAAATGAAGCATAGTCCTTTCCTTTGTATCTCCAGATACTGCTCGACCTGCTATCAACTATAGTTGCTCGTGTTTCCATGTCCAATGTGAATCCTAAAGTAGGTCATCACCAGCAAGGCTATCCCTCCAAAGAAGGTCAAAAAGAGGTACAATGATTAAAAAAACAAGCAAGCTTACTTACAGAATAATGAAAGGCATAGATAGAGTAGATGTGGAAAGGATATTTCCACTGGTGGGAGAGTCTAGGACCAGAGGCCATAGCCTCAGAATTAAAGGGTGCTCTTTTAGAAAGGTGAAGAGGAAATTCTTTAGGAGGCAGAGATCAGCCATGATTGAATAGCAGTAAACTTGATGGGCAGAATGGCCTAATTTTACTCCTATAACTTGTGAACTTGTGAAACCTCATGACATTGATGGTAGGATACGGGAAAGGTTGAAAATGAGAGTTTCATATGCAATCAATGTACACCCTCTTGATGACATTGTGTTTTTGCCATTCATGTAAATCGCACATCAAATCTGTATCACACAGGGAGATGGTGTATCAACAATTCATTCCATGGTGTATTATCATTGAAATCTTCTTACCCATATCTTGGATGTAAAAAAATGGATGCAGTGAATGGTTGGAATGAATGCAGTTCCAAAGTGATGGGAACCAAGAGAACAAATTTCACAATATTGCAGTAATTGAGAATTTTAGGCTGAGATATTCCAAGCAAGGCTCAGAAGGAAATCATAAACTGTAGAATTAAAATTATAGTTTTACTTATCTAAAATAGGGTCGAGACAAATTTTCTTCTCAACAAACAAAAATAGGAAAATGAATGAATAAATACAAGAAGAAATTGATTCAGCAGGACAGGCAGCAACTCTGGAGAGAAGGAATGGGTGATGTTTCGGGCCAAGTCTCTTATTCAGACCTGTAGGTTCTGAAGAAGGGTCTCAACCCAAAATGTCACCCATTCCTTCTCTCCAGAGATGCTGCCTGTTCAGCTGAGTTACTCCAGCACTTTATGTCTATCTTTGGTGTAAATCAGAATCTGAGTTCCTTCCTACAAGGAAGAAATTGATTTCCTTACCTTCTACACAAATTGTGTAGTTGATCAGAAATTCCACAAAGAGGGCAAGCACACAAGTTATATAGTTATACAAGTTATAAAGAATGAGCTGCCACAGAAGGTGGTCGAGGCATTTGAAAGATAGTTGGAAAGGAAAGATGTTGGGATATATGGGTCTAATGCAGGCAAATGGGATTAACGTTGATAGGCATTGCAGTGGTCATGTGCAAGTAGGGCTGAAGGTCTCACTCCTGTACTTTACTGTTCTATGGTTCTCTGTGACTCTGAAGACATGCTTCACTTTTGCTGCATCCTGCAGTCAAACTAAGTAATTAAATCTGCCAAGGTTTAATCCTATGGGGAGCTGGTGCAAAATTGATGCATGCTGGGCAGCAGTACCTACAGTACATGAATGTGGAACACAGATCAGATTAGCTTTTGAGCCGATTGAATTCAGACCTGAAATTTAGCCACTGGTTGAAAAGGACAATATGGATGAAAATGTAAGAGATGCCAAAGGATGATTATGAGAAAAAAAAATTTTGGGGATATTTTGTGTGAGAATTAATCTGCAATATTTTCATATGATTAAATTGTATGTTTATGGAAAGTTACTTAAAATTTGACACATTCCAGTTCTGGACATTGTTCTGTTATGCTGGCAAGCAAAAATGCTAGAGGGATACAAATAATATTTTGCATTTAACTCGTAGTGACATGATTTGACAGTGAAGCTGAAAACATGGGCATCTGGTTGAAATTCAAGCCAGAATTATCGGTACAAATAATCAAAATACAGTTAATTACACTTAAAAGCAGGCTGAAGTTAGTTCTTGCAAAAAATCCATGGAATACAATTTTGCATTGAACGGTAAGGACCTTGGTTAGAGCTTTCTAAGACTTTTGGTGTGCAGATCACAGGGAACGTGAACAGCTGAACAGCAATTAACTGATAACATAGAAACATAGAAAATAAGTGCAGGAGGAGGCCATTTGGCCCTTCGAGCCAGCACCGCCATTCATTGTGATCATGGCTGATCATCCACAATCAGTAACCTTTGCCTGCCTTCTCCTCATATCCCTTGATTCCACTGGCCCGTTGAGCTCTATCTAACTATCTTTTAAATTCATCCAGTGAATTGGCCTCCACTGCCTTCTGTAGCAGACAATTCCACAAATTCACAACTGTCTGTGTGAAAAAGTTTCTTCTCACCTCAGTTTTAACCACATATAGTTACCCAAAGGGCGACCAATATCCCGGTGGGGAGATTTGCCGGTGCTGCTTGATAGAGTTTCAACTAAACTGGCAGGGTGTGGGATTCAGCGTAGTCATGAGGCAGATGAGAAAACATAGAACAATTAAACATAGAACAGAATAGCACAAGAACAGGGCCTTCAGCCCACAATGTCTGTGCCAAACATGATGCCAAGACCAACTCTTATCTGCCTGCACATAATCCTTATTCCTCCAATCCCTACATATCCATATGTCTATCCAAAAGTCTCTTATGTGCCAGTGTCATATTTGCCTCAATCACCAAGCCCAGCAGTGTGCTCCAAGCACTCACCACCCTCCGTTTAAAAAACGCCCCCCACATCTCCATTTAACTTTGTCCCTCTCACCTTAAAGCAATGCCCTCTAGTATTTGATTTTTCCATCCTGGGAGAAAGGTTTTGCCTTTAATAACTTGATATGCTTCTATCTGATCTCTCTACACCCTGCTTTCTGGAGAATGTTGAATCAAATACAAGTTTAAAGAGAGAAAGTTCAGTAGACAGGAGAGGTAGGAAATGGCAGCGAGTGAGGGTAGACTAAAGGGTAAAACTGCATTTATTTATATGCAAGGTGGCTGAACTCAGGGCATGGATAGGTACATGACACTGGGGTTTAGTTTAGTTTCAAGATACAGCATGGAAACAGATCCTTTGGCCCACCAAGTCAACGCCCCCCATCTATCACCATTCACACAAGTTCAATTTATTTCACTTTTGCATCCATTCTCGACACACCAGGGATAATATACAATAACCAATTAACCGACAAATCCACACAATAGACAATAGACAATAGGTGCAGGAGTAGACCATTCAGCCTTTCAAACCAGCATTCAATGTGATCATGGCTGATCATCCACAATCAGTACTCCGTTCCTGCCCTCTCCTCATACCCCCTGACTCCACTATCATTAAGAGCTCTATCTAACTCTCTCTTGAAAGCATCCAGAGAATTGGCCTCCACTGCCTTCTGAGGCAGAGAATTCCACAGATTTACAACTCTCTGAGTGAAAAAAAAAATCCTCATCTCCATTCTAAATAGCCTATGCCTTATTCTTAAGCTGTGGCCCCTGGTTCTGGACTCCCCCAACATTTAGAACATGTTTCCTGCCTATAGCTTGTCCAAACCCTTAATAATCTCGTACAGTATTTGGGATGTGGGAGTAAACTAAAGCACCTGGAGAAAACTCATGTGGTTACAGGGAGAATGCACAAACACCCTCTCAGGAGAACAGTTCAATTTGGCATGTTCGGCACAAACAATCCTGTGCTGCATTGCTCTGCGTAAGTCGATTGGGGAAGGCTGCTTACAGGTCTGGCAAGTGGAAGCTTCAGGGCCAGCATGTTCCTATTAGAGTGAAGGGCAAGCCAGGCAGGATTAGGAAACCTTAGATAACAAAAGATATTGATAAAGATAATAAAAAGGGAAAGGAGGCATATGACAGATATAGGTAACTGGGACAAAGTGAATCCCTTCATGAGTAAATGAAGTATAGGTGACAAAAAGGGACATTGCTTTGGCTGCTAAGGAAAAGGAGAATCCAAAGAGTTTCTGCAGGTATACAAAAGACAAAATAATAACTAAGGAGAGAAAAGAGGCCATTAAAGATCAATGAGATTGTCCCTAAGTGGAGCCACAGGAGATGGGCAAGGTATCAACTGGATATTTTTGTCTGTATTGACGGTGGAGAAAGACATGGATGTTAGACAAGTTGTGGAAGAAAATAATGATATCATGATGGATAGAGAACCACATTACTGGAGAGGAGGTGCTGGAGATCATAAAATGCATACAGGTATATAAATCCCTGGGACCAGATCAAGTGTATTCTAACACATTGTAGGTCCGCACCGGACCTTTCACCGTCCGGTGCGGCCTGGAACGTGGCAACTTCAACAGCCTGACCGCGGGAGAAGACGGCAGGGAAAGAGAAAATACATTTTGGCCTTCCATCACAGTGAGGAGGTGACTGGAGGAGACTCACTGTGATGGATGTTTTTTAATTTTTTTTGTGTTGGTTTGTGGTTGTGTAATTGCTTATTTTATTGCTTTTACTGTTGGACTGTGGGTGATGAAATCTTGTCCAAAAGACTTGTTTTTTTTGGATGACAATAATGGTAATTCTGATTCTGATTCTGAGGAAGCTAGGGAGGAAAGTGTGTGGCTCCTGGCAGAGATATTTGCATCATCAATAATTATAGGTGAGATGCCTGAAAACTAGAAGGGTTACAAGGAAACTATAGGCTAACTTAAGTGGCGGGATGTTATTGGAGGGGATTCTGAGACACAGGATCTACCTACATTTGGAAAGGCAAGGACTGATTAGGGTTAGTCAGCGTGATTGTGCATGGGAAATGGTGTGCCACAAATTTGATTGAATTTTTGCAAGAGACCGCCAAGAAGATTGATGGGACAGTGCAGTAGGCATTGACTGCATGGACCAGCAAAGCTTTTGACAAGGCACTGCATGGTAGGCTTGTTTGGCTGGCTAAATTACATGGGATCCATTGTGAGTTAGCCAATTAGACAAAAAAAATTGTCTTGAAGGTAAGAGAAGGAGGGTAGTGGTAGAGGTTTGTTTTTTAGCCTTGAGGCCTACAATGAGTGGTATACTGCAAAAATTGGTGCTAGATCCACCGATGTTCATTATTTATATTATATGAGAATGTCAGTGGCATGTTTAGTAAGTTTGTGGATGACACTAAAACTGGTGATACAGTAGAAATGAACAAGGTTATGTAAAATCTAAAATCTAGATCAATAGAGCCAATGGATTGATGAATGCCAGGTAGAATTTTGTACTATAATCCAGGTCAGGACTTCATAGTAGGACCTGGGGAATGTTGTAGAACACAAAGACCAAGGGATGAAGGTATATAGTTCCATGAACATGGCAACACAGGCAGAAAGGGTGGTGATGAAAGCATTTGCACACTTGCCTTCATCGGTCAGTTTATTAAATACAAGAAAAGAAACAGAGTGCTGGAGTAACTCAGTGGGTCAGGCAGCTTCTCTGGGGAATAAGTATAGGCACCATCCCAACCCAAACATTACCTATCCAAGTTGTCCAGATATGCTGTCTGACCCCGCTGAGTTGCTCCAGCACTTTTTGTTTTGTAAACCAGCATCTGCAATTCCTTGTGTCTACATATTCTACATGTTAAATACAGGAGTTGGGATGTCATGCATCCCAATGCATCCCAATGTTGGGTGTAGTTAAGGACATAATTGGAGTATTGTACACAGTTCTGGTTACTCTGCTATGAGAAGCATGTCATTAAACTGGAAAGGCTGCAAAAAGATTTTGTGAGGATATTACCGAGCTTAGACGGTTTAAGTCATATGGAGAGACTGAATAGATAGGGGTTTTTTTTCCCCTGGAGCATAGAAGTCTGAGGGGACCTTATAAAGGTTTATAAAGTCATGAGGAGCATCAATAAGGTGAATAACACCTTTACTCAGGCTAGGGGAGTCTAAAACTAATGGGCATAAATTTAAGGTGAGAAGAAAAGTTATTTAAAAGGGACCTGCAGAGCAACTTACAACTTACTTTCATCTCATTTTAGCAAGCTAACCTTCTGATGATTTTTCTCATCTTTATCTGTATTCCTTTAAATTCATACAATTTGATGCAACTACTTCTTCTGATACAATATTTCTCCAGAAAGATTCTCCTAAGTCTCATTTAATTTCTGTCAGTCTTTCCCCAATCACCCACCGATTCTACATATAACGTATTCATTTGTTCTGTTCCTAGGCAGTCTTTCCATGAACTTTAACTGGATTTTTAAAAAATGGTTGGACATTATGAAGAGTTCATTCATGAAACTGGCATGCATATTTATTACGCTATCTACATAAAATGGAATTTTTCAGAAACCAAAAAACATTTCCTTGGAGTGGGGTGAAATAGCCTTACTGTAGTTTCAAATATTGATAGTTAAAACAGGTCTTTCCAGTTTCCTGTTTTACACAAACAAAACTAAAACAAAATATAGAATTCACCGATAAGTTAAAATGAGCTATTCACTAAAAGTACAGCACAGCAGGTATTCGGTTACAATTTAATATACTCCATTCAATGATATAATGTAATCATAATATATGGAATTTAACCACTCAAAATAATTGTCCTTTTACCAGTATTTTCTTCTTCTTCTTAGAATTGAGGGTGACCTGTTTCAACCCTGGTTTTATGGGTTCTGAAGTGGTGGATGAGGCCAATGTGGATATTGCGGGCTTTTCCATAAAGGGGGAGGAGGTGCCTGATGAAGTAGGCGGGAAGGTTGGCGGTATCCATCTTCTACTGCCTACGCAGGGTGTCTGTGTGCTCTCGATGTGCGACCTCTAGGTTTTGAACATCATCCTGAATGCACCTTCCCAACTTTGAGCCGTCATGGGTCAGACTTTCACAGAAATCAATGGAGATGTACTTCTTCAAAGATTGATTCAGCACTTCTTGGAATCATTTCCTCTGTCTATCTGATATTTTTCTGTTAAAAAAATCAGATTGGAGTGAATGTTTCAGTGTAAATGTGAGAGATGTGGCCTGCCCAGCGTGGTTAATCGAGTGTACATCAGAAGTGGGGGTATTATCCTGGGAGAGGGAACTGACATTGGTTTGCCAGTCATTTCAGTGAAATTGGTGGTGTTTGCACATTGATAGTATTTTTCCAGTGCCCGAGAAACTCTCTGCAGCCTCAAAAGCATATCAGACAGCAGAGATCACTGTTTCTAATAGACCATATGATTTAGACAATAGACAATAGGTGCAGGAGGAGGCCATTCGGCCCTTTGAGCCAGCACCGCCATTCAATGTGATCATGGCTGATCATTCTCAATCAGTACCCCGTTCTTGCCTTCTCCCCATACCCCCTGACTCCGCTATCCTTAAGAGCTCTATCTAGCTCTCTCTTGAATGCATTCAGAGAATTGGCCTCCACTGCCTTCAGAGGCAGAGAATTCCACAGATGGGTCTCACTCAGGCTTAACATTCAAATGGCCTTCTAATAATCCAATCAAAGGCTGTACTGGCACACTGAAAATAGCAGTCAATTTCCTCTTTGATGTTTGCTTTCAGTGGGGCAGGTTGGTTGAGGACCTTTTCTTTGTAGATGTTGAGTGCAAGGTTCATCCTCTTGTAGGCTTTAGTGAGTAATTTAACGATGACTTGGAGTGTGATCTCTGAACAATCACGAAACATATGCATCATCTGCATACTGCTGCTCGACTACTGACATTCAGACAACTTTGATTACTTTGAAGTGCGGTCACTGTGGGTTAAGCAGTTGCCCATTCCTTCCAAAGATTACCCCCCCCCCCCCTCCGAAATGGGGAGCAGTTCTTTGCCCACTTGCCCAGGTGACAGTTCAGTAGGACCCTAGTGATAACTTCCCCTGTGGCAGAAGGCAAATAACCGCCTCTGTAATTTTCAGATGATTCATTTCTTGAAGATGGTGCAGGTGAGAGCACAAAGTCCTTTATACATCCTTCACTTCCCAAGTGTGGATGACGAGGCTCTGGATTTATAACTAATATTCCTCCACACTCAAGTTTTAGGATTTCAGCAGTAAAATTATCTGTTCCTGAGGCCTTGATTTACCAGGATAGCATAAAAATAAAGTTTTTCACTGGATCTCGGTAATGTAACAATAATAGTTTAGTTCAGTTTAGTTTAGTTTAATTTAGTTTAGTTTCTTATTGTCACGTATTCTGAGGTACAGTGAGAAGCTTTTTGCTGTGTGTTATCCAGTCAATGAAAAGCCTATACATGATAACAATCAAGCTGTCCACAGTGTACAGATGAAGGATACAATATTTAGTGTGAGATAAAGTCCGATAAAATCCAATTAAAGATCATTCAAACGTCTCCAATGGGGGTAGATGTGCGGTCAGGACCGCATTCTAGCTGGTGAGAGGATGGTTTAGTTTCCTGATTACAGCCGGCAAGAAACTGTCCTTGAATCTGGGGGCATGTGTTTTCAAACTTCTGTACCTCTTGCCTGATGGGAGAGGGGAGAAGAGGGATTGGGACTAGTCCTTGATTATGCTGGTTGCCTTGCTGAGGCAGCATAAAGTGTGGATGGAGTCACGGGAAGGGAGGTTGGTTTATGTTATGGTCTGGACTATGTCCACAACTCCCCGCAATTTATTTCTTGTAGTCTTGGGTGGAGCTGTTTCTAAAGAAATAAAATGCTTTCTATGGCACATCTGGAGAAGTTGGTGAGGGCTGTTGGCCACATGCCAAACTGCCTGAGCCTTCTAAGGAAGTAGAAACATTGGTGTGCTTTCTTAGCCATTGATGCCATTGTTTCGATGTGGCTGGTCCAGGACATGATATATTTTCCTAAGAACTTAAAGCTTTCGACAATCTCTACTTCGGCTTCATCAATATAGACATAGAAACATAGAAACATAGAAAATAGGTGCAGGAGTAGGCCATTCGGCCCTTCGAGCCTGCACCACCATTCAATATGATCATGGCTGATCATTCAGCTCAGTAGCCTGTACCTGCCTTCTCTCCATACCCCCTGATCCCTTTAGCAAAAAGGGCCACATAGAATGTGAATGTGAATGTGAATGCAGTACATAGAATGCAGTACATACCACCCCACCCCCATAGACTGTGGGGGTGGGGGTGGGGGTGGGGGTGGGGGTGGGGGGTGGGGTAGTATGTACTTCATTCATCAATCACTATCTCTTTTGTCTTTTTGACATTGAGGGAGATGTTGTCTTGGCACCAGGTTTATGGGTTCTCAAAGAGGTTTAATAATAAACCATTATCAATATCTCGTGAGTCAGAGTGCTGGCAAGGCTAAACTATATAGGCTGTTGTGGGGAGGCATATCAAAGGCAACCAAAGGCATATGTCAAGAATAGAATTAGGTTGAGGAGGTCTTCAGTGTGTTTCTTCCATTACTATCAATCCATGATGAGCTAATTGAAAAGGCATTGAGTGGAGTGTGGCCTTGAATGTGTGATGTGGCTTTACAATGCTGAATAACCTGGGCATATCTCATGTCACCTGCCAGATACTCTTGCATACTCTTCATCATCCAATTACTTCTTTTAATTCAAGAGCTTTCAACTGTTCCTCTCTCTTCAGGTTCCAGTAGAGCAGTTTATTTTCTCATGGTGAATTGTGGAGCTTCTAATCCAGGAATATCTTATGTTTAATTATTGTAATTATAGAAACCATAGCAAAATCATTGGCTCATTCTCAAAAGATATCTATTTTAAAATGTTTTGGGCAAACAGGGGAGGAGATTGCTGGGGCCCAGCCAAATATTTGAGTATCTTTGGTATCCACAGCTGAGGTACCAGAAGACCAGAGGATGTTGTGCCTTTATTTAAGAAAGTTCCAACGATAAATCAGGGAACTATAGAGCAGTGAGCCTTGCATCAGAGTAGGGAAAGTTATTAGAAGGGATACTGAGGATAGCGGAGTGAGGGGGTATGGGGAGAAGGCAGGAACGGGGTACTGATTGAGAGTGATCAGCCATGATCGCATTGAATGGCGGTGCTGGCTCGAAGGGCTGAATGGCCTACTCCTGCACCTATTGTCTATTGTCTATTGTCTATTGAGGGACAGATTAAAAATGCAATGACTGATTAGGGATAGTCAGCATACTTTGTGCGTGGGAAATTATCTCTCAGAATTGATTGAGGTTTTTTTTTTTGATAAATATTTTTATTAAACATAAGTACATATTAATAAAATATACTTATCACATACATTCGTAATATTATTAATATTAACAATTATGTCTTATATATTTCTATACTTTTTTTCCAGAGAGGGAAAGATAGAGAAAAATATTGATTGAGGTTTTTGAAGAGATGACCAAGAGGATTGACGAAGACAGGGTAGTTGACATAGTCAGCATGGACTTTAGCAGGTTCAGATTAGTTCATTATCATGTACACCAGGGTGTGATGAAATTCTTGTTTGCATGAAGATCATAGAGTAAACAGTATACATCAGAATGACAAACACAACAATAAATAAAACAATGAATGGAAAACAGCAGAATGGCGCACAGATTGTAGTGCAATCTGAAGTAGTGCAAAAAAAAAAAAAACTACAGTACAATAACAGAAGTACTGAATGAAGTGGAGTTAAAATATGTGGCACTTTCAGGAAGATAGTGTGAAAGAAGTGATTGGTTCAGGAGCCTGGCAACACTAGACAAGAAGATGGTCTTAAGCGTGAACGTCCATGCTTTTGCGCTCTGATATCTTCTCCCAGAAGGTAGAAGAGTGTAAAGGGAATGACCAGGAGGGCAGGCATCCTTGACAATGTATGCAGCCTTCTTGATGTGAAATAACATGACGATGGACTGAATGGAAGGATGCGACATGCCTTTAAAACATGTCTCATGTTAGGAAAAGGGGACGTACAACGAAATCTGGGTGTCCTAGTGCATCAGTCACTGAAAGGAAGCACGCAGGTACAGCAGGCAGTGAAGAAAGCCAATGGAATGTTGGCCTTCATACAAGAGGAGTTGAGTACAGGAGCAAAGAGGTCCTTCTGCAGTTGTACAGGGCCCTAGTGAGACCGCACCTGGAGTACTGTGTGCAGTTTTGGTCTCCAAATTTGAGGAAGGATATTCTTGTTATTGAGGGCGTGCAGCGTAGGTTTACTAGGTTAATTCCCGGAATGGTGGGACTGTCATATGTTGAAAGACTGGAGGGACTAGGCTTGTATACACTGGAATTTAGAAGGATGAGAGGGGATCTTATCGAAACGTATAAGATTATTAAGGGGTTGGATACGTTAGAGGCAGAAAACATGTTCCCAATGTTGGGGGAGTCCAGAACCAGGGACCAAAGTTTAAGAATAAGGGGTAGGCCATTTAGAATGGAGATGAGGAAAAGCTTTTTCAGTCAGAGAGTTGTGAATCTGTGGAATTCTCAGCCTCAGAAGGCAATGGAAGCCAATTCTCTGAATGCATTCAAGAGAGAGCTAGATCTTTAGTTTAGAGATACAGTGTGGAAAAAGGCCCTTCGGCCCTCTGTGTCCGTGCCGACCAACGATTTCCACGCACTAACACTATTCTATGCGTACTAGGAACAATTTACAATTTTACCTAGCCAATTAACCTCCAAATTGTACATCTTTGGAATGTAGGAGGAAACTGGAGATCCTGGAGAAAACCCACACTGGTCACAGGGAGAACATACAGACAAGCACCCATAGGCAGGATTGAACTCGGGTCTCTGGCACTGTAAACCAGCAACTCCACCGCTGTGCCACTGTGCCACCCTTGTTGTAGTCTTAGATGCAGAAAGATATGTAACCAACGGTACTGCTGCACCAGGAAACTGGTGGAAATCCAGCAAGAAATCACCCCATAGCTCAGTTGAGTTGTTGCCCATTAGGTCATGTGTTGGGCAGGCTGGAGCAAGTGGTGGAGTTGCCTATAGCTGTGATGTGGTGTCAGGGCTGCACTCTGGCTGGCATGATGAGTGTGTGGCATTGCTGGGAATTGGAAGCTACTGCACCATGTGTTGACATACTCATGTATGGTATAATTTGTCGGATAGGACTGGATAAGCCTTACTATTTACTGATTCTCAGTGCATATCAATATGAAAGCAATACCAATACCATAGATTGACACATAGTGCTGGAGTAACTCAGCGGGTCAGGCAGCATCTCTGGAGTAAAAGGATGGGTGTTTCGGGTCGGGACCTTTCTTCAGACTGAAAGTAGAGGGGCGGGAACTGGAATTAAGAAAAGGCCAGAACAAAGCAGGGCCGGCAGCAGATGATCAAGAAATACCATGGTCTCTCTCATCATCTCCTGTTGGAATGGATGGTAGCTGCTGTTTCCCTTCTCTGTTCTGTTGCACAGTTCCAGAAGTTTCTCAACGGTAACAATACAGAGCAGCCAATTTCCATCGCCTCCACCTGAAGGTGACAGGGAAGACTGTGGGATCCAGGCGGACTGCAAACACATAGTGCTGCTGCAGCTATTCCCCAGTAATGTCCTGCATGCAATGTTGCACAGACTTGACTGTACCAAATGTAACCTCCGGAAATGTCGGATGGGCTTGTTTAAGAATATGTTTTGTGAATGATATTTATTATTTGAATAAAGTATTTTTTGATATTAAAAAAAAAAAAAAAATGTTGCACAGACTTGACCGTTACAACTCAGCACAGAGCTGCCACATCTCCGAGCCTGCCCCCCCCCCCCCCCCCCCCCACAACTCCTGCTCTCTCACAGGCAGCTGCGGAGATTCAATACTGAACAATTTTTAGTGGTGGGTAGGGAATGGCCTGAGATTCCTGGCACCCAGATTCCCTGCAGAGAAACAGCAGCCGGGATGTAATATTGAAAGTACAGTGAGTAATTGTGGGGTACAGTGACATCCTCTATCTTTGTTTAGGTTTCAGACCTCGAGCACTATAATGAATCAAGGATACTGATATGCAGGGTTACCTGTGTAAATCTGGAAGGGAAATCTATTATTAGCTGCATTTCTGTTTGGGATTTGATACTAATGACCTTAGACTGTGTGACATTTTGCGACTGTTAAGGCACAAAGAATGGCATATTACTGTGAAGTGTGCCACAGTGCCATCTGATGGACCATTGAAGATGATCATTACCTCTCGGAGGCTGAAGTGAATGGCCCTGCCTATGAGATGTGAAGGATCTTTCCTCTCATCGTGGATGAAATTGGCTTGTACAATCTCCTAGTCAACATCAGCATTTTGTAGACCCAGGAGTCTGAATGAGCATGAGGCTGGACCCAAGCTGTCAAAGTCTTGTTTTAACTGGTAATGAGAATACTAAAATAATACAAATAATAAAAATTTATAAAGTAATGCATTTATTTTAAAACATCTACCTGATATAAATTATTAAAGAACTCTGATATTAATTAAAATGGGGGCAAATAACCAAAACCACATACCTATACTTTCCATCCTGGTCAGTAACCCCATTCATAGACCAGCCAGGGCCTGTGTAAAGATGTTGGACCTTCGGCTCTGGGCATTGTCCGCCCTCATGTCCAGCAGTGGAATGTACTTCCTTGATTTGAAGAGTCACCTCTACCTCCACCTGCACCTCCTCCTGGACATCTTGACCACAATTCTTCCCAAAACACACTTTCCAGACACCCAGCAGTAATAGCCAGCCGATAATGTAGTAAGGTGCATTATAAGATGTAAAATGTTAGTGAGTCCATCCTGGAATATTGTGTGTAGGTCTGGTGCTGTACCTAACAAATTGTGACAGGTACAGTACAAAAACAATTCAACAGATTTAATTCTGGGATGATGAGGAAAGATTAAGCAACTGGTAATAAGCTTTCTGCAGTTTAGAAGAACGTGAGATGAACATTTAAGATGGATGCAGAAACTTGTTTCCCTTGGCTGTGTTGCCCAGTCAGGATGACATCCATAAAGTAGGTGATCAGCTCTTCAGGACTGGGATGAGAAGAAATGTCTTCCCGAATTTGGAGTTCTCTGCAGAAGAGAGATCTGGATGTTCAGTTGATGAACATATTCAAACAGTGATCAATAGATTTTTGAATGTGAAGGGCAATCAAGTGATATGAGATGAGCAAAATAAAATGGATCTGGAGTACAAAAAGTAGGCCAGAATCCTATTGAAGGGTGGAGCAGGAACAAAGGGCCAAATGTCCTACTCTTGTTTATAGTTCTTAAGTTATGTTTTCAATGAATGCGTTCCTTTGTTCCGATTTTCCCAGACTTTCATATTCACAAAGGCAACAAAAAAAATTACATGTATTTCAATTCAGAATACTCAGTTTGCCAACTGAAAAAACTTATGTTTATCATGGATACATTAATTATTTTTGGATTTGTTCTTTGAATCTTGCACAGTATACTGAA
Organism: Rhinoraja longicauda; assembly: GCF_053455715.1. NCBI lineage: Eukaryota > Metazoa > Chordata > Chondrichthyes > Rajiformes > Arhynchobatidae > Rhinoraja > Rhinoraja longicauda. The sequence goes on from NC_135954.1 coordinate 81,388,354, forward strand.
TAAATAATGCATACATTACTGTCAGGAACAGTTTTTTTCAAATGTCACACAACATATCTTTTTAGCTTGCAGTATGCATGCTCATACTTCTGATTGCCAGCTAGTGGGACAAAATCTTGGCTCTGTTTAACTGAAATTCATAATGCTATTTTCTGAAAAATAATTGTTTGTAAGATTTTTTCTGTTGCCCATGTACCCTGTTTGCTTCTTAGCTTCACCTTTCCAAGTTCAATTTCCTACATAAACCATGGTTTTGAAGCCCAATCTTTTTGAAAACTGTTGAGCTGCCACTATCTGAACTTTGGTACCCTGGGGTGGTCGAAATCTTTGGTGGTGTACATTAGTTATCGAGACACTGCCCTTGCACAGGAACATAGTTGAAGTGAGTTTAATGATAATAAGGTCACATTTTTTAATTCTTGCAAATACATTTGACATGCTGATGAAATGTCCATCTGAATCATTGGGATCATTTGGTACAGATCACTGTTTGATCCTTTGTATGATTGTGCCGAATATAAAAACACTATTGAGTCAAGGAGTCATACAACATGGAAATTGGCCCTCTGGCAAAACCAGCCCATGCCTACCAACATGTCCCAACTACACTTGTGCTATCGACATGCATTTGGCACATATCCTTCTAAACCTAAGAGACACAAAGTGCTTGAGTAACTCAGCGGGTCAGGCAGCATCTCTGGAGAAAAAGGATGGGTGACATTTCAGGTCGGAATTCTTCTTCAGACTGAAGGTAGAGAGGGAGGTCCAATCCTCCAGCCCCCCCCCCCCCCCACCTTTAGTCTGAAAAAGGAGATGCTGCCTGACCCATTGAGTTACTCCAGCATTTGTGTCTATCTTTGGTATATATTTGCAGTTCCTTCCTACATAACCTTCGAAATGTATCCTATCCATGTACCTGTCAAAATGTATTTTAAATATTGTGATAGTACCTGCCTCAACTACCTCCTCATTCAGCTCATTCCATATATATACCATCATCCATTGTAAAAAGTTGCCCCTTGGGTTTTATTAAATCTTTTCCCTCCCTCCTTAAACTTATGTCCTATGGTTCTTGACTCCCCTACACTGGGTAAAAGACATTTATAATATCCAAGTCCCTCATGATCTCTATGAGATCACCCCTCATTCTTCTGTACTCCAAGAAATAAAGTCCTAGCTTGCCCAACCTCTCCCAATAGCTCAGGTTTGTGAGTCCTAGCAACATCCATGTAAATGTTCTCTGCACCCTTTCCAGCTTAACAACATATTTCCTATTACAGTGTGATGAAAACTGAACACAATACTCCAAATGTGGCCTCACCAATGTCTTGTACAACTGTAACATAACTTCCCAACTTCTATACGCAATACTTTGAATGCTGATAGTCTTCTTGACCACCCTATCTACCCGTGATGTCACTTTCAAGGACCTATGAACCTCCACTCGTGGATCCCTCTGCTTCACAACAATCCAAAGCCCTGCCATTTGCTGTTAAGGTCCTGCCCTGGTTTGGGACTTCCCAGAATACAAAACGTTATACTTAACCGTATTAAACGCCATTAACTAGTCCTCAGCGCACCTGCCCAACTGATCAAGATTCTGCTGCAATTTTTACCATATAATGTAGACATTGCATCTGTGCAGTTCTCCATGAATCAGATACTTGTGCACTGCACTCTGTATGGCTACTGTGCAGGCATAGTGTCAGAGAGTTGAACAGCATGGAAACTAGCCCTTCTGCCCAACTCATCCAAGCCAACCTGGTTTTAAAGCAGTTTTATTCCCTTTGCCTGTGTTTGGTACTTATTCCTTGGAACCTTTCCTATTTCTATATTTGTCTAAATGTCGTTTAAATGCTGTATTTGCACCACCTCCACCGCCTTCTCTGGCAGCTTTTCACACATATGCATCACCCTCTGTGTGAAGATGTAGTCCCTCAGGTCTCTCTTAAATGTTTCCTTTCTCACCTTAAATCTATGCTCTTTAGTTCTGGACTCCTCTACCCTGCAAAAAGGACTATGACTAATCATCTTATGTATGCCTTTCATGATTTTGTATATCTCTATAAGGTCATCCCTCTGTCCCCTATGCTCCAGGAAAAACAGTTCGAGCCTATCCAGCCTCTACACATAACGCAAGCCCTGATGCCCTACTATCATTTGGTGAATCGTTTCTGCACCCTTTCCATCTTAATGCCAAACTTCCTATAGCTAGGAAACCAGAACTGCATATAATACTCCAAATGGGGTGTCACCTACGCTTTGCACAGTTGTAGCATGACATCCCAACTCCTGGACTCAATACCCCTGCCGAAGGCAAGTATGCCAAACACCTTCTTTACCTCCTTGTCTCTATGTGCTGCCACTTTCAGGGAACTCTGTACCTGCACTCTTGGTTTTCCTATTCTACAACACTCTCCTGTGCTAATGAAATTCTTACTTGCAGCAGCATACAGATATGTGAATATAGTAGTTTGTAAACACCATAAAAAACAACAAAAATAAATTCAGTATATAAAAAGACAAACAAACAATAATAATGCACAGATGAAAACAATGCCCCTCGGGTCTAAGTAGTTCAGAGCTTAGTTGGAGGTTATTGTATTTAATAACCTGATGGTTGGTGGGAAGAAGCTGCTTCTGAACCTGGATGTTACAGTTTTCAAGCTCCTATGCCTTCTTCCTGATGCAGGTCCCTTTGCAACTGGATCTTCCTCATCAACAGAACACAATTGTTACAAATTGGCAACAACATTTCCTTCTCCTTAACTGTCAGCATATGGGGCACCTCAAGTCCATGTGTGCTCAGCCCCCTGCTGTACTCATTCCACATCCACAATAGTGATGAAGAAGTCTGAAGAAGGGTCTCGACCCGAAACGTTACCCATTCCTTCTCTCCAGGGATGCTGCCTGTCCTGCTGAGTTACTCCAGCATTTTGTGTCTATCTTAGTATTTTATCACATCTAGCTAAGATCAGAAGAATTCTTAAGTCACCAATAGATACAATACCATGAAGGAACTCGAGACTGCAGATGCTGGAATCTTGAAGTAAAAACAAATTGCTGGAGGATCTTAGCCACATTTGTGGAGGGAATGTTTTCAGATGTTTTGGGTCGGAACACTTCTTCACACTGAAATACCATGGTATGGAGACAAAACATGTTAGTTTACCAAAGAAGAGACACAAAGTACTGAAGTTAATTAGTGAGTTAGGCAGCATCTCTCGAGGACAGATAGATATATTGTGTATATTGTACAATATGTTTTATATTCAGATAAAATACAGACAGGTTAAAATAGAGCTTTGAAAATCAGATTAAAATATAAATTCATAAATTCATAAGTTATAGAAGCAGAATTAGGCCATTCAGCCCAACAGGTCTACTGCCCCATTCATTCATGGCTGATCTATCTTTCCCTCTCAACCCCATTCTCCTGCCTTCTCCCCATAACTGACACCCTTACTAATCAAGAACCTGTCAATCTCCGCTTTAAAAATACACAATGTCTTGGCCTCTACAGCCGTGCGTGGCAATGAATTCCACAGATTCACCAGTCTTGGACGTAAGGAATTCCTCCTCATCTCCTTTCTAAAGAAACATCCTTTTATTCTGAGGCTGAGCCCTCTGGTCCTAGACTCTCCCACTAGTGGAAACATCCTCTCCACATCCACTCTATCCAGGCCTTTCACTATTTGGCATGTTTCAATGTGGTCCCCCTCTTCCTTTTAAGCTCCAGTAAGTGCAGGCCAAGGACCGTCAAACGCTCATCATATGTGAACCCAACCATTCCTGAATGATTGGGATAATGATCGGGTTAATATAGGATCCACCCGTCGGATTAAAATGTCTGCTTTGGAAATAAGAGTTAATTTAATTCCAATTTTGGCAATTTACCTTTGTTCTGAAAGTCTTAAATGCATTTTTATTCATGCTCTAAATGTTGGAGTTCAAGTAAACAGCAGCTGGTTGCACTTGAACTGAACCATGTCACATGGTGCTCATGCAGCAGTAGTTCTCATAAAAGGCTCCTCAGTCTCTATGCCCATAGAACTTTGTGCACAGCACCAAGCTCACAAGAGAATGATCCCTTATTAAATTAAGCCAATGTGGTTGAAGTAATAGCTGCAAAATGTCAGGAGAAAATGAGTAAGAGTGAAAATATTGCCAAATTATATGCTGTTGAATGAAAATAGTTACTGTATTTTGAAGAAACTATATCAGGCAAGGTTCGTTAGTCACTGGAAACTGAAAGTTACTTATTCACCTTTTACCACCCCATACTTAAAAGGTTTGGAGGTTGGATTACAAAGTAAAATAAAGATTGCAAGGTGGAAGAAAGAAAGAAAAGTCAGAAAAAAAATCTAATCGTTGCTCTTTAAAAAAAGTAATTGTATATGTTAATGTTGTTATGATAGGGCATGTTCTTCACATTAATAATGTAAATGTATTATTTTAGAAATTCAATGATGTTTTATGTATACATAGTTAATGCCAAATGGTGATTTGTTTTGGTGTACGTTATTTTGCTGGAATTACTCTGTCTTCTGAAATGGTACAGGCAATGTCAATTATTCAGACCCATGGGAACACAGACTGGAGATCTTATAATGTCTCCTTTATTAAATTGGTTTGTTCTGAATCAGTTGCAAATCATTCAAAAGTCATGTCAAGAGTGTTTAATTGTCATATGTACCGACAACAGAACAATCCCAATGTTACTTGCTGCAGGTGGGCAAATGCAATAATGCACAGATGGTATATAATAATCAAAAGTACAATAAATTAATGCAGGTAATTCTGCAAAAACAAGCAAGTCCGAAGCACAACCAAAGACACAGTCCATTGTAGATCATAGTTGCCAAGGTTAGTGTTGTGCAATGTTCAAAAGCCTGAACATTGCTGGACCGATGTGAGAGGAGAGGTGAATACCAAAGTTAAAGTGTTGTATATGAATGCGCGAAGTAGAAGAAATAAAGTGACCGAGCTTGAGGCTCAGTTGGAGATTGCCAAGTTTGATGCTGTGGGAATTACAGAGACATGGCTGCAAGAGGACCAAGTCTGGGAACTGAATGTTCAGGGGTATACGTCCTATCGAAAAGACAGACAGGTGAACAGAGGGGGTGGGGTAGCTCTGTTGGTAAGGAATGAAATTCAGTCCCTTGCGAGGGATGACATAGAATCAGGAGATGAAGAGTTAGTATGGATAGAACTGAGGAATTGTAAGGGTAAAAAGACCCTAATGGGAGTTATCTACAGGCCCCCAAACAGTAGCCTGGATAAAGGGTGCAAGTTGAATCAAGAGTTAAAATTGGCATGTACCAAAGGTGGTTATGGGAGATTGCAACATGCAGGTAGACTGGGAAAATCAGGTTGGTACTGGACGCCAAGAAATAGTTTGTGGAGTGCCTCCGAGATGGATTCTTAGAGGAGCTTATACTGGAGCTTACCAGGGAGAAGGCAATTCTGGATTGAGTGTTGTGTAATGAACCGAATTTGATAAGGGAACTCAAGGTAAAGGAGCCATTAGGAGGTAGTGACCATAATATGATATGTTTTAATCTACAATTTGAGAGGGAAAAGGGAAAATCAGAAGTGTCAGTATTACAGTTGAACAAAGGGGACTATGGAGGCATAAGGGAGGAGCTGGTCAAAGTTGACTGGAAAGAGACCCTACAGGAATGACAGTGGAACAGCAATGGCAAGTATTTCAGGGAATAATACAGAAGGTGTAGGATCAATTCATTCCAAAGAGGAAGAAAGATTCTCATAGAAGTAAGAGGTGACCGTGGCTGACAAGAGAAGTCAAGGACAGTATAAAAATAAAGGAGGAAGTAAAGCAGAGCAGAGATGAGTGGAAAGCCAGAGGATTGGGCAACTTAAAGAGCAACAGAAGATAACTAAAAAGGCAATACGGGGAGAAAAGATGAGGTACGAAGGTAAGTTAGCCAGGAATATAAAGGAGGATAGCAAAAGCTTCTTTAGGCATGTGAAGAGGAAAAAATTAGTTTTGACAAATGTGGGTCCCTTGACGACAAAAACAAGTGAATTTATTATGGGGAACAAGGAAATGGCAGACGAGTTGAACAGGTACTTTGGATCTGTCTTCATTAAGGAAGACACAAACAATCTCCCAGATGTTCTAGTGGCCAAAGGACCGAGAGTGATGGTGGATCTGAAGAAAATCCACATTAGGCAGGAAATGGTGTTGGGTAGACTGATGGGACTGAAGGCTGATAAATCTCCAGGGCCTGATGGTCTGCATCCCAGGGTACTTAAGGAGGTGGCTCTTGAAATTGTGGACGCATTGGAGATCATTTTCCAATGTTCTATAGATTCAGGATCAGTTCCTGTGGATTGGAAGGTAGCTAATGTTATTCCACTTTTTAAGAAAGGAGGGAGAGAGAAAATAGGGAATTATAAACCAGTTAGCCTGACATTGGTGGAGGGGAAGATGCCGGAGTCAATTATAAAAGATGAAATAGCGGCACATTTGGATAGCAGTAACAGGATCGGTCTGAGTCAGCATGGATTTACGAAGGGGAATTCAAGCTTGACTAATATTCTCGAATTTTTTGAGGACGTAACCAGGAAAATGGACAGGGGAGAACCAGTGGATGTAGTGTACCTGAACTTTCAGAAAGCCTTTGATAAGGTTCCACCCAGGAGATTAGTGGGCAAAATTAGAACACATGGTATTGGGAGTAGGGTACTGATATGGATAGAAAATTGGTTGGCAGACAGGAAAAAAAAAGAGTAGGGATTAACAGGTCCCTTTCAGAATGGCAGGCAGTGACTAGTGGGGTACCGCAAGGCTCGGTACTGGGACCACAGTTATTTACAATATATATTAATGATTTAAATGATGAGATTAAAAGTAACATTAGCAAATTTGCAGATGACACAAAGCTGGGTGGCAGTGTGAACTGGGAGGGGGATGCTATGAGGATGCAGGGTGACTTGGACAGGTTGGGTGAGTGGGCAGATGCTTGGCAGATGCAGTTTAATGCGGATAAATGTGAGGTTATCCACTTTGGTGACAAGAACAGGAAGGCAGATTATTATCTGAATGGAGTCAAGTTAGGAAATGGGGAAGTACAACGAGATCTGGGTGTCCTAGTGCATCAGTCACTGAAAGGAAGCATGCAGGTACAGCAGGTAGTGAAGAAAGCTAATGACATGTTGGCCTTCATAACAAGAGGAGATGAGTAAAGGAGTAAAAAGGTCCTACTACAGTTGTATAGGGCCCTGTTGAGACCACACCTGGAGTATTGTGTGCAGTTTTGGTCTCCAAATTTGAGGAAGGACATTCTTGCTATTGAAGGCATGCAGCGTAGGTTCACGAGGTTAATTCCCGGTATGGCGGGATTGTCATCAGTTGAAAGAATGGAGCGACCAGGCTTGTATACACTGGAATTTAGAAAGATGAGAGGGAATCTTATTGAAACACATGATTATTAAGGGATTGGACACGCTAGAGGCAAGAAACATGTTCCCGATGTTGGGGGAGTCCAGAACCAGGGGTCACAGTTTAAGAATAAGGGGTAGGCTATTTAGAATGGAGATGAGGAAAAACTTTTTCACCCAGAGAGTTGTGAATCTGTGGAATTGTCTGCCTCAGACAGAGTGGGCCAAACGGCAGTTTCCATCCTGTATGTCTTTATAACTTGTGGAATTCCTCCAATTAGTGGGAAAACACATAATTGGACCTTGTCACTTATCTTTAGACCTTCGACCTACTAACCTTAGGACACTGAGCTTAATGAAGCTTGGTGACCCAGCTAAATCTTCACCAAGTGTATTGAAGAACAGGGCCATATATTTTTATTTATCACATATATCTTCTGGATATCACATTGAATTCAACCAACTTTAATTATCTGATGATACAGAGAGATTTCATGTGGGTGAAGACAAGTTATGTGAGTGGAGAACAACATGCTAGGATGTGTAGGAAGGAACTGCGGATGCTGGTTTAAATCAATAGACAATAGACAATAGACAATAGGTGCAGGAGTAGGCCATTCGGCCCTTCGAGCCAGCACCGCCATTCAATGTGATCATGGCTGATCATTCTCAATCAGTACCCCGTTCCTACTTTTTCCCCATACCCCCTCACTCCGCTATCCTTAAGAGCTCTATCTAGCTCTCTCTTGAATGTATTCAGAGAATTGGCCTCCACTGCCTTCTGAGGCAGAGAATTCCACTCTGAGGCAGAGAATTCGAAGGTAGACGCAAAATGCTGAGTAACTCAATGGGTCAGGCAGCATATATGGATTAGCCTACTATGGCTCCTCTTGAAAGACATGAACCTCATTCTGCAGTTCCTTTACCCTTTCCTCCAACCTTCATGAAGACACATCTCTCAGTAGTGACACTGGATGTAGCCCATGCACAATCACTCCCTACATCCAATCCTCAGGCAGCTACAAAACAAACAAGATCGATACAGAAACAAGGAACTGCAGATGCTGGTGTACCAAAAAGACACAGACATGGAAGAAGGGCTCTGACCTGAAACATCATCTATCCATGTTCGCCAGAGATTCGCCAGTTGAGTTACTCCAGCACTTTGTGTCTGAGGCAGTCATTGATAAAGCTTTCAACTTTTTTTAAATGAACGTGTCTGTTACAACCCACCAATCATGATTTAATGTTTCTGCATTAATCTATGGGGGGGCTGTTCCAGACATGTCACCTCCGATGCAGGAACTTACAACTGCACTGTTAATGAGCCACTTTCCCATTCAGACTTTGCCAACTTATTTTGAGGTAATAATTTCTGAGTCGCTTGTTTTGAATTTTTACAGCATACAATGGTGTGATGTGATCCCCATTAAGCCATTCTACTTCCATTTAATTAGACAATGTAAAAGTAGCACTTGGAAGACAAGGAACAAAATGATATACCTTCAGGATGGAGGTGAGGAGGACTTTCTTTAGTCAGAGGATGGTAAAACTGTGGAATTCATTGGCACAGAAGGCTGTGGAGGCCGTCAATGGATATTTTTTAAGGCAGAGATTGATAGATTCTTGATTAGTACAGGTGTCAGGGGTTATGAGGAGAAGGCAGGAGAATGGGGTTGAGAGGGAAAGATAGATCAGCCATGATTGAATTGCAGAGTAGACTTGATGGGCTCAATAGTCAATAGTCAATAGTCTATTTATTTGTCACATACACATAAATGTGCAGTGAAATGAAAGATTACCCGCAGTTCAACAATAAGACCAAAAAAAATAAGCAATAAAAATATGCAATAACACATACAATCATAAACCAACACCAAACAAAAGAAACATCCATCACAGTGAGTCTCCTCCAGTCCCTCCTCACTATGATGGAAGGCCAGAATGTCTTTTTCTCTTCCCCTGCCGTCTTCTCCCGCGGTCAGGCTGTTGGAGTTGCCACATCGGGGCGGTCAGGGCTCCCGACATTGAAGCGCCGCGCCGGACGGTGAAAGGTCCGCGGCGGGCCGACCCAAGCCCCGCAATTCGGGGCGGGCGAAGATGCTGCCGCTGCCGCTGTCGCTGCCGCTGTCGCTACCGCTGCCGCTGCCGCTGCCGCTGCCGCTGCCGGAGCTCCCGATGTCGACCCCCACCCAGGGGCCTGCGGGCTTCCGACATCCAGGCTGCCTGCGCCGAAGCCTCCGGAGATGAGTCGCAGCCGCTCCCGCAGTATCCGAAGGCAGCCAGCGCTGCAGGTGGTGAGTCCGGGCCGCGGGCTCTGCGAACCAGAGCCTGGGTGGTCCCAGCTGGAGGCCGCCAGCTCCAGGTGCATGACCGATGGTAGGCCGCTGCGGGAACGGAGACACGACACAGAAACAAGGTCGGGTCTCCGTTCGGGAGAGACACTTTTATAGTTCCCCCCCCCCCCCCCCCCCACATAACACACATCCACAAACACTACATCATATCTAAACTACAATTAAGACAAAAACAACAAAAAACACAAAAGACAACGGACTGCAGGCAAGCCGCAGCTGCGAGGGGAGCGCAGGCGCACCAGAATGCCTAATTCTGCTCCTAGAACTTATGAACATGAAAATCAGGGATGTTTGGGATTGGAAAGGTAGTTCAAGGATAGCTGCCGAACCTCTTCTTTAATTCATGAGATATGGACATCCCTGGTAAGGTCAGCAGTTATTGCTCATCCCTTATCACTCTTCAATTGAATGGTTGCCAGGGTATTTCAGAGGACAGTTAAATATGCTTCCATAGATGGTAAGGGAGAGAGAATTCCTTTTCCTGAAGGACATTAAAACCAAACCAAACACCAAAAAACCATCTCTTATCTTGTATGTCTCTCACCTTTTAAATCTGTTCAGATGTGAAATTAAAAGCTGAAGCTGGCCTATCCATGCCTAATCCAAGCCCAAGGAATTTTTCATACCATGTCCAACACAACACACATAGACAGATATATAGGAAGGAACTGCAGATGATGGTTTACACCAAACGGGTTAGGCAGCATCACTGGAGAAAAGGAATTGGTGACCTTTCGGGTTGAGACCCCTCTTCTCAACCTGAAACGTCATCTATTACTTTTCTCCAGGGATGCTGCCTGACTGAGTTACTCCAACATTTTGTGTCTATCTACACAAAGATAGATGTTGTGGTGCTCTGGTCTGATGTTCAGGCTTCACTGCAGGGCACTTAACAGGACGCTTGCTGATTCCATATATAATGGTGTACAGTATATGTTGCACATAATTGATGTTATTCTTCTTCTGGTTTATTGCCCAGCACCTTTGACAATGCTGATGTGGGAAAGGCTCTTATAGTTCCTCACTGCCTGTGTAGTGACAGAGCCTCTCTCCCAGTGATAACCGAGAAAGCAGCTGCAGAAAGTGAGCATTGACTAAATTAGAATTGCTGGAACCCCAGATGTGCACTCGAGACTTGCCTCCTTTATATTGATCAGTTCCCAGAGCTGCAGAACACCAAGCCTGAATTCATTAAATCGGAAGGAAAATTAATTTTCTATGGAAGGACCCTCACTTGCATCCAATTATCACCTTAAATAACATCTTCATTACCATCCTGCCTTTCTTAATGATTGTGCCAACTGGTGAATATTAGCTGAATGAAGACAAACAAGTCACAATGAAACGCAAAAGCCAATGGGCTGCACGCAATATGTGGCTCTGATTAAACTCACGCTGAATTCACCACTGCTCCAGCCCCAGTTCTTTTGTTCTTGCCTGTTTAATTTTTCTCTCTATTTCAGTATGATTCTATGATTGTGTGTGTGTGCTCACTTGATGAGAAAGATCATTTGCCAAATAATTTTTTAGATGGTAACCCCATTCTAAATGCATTGACCAGTACGGCACATGAAAAGGCCCTTCAACCCACAATGTCTGTGCCGAATATGATGCCTAGTCCTACCCTTATCTGTGCGCACATAATCCATATCCTCCATTCCCTGTATATTCCCTGTATATTCATGTGCAAAGGTTTCTCAAATGCCACTTTCGTATCTGCCTCCACCACTACCGCTGGCAGCGAGTTGCAGGCACTCACCACCCTCTGTGTAAAAGAAAACTTGCCCTGCGCATCACCTTTAAATGTTGCCCCTCTCACCTTAAAGCTATACTCTCTAGTATTTGATAAATCCATCCTGGGATATAGGTTTTGACTGTCTATCCTCTCTATGCCTCTCATAATTTTATATACTTTTATTAGTTGTCCCCTTTGTCTGCGGCATTCCAGAGAAAACAATCCAAGTCTGTCCAACACTCCCTGTAATAAATATCCTCTAATCTGGGCATCATTCTAGTAAACCTCCAATGCGCCATCTCCAAACCCCTACCTTTCCTGTAATGGGGTGACCAGAACTGGAAAAAGCACTCCAAATTCCTACAATAATAAAGCTGCATTGTGACTTTCTGACTCTTACATTCAATGGCCCAATCTCTGAAAGCAACCATACCATATGCCTTCTTTATCACTCTATCTACTGTGTTGTCACTTTCACAGAGTTATGGACTTGGGCCTCAAGATTCCTCTGTGTATCAATGCTGTTAAGGGTCATGCATTCAATTGTATATTGTCCCCTTACATTCAACCTCCCAAAGTGCAACATGTCATACTTACTCAGATACAACTCCATCCATCGTTTCTCCAGTCATTTCTGTAGCTGTACTATATCCCGCTGTATAGTTTGACAGCCTTCCTCAGCGTCCGTTTTGATGTGGTTATGCTTTATTCTTAATTGTTAACTATATGTTTGTATCGTCATTTGTGAGCGGAGCACCAAGGCACATTCCTTGTATATACACATACTTGGCCAATAAACGTATTCATTCATTCATTCATCCATTCATTCATTCATTCATTCATTCATTCATTCATTCATTCATTCATTCATTCATTCATTCATTTATTCATTCATCATCTGCAAACGTACTAACCAAGCTATATACATTGATGACCATCAGTTATATACCTGTATATCACAAACAACAGAAGTCCCAAACCAGCACAAACCTCTGCGGCTATCCACTGGTCACAGACCTCCAGCCTAAATATCATTGTTCCTTCACAACCTTCTGTCTCCTATCAGTAAGCTAGCTCTGAATCCATATAACCAACTCACTGTTATTCCCATTATTCCTAATCTTCTGGATCAGCCTACCATGGAGTACTTTATCACATGCCTTAGGTAACATCCACTGTCCTACCTTTATTGAACACCTTTGCCGCCTCTTCAGAAAAACTTAATCAAGTTAGTAAGACATGATCTGCTGCATACCAAACCATACAACTCTCCCTAATTAACCCATTCCCTACCAAATTGGAGTATATCCTATCCCAAAGGATCCTTTCCAATAGCTTCTTTACCACTGTCTTGAGGCTCGCCAGTCTATAATTCCATAGATTCTCTCTACTTCCTTTCTTAAGTGAAGAAACAACATTAGCTACTCTCTAGTTCTCTGGGACTTTGCCTGTGGCAAGGGAAGATCTTTGAGATCCTTGTTAAGGCCCCTGCAATGTCTCTCTTGCCTCTTTCAATAACCTGGGATTGATCCCTTCAGGCTCTAAGGATTTATAAATTCATAAATTCAAAGAGACATAGGAGCAGAATTAGGCCATTCAGCCCCTCGAGTCCACTCTGTCATTCAATCATGGCCGATCTATCTTTCCTTCTTAACCCCATTCTCCTGCCTTCTCCCCATTACCTTTGATTCCCTTACTAATCAAGAATCTATCAATCTTGCTTTAAAAATACGCAAAGACTTGGCCTCCACAGCCGCTTGTCACAAAGAATTCTACAGAATCACCACCGTCTGGCTAAACAAAGGCACGTCCTGTTATTCTGAGGCTGTACCCTCTGGTCCTGGACCCTCCCACTGGGGGAAATTTCCTCTCAATGTTCACTCTATCCTTTCTTTTCATTATTCGTTAAGTTGCACCTCACTGCACCTTATCCACTTTATCCGCCTTAATGATCTTCAAGAGCCCCAACACCTCATCCTTCTTAATCTCAAACTGCCCTTGCATAAGTGAACATAATTTACATGTTCTCATCTAAATTGTTATTTCAGTAAAGAAATATATAAAGCCTTCCTCTTCTGATAGGAGAGGTGCTTCAAACCTGAAATAGCTCATCTCTCATGATTTTAACCCTGTCTGTTTTCACTCGTGAAGAATGGCCCTGATATATCATCTTTTTTGATATCATAATACCCGGCAGTCAACCGCATTGAACCAACATGTGTGACTTTTATTTTAAAGACATTTTAAAAACTGAAAATGGCAACTGGAAACATCTGCATTAATGTCATTTCAATCACTTAGACTAATTTAAGAATAAGCTTATGCAACTGTAAGGGATTTGAATGCATTAAATATAATTATACTTCAGAATGTGCAACTGATTTCAGAAGAGATCTAGTTCTAATTTAGCTGTCCACTTCAGGCACAGTGTGAGTGAGGCATGTGTGCTGCAAGATTATAGGCTTGTTTGTCTAAAATTGTAGTATTCGTCCTATTAAGTTGCTTTCATTAAATATAAGTCTTTCTGCCTGTGTGAATAATGGTATGGATCAGAGATTCAAATCCCCATCTTAATTATTAATTGAACAAACTCTCTGTGTGCTGTTGAAATGTTTACCAAAGAAAGTAACACTTGAAGTGCAGAGAGAGTATTTTAGCTCTTGCTTGGGAAGGTAGTGAGTCAGAGTCTGTTGGGAATAGGGGAGGGTTGTTTCATAATAAAGTATTTTAATATTTATCCCAATTGAGTGCAATTAGCCCCTTTCATCTGTCCATGTGAAGCATTGTGAGGCCTTAACAGTTCTCAGGAGTTCAGTTGCAGCTTGGAGGATATGTTTTCAAGAGAGAGTTAGATTTAGCTCTTGGGGCTAAAGGAATCAAGGGATATGGGGAAAAAGGAGGAACGGAGTACTGATTTTAGATGATCAGCCATGATCATATTGAATGGCGGTGCTACAGGGCTCAAAGGGTGAAATGGCCTACACTTGCACCTATTTTTCCATGTTTTCTTTGTCGACACAAAGAATCCACACCTGCATTGAGCTGCTGGCAGGGTAGGCCTGGGAGAATTGGTGAGGTAGTCCTGGAAAGTTGCTGGGGATGAGGGTTAGGGCTGGGGAATGGGGGCGTGGTGGCTCACACTGTATATTTTTTCACACAATGACAAAGTTCATGGAGTAAGTTAGCTGGGCTGTGGACTGCAGGCCAGTGATGGTAGAACTCTGGTTAGGGGGAGGTGGAATGTATCAGGTGAGAGCAAGAGAAAGGATGATATTATTTTTAAGAGGGGTGGAATAATCATTTGGGAAGAGGATTGGATTGAGACCAGAAGAATGAGGGGAGATCTCACTGACAGATGATATCCATTGGGATGAGGATTAGAGTGGAGTTGGTGGAGCACTTTCACTGGAAGGAATGAATTAGATTGGGTTTAAATGGAGCCATTGAATCTGGTTCAGAAAGCAAATTGCTGAAGGAAATGAGTGGGTTGAGCAGCATCTGTGAGGGCTTAGGGATAAAGACAAATTCAAGTCAAGTCAAGTCAAATTTATTTGTCACATACACATACTCGATGTGCAGTGAAATGAAAGTGGCAATGCCTGCGGGTTGTGCACAAAAAGAATTACAGTTACAGCATATAAATAAAGTTAATAAGTTACTAAACATAGCACAAAAAGTGTCGACAAAAATTTAGTCTCTGGGGTTATCAAAGTTGACAGTCCTGATGGCCTGTGGGAAGAAGCTCCGTCTCATCCTCTCCGTTTTCACAGCGTGACAGCGGAGGCGTTTGCCTGACCGTAGCATCTGGAACAGTCCGTTACTGGGGTGGCAGGGGTCCCTCATGATCTTGCTTGCTCTGGATCTGCACCTCCTGATGTATAGGTCCTGCAGGGGGACGAGTGTAGTTCCCATGGTGCGTTCTGCCGAACGCACTACTCTCTGCAGGGCCATCCTGTCCTGGGCAGAGCTGTTCCCAAACCAGACTGTAATGTTGCCGGACAGGATGCTCTCTACAGCCCCAGAGTAGAAGCAATGAAGGATCCTCAGCGACACTCTGAATTTCCTCAGTTGTCTAAGGTGGTAAAGGCGCTGCTTAGCCTTACCCACCAGTGCGGCAATGTGCGTTGCCCACGTCAGATCCTCTGCGATGCGGACTCCCAAGTATTTGAAACTGCTCACCCTATCCACAATAGACCCATTTATCTCCGGTGGCGTGTACGTCCTTGGATGTTTAGCCCTTCTGAAGTCCACAATCAGCTCCTTTGTTTTAGTGACATTCAAGAGGAGGCTATTGTCCTGACACCAGAGTGCCAGATCAGCCACCTCCTCCCGGTAGGCCTTCTCATCGTTGTTGGAGATCCGGCCCACCACCACAGTGTCATCAGCAAACTTGATGATGGAGTTTGAGCTGAACCTGGCCCTACAGTCATGTGTGTACAGGGAGTACAGTAGGGGGCTAAGGATGCAGCCCTGGGGGGATCCTATGTTCAGGGTGAGGGAGCTAGATGTGTGTTCCCCCATCCTGACCACTTGGGGCCTGGCAGTGAGAAAGTCCAGGACCCAGGCACACAGAGGGGTGCTAAGCCCCAGTTCCAGCAGCTTTTCAACCAGTCTGCTGGGGACTATTGTGTTGAATGCTGAACTAAAGTCAATGAACAGCATCCTCACATAGCCCCCCTGGCTGTCCAGATGAGAGAGAGCGGTGTGTAGAACCTGGGAGACCGCATCATCCGTGGACCTGTTCGGACGGTATGCGAACTGTAGTGGGTCCATGTTGCGAGGAAGGAGGGCGCAGATGTGCTTCTTGACTAGCCTCTCCAAGCATTTCATGACAACCGAGGTGAGGGCCACCGGTCGGTAGTCATTTAAACACGCTGGAGAGGCATTAAGCCTTAACCATCTGATTAAGGCCTAATTATCTTCTTGAGGCCTGCGCAAAATTTAAAAGAGATGTTTGAGGCAGATTTCTTAGAGAGTGGTAGGTCCCTGGAATGCACTTCTAGGGAGGAGGAGAGGGGGGCAGATATGATAGTGGCATTGTGGCTTTTAGATAAGCACATGGAAATGCAGGGAATGGAGGCTTATAGATTGCGTGCAGGCAGAGGGCATTTGATTAATTTAGCATAATGTTTGGAATGGATATTGTGGGTCAAAGGGCCTGATGTGGTGCACTGTTCTATGTTCAATGTTTTTTTAATGCAACTCTTCATTTGCACAAAGTAACATTGTGTGTATCATATACATGGTGTGTCCAGAATAACATTCCAGAGGTTTGTCACTATTAATTAGTGTACAAAAGATTGTCCTGATGAATTGAAGGAAACTGTGTTACCTGCCTTTCTTTGTTTTGCTTTGAAGGATGGGAAACCAACTGGCTGAGTATCTTACTTTAAAGATATTTTTCCATTGCCATCTCCCTCCCTGTTTAAAACCTTACGCAAAAGTAACTTCCACTCCTTGTATTACTTTCTTATGCTCAGTATTCATTTTTAATCTGATTAATTTTCTGTGGTGCATCTTTGGGTTGTGAATTGCTTGTGAATGTAAATCATTGTTGTCCGATGAACTTGCAGTTCATAATGGCTGAAGAGGCTGGCTTGTAGTTCCCTCTGAACAGGCAGCACTCTGCTCACTTGAGACTAATCCCAATCTCATCTTCAAACCCACAGACAATAGGGCTGCTCTTGTAGTGTGGTAACTGACCTTTTCACTGCAGAAGCCAGACATCAGCTTTCTGACGTGTAGGAAGGAGCTGCAAATGCTGGTTTATAAAGAAGGTACACACAAAATGCTGGAGTAAGTCAGTGGAAGTAAGTCAGCAGGACAGGCAGCATCTCTGGAGAGAACGAAAGGGTGACGTTTCAGGTCGAGACCCTTCTTCAGACAGACCCGTCTGATGCCCGCTCATACCTCCCCCTCCAGACCATGATCCCAATGATGAACACCAGGCCACCTTCTCCCAGACTGCTACAGATCTCATCACATCTGAAGATCTCCCCTCCAACCCCATTCCAACTTCTATCTCTACCGAAATATCCATAAACTGGACAGCCCCGTTAGGCCTTTTGTTTTTGCCAGCTCTTGCCCCACAGAACTGATTTCTTTACATCTGTCTCCCCTTGTTCAGTCCCTTCCCACTAATACCTAGGAATGATCTCGTGTCCTCCACCATTTTGTTTCACTTAGCCCACACTCCCAGGTGCTCTCTTCCCACACAAACATCTGTTTTAACTAGTTTTCTCCCTTTGTTCATCCCTCTCATTCCTCCTCCTACCCGGTTCCATCTGCCCTCCATCAGCACTCCAACTGGTTCCATCCCTCACCTACCAGCCTCTGCCCCTCCACCTTCATCCTGTCACTGGACCCACATCAATTTGCATACAGGGCAAATAGATCCACAGAGGACGCCATCTCTCTGGCTCTTCACACTGTCCTAACTCACCTAGAGAGACAGGGCACGTATGTGAGGATGCTATTCATAGACTATAGCTCCGCCTTCAACACGGTCATCCCCACCAAGCTCATCACCAAACTCCACCAGCTAGGCCTCAGCTCGTCATTATGTGACTGGATCCTGGACTTCCTGCTGGAACGACCGCAGGCAGTGAGAATGGGCCCGCACCTGTCCTCCACTACAACCCTGAGTACCGGCACACCACAGGGCTGTGTTCTGAGCCCCATGCTCTACTCCCTCTTCACACACGACTGTGTTCCTGCATTCGACACCAACACCATTGTCAAGTTTGCAGATGACACAACGGTGATCGGGCTGATCACCAACGGGGATGAAACAAACTATAGAGCGGAGGTGCAGAACCTGGCGGACTGGTGCTCGGATAACAACCTGTCCCTAAATACCACCAAGACCAAGGAGCTGATCATCAACTTCCGTAGGTCACATAACGGGGAATATGCCCCGATCTCTATCAACGGGGACAGTGTGGAGAGAGTGTCCAGCTTCAAGTTTCTGGGCACTCACATTTCGGAGGACCTAACATGGTCCAATAACACTGCTGCGCTGGTCAAGAAGGCACAACAAAGACTGTTCTACTTAAGAACACTGAAAAAGTCTGGTCTACCCCAACAGCTGCTGACGACCTTCTACCGCTGCACCATCGAGAGCATCCTAACGCATGGCATCCCTGTGTGGTACCTCAGCTGCACGGAGGCAGAAAGGAAAGCTCTACAGCGGGTAGTCCATAGAGCTCAGAGGGCCATCGGAACACAGCAACCAGACTTAGAGGGCATCTACAACACACGATGCCTCAGAAAAGCCACCAGCATCCACAAAGACTCTTCACACCCCTGCAACAGTCTGTTCAAACTCCTTCCATCGGGCAGACGATACAAGGCCTTCTACGCCCGCACCTCCAGACTCAGGAACAGCTTCATCCCCAGGGCCATAGCTGCTATGAACCGGCCCTGCTGAGCCGGATGGCCACAACGCATAGATCAACTTGCACTTTACCCTGTCCAAAACTGTTACAACTGTTTCGTTTCGTTGGGTTACTGCTGTCTAAATTACTTAAATTATTGCATCGTATGGGAGGCGCATTCCCAATCTCGTTGTACCCCTGGGTACAATGACAATAAAGATATATTGTATTGTATTGTATTGTATTGTTACACGGTGCCAACCTTTCCTGATCCCTCTCAGTCCCATAGCAGGGTCTTGACTTGAAATATCGACTTAAATCATTTGCTTCAACATAAGTTGCTTGAACCGCTGAGCTTTCCTAGTGTTCTGACATTTTGTTGAAGGCAATTAATAGATGTTCCATCTGGGAGAAAGCAGCAATGGGGCACCACAGTGCCACAGCAGTGAAGTTGCTGCCTTACAATGCTAGAGATCTGGGTTCGATCCTGATTACGAGTCCTTTTTGTACGGAGTTTGTACCTTCACTCTGGGTGCTCCAGTTCCTCCCACATTCAAATGACGTGGAGGTTTGTAGGTTAGTTGGCTTCTGTAAATTGTCCTTAGCATATAGGATAGAACTAGTGTATGGGTGATCGCTGGTCGGTGTGGACGGTGGACCGAAGGAACTGTTCCCACATTGTATCTCTAAACAATGATAAAGAGTGGGAGTAAAGTAGAGTTGGAGACTCCAGTACTGGAGTGTGGAAACTTTTCAATGAAAACCTTTCTGAATTACATCTTGAAGCACTGGAATGTCAGTGGAGCCATTTCTCCTCCTTTTGACCAATTCACACACATTCTGAAGATTTCTAGAACTGTGTGTGGTATGTTCCAGGGAAGCCAATATTGTTAGTGGGGGTTAGATGTGAAGGAGAGGGCAAGTTTCAATTCCACATTCTTGTAAAAATGTCAGATTTCCCAAATTATCATGTAATTTAATGCATTGGCTACAACTTTGAATTAATATCTACCTCAAAATTCCAAAGACCCAACACTAGAGAGAAGAGTTAAGGAAGTAGAAAGAATATATATATTTAAAGATTTATGGAGTTAACTGACAAAAACATTCTGTTATGTTTTATTATTGCAGTTTTGGACCCCAGGGGGGTTAACCTATTTTCAAATCATTTTAGTTAACTGCCAAATATATGTACGCATAAATTCCCTTTCATCAAAGAATTTGCTAATCACTGCCTTATTTCTTCATAAATTAGTCAATAAATCCAGGATAGAACAATCCACCATGGAACTGAATATGTAAGTGATGCTGATTCTCTAATCATATTTAAAAGAGAGTTAAATATCTCCATGGGTATCTAACAATCTCAGTAGCATTTGGGTAGTTTCTTAATATAGCAAGACTTTATTTTATGACAAAGAATAAAAAAGATTTTGGCATATTTAATGTAATATTTATTAGTAAATTAATATTTCAATCGGATTTTCTTTATAGTTAAAGAGCTCTTGGCATATCCATTTTACCTCCATATGTGCATTTATGTTAAATAGTATTAATTATCATTTTGTGCCTTCAGGTTTTGAGATAACAGGCGCGATTGATAACGTACTCGTTTCTTCAGAGACTGGACACCAAAAGTGACAGTGATAACAAAGTTGTAATAAAAATATATGGTAAACTTTATACCAATGACAACTATGCTAAAGAATTCTTCAAGCCTATGCTTAAACAGCTCAACTTAAAAAATGTATTTTTACCTTCCTGCTGAAGCAGCAATTAAGTGACACCCATCCAATGCATGAAAACCAGAGTTCCGCAGCCCTGTAACATCCACCTGTGAATAATGGTAGAAAATTAAATAGCCGACAGGAGGAGAAGGTTCCAAACACATCTTTACATTGTACGTTTGTGAAATTCAGCATGTGTGCTTTGGTCAGTGCTGAAGTGTTTGCCTCCATCTTTAGCCATCTGAAGATGGAGGCAGAAATGTCAATTGAAAAATCCAAGCCTTCATTCCTGTAATCTAGTCTTCAGCTGGAGTGATTAACTTTGCATTTGCCAAGAAGAAAAAAAAGAGTATTGGATAAAGCAAAGGCTCTGGAACCAATAAAATCTGAATTGTAGCTCTGAAGAGGTGCTTCAGAACCACCCATGAATGCAGAAGGTGAAGTAATAAATCAAAAGTCTGCCCAGCTCTGTCCTATCCACAAAAAGCAAGGAACATCGGGTCAATTACCACCCAGTCAATGGGTGCTGTCTTACAGAGTTTGTACGTTCTCCCCATGGCCAGCATGGGTTTTATCAGAGAACTTCGGTTTCCTCCCATACTCCAAAGACGCACGGGTTTGTAGGTTAATTGGCTTGGTATAAGAGTAAAATTGTCCCTAGAGGATGTAGGGCAGTGTTAATGTGCGGGGATTGCTGGTCGGCGTGCTCGGTGGGCCGAAGGGCCTGTTTCCACGCTGTATCGCTAAACTAAACCGATGGCAAAGTGATGAAAATCAGTGGCATAGTTCCAACCCTCCTGACCTTTCATCCACGATAAATCAGAACTAGGGAAAATATTTGCTTATGGCTGCATAATTCCATTTGCAACTCTTCAGAAAGTAACCTCACACCTGCTGCACCTGGACTTGACCTGATAAATAACAAGTAACTTTGTGTCACAAAAGTGTCTGACAATAACCATCTCCAATAAGAAAGACTATAACTACTTTCTCTTGCCACTGAGCACCATTACCATTACCATCAAAATTCTGATGGTTGTGGGGCCAGGGGAGGAGTAATGGAAATCATTATCTGACACTTCTGAGCACCAGCTTTATAAATACTGTGACTATAAGAGCCGTCAGAGGCTGATCATCCTGTGGGAAGTGACTCACCTTCTGAGAGCCTAATGCTTTTCCACCATCTATGTCACAACTCAGGACTGTAAACGAGGTTGAATAACAAGCTGAATTATGAAAGATTTTAAATGTGAGCCCAGTCATCCACCTGAAAGAGTACAGCTTCAACAATCCAGGATAGAGCAGTCTGCTTGACCATCCAACAGTATCTGCCTTTTTGATATTGCCGTTGATTATTGTTGTCATCTGGACTGAGGTACGATGAAAACCTTTGTTATGCTATCCAGGCAAATCATACCATACAGTGCATGAGTACAGCAAGTTGTTATTGTTGTTCGTCCTTCGGGTTCGAAGATGACCATGACTTCACTTTCAGTTGGAGGATTGGTGACTGTGGGGCGGGAAGTGACTAGTGAGGCCAATCTGGGCCCAGAAGGCACGCCCACACGTAGGACACAAGTGGATGGGTGCTGAAGTGGAAATGGAGGTAGCCCAGGCCCTGCGCGCAGTGCGTTTCCTCTGGGCCTCTGCAGTGCGTCTGTTCTCTGCTGTACGGGCTCCTGTGGTGAGCTTGCTACGCCAGGTTGGACGGTCCAGAGCAAGAGACTCCCATGAGCTGAGGTTGATGCCCAAGTCTTTGAGGAACACTTTGAGGCAGTCCTTAGTGGGACTACAGCAAGTCGTGCAAAAGAGAAAGCAGAGAAAGTGCAGGTAAAAAAGCGCAAGGGCCACAATGAGGTAGATTGGACGCTAAGGAATTCATACTTAGCATATGCGAGGTCCTTTCATGATTCTGATTTTTTTAAATGGGGAATAAAATGGTCTTGAATCTGGTGGTATTTGCTTTCAACCTTTTGTATTGTCTGTCTGATGGGAGAGGGGAGAAGAGAGAATGACTAGGATGTGAATGATCCTTAATTACTTTGGCTGCTTTCCAAATTGCAGTGTTCTTTGGCTTAGATTTTTTTTAATGATTCCTACAAATTCTATGAATTTGTCTCTTATCTCTTACGAGTTATTATATTTCAACAGCATATAATTTATATTTTAGATATCCATTTGCTGTCTTTGCTGATACAGTTCAGCTATTAGCTAACTCAAAGGGCAGAATTTTTTTTTTATATATCAAAAAATACTTTATTCCAGTAATAAATATTTACAAAACATTTTCTTTTCAAAAACTCCATCCGACATTCCCGGAGGTTATATATTCAATACAGATATTCATTGCCAGATTTACACAGAATCCCTCCCCTTATTTGGAGGGGCGTCTCCACCACACCCTGCCCCCCATGTCCAGCAGCGGAAGGACCCTAGACTGTGGTCCTCCCCCACAGAGCCTTGGCGTTGCCTGCACCAAGCTTCAGTGCGTCGCTCAGCATGTACTTCTGCAGTCTGCAGCGGGCCAATCGGCAACATTCCCCGACGGACAGCTCGATCTGCTGGGAGGTCAACAAAGCTCGGGCAGACCAAAGAGCGTCTTTCACCGAGTTGATGACCTTCTAGCAGCACTCGATGTCAGTCACTGAATGCGTCCCTGGGAACAGTCCGTAGATCACAGTCCTCAGTGACGGAGCTGCACAGAATAAATTGTGACCCTGCAAACCTCTCCAGACTCTCTTGGCAAATCCACACTCTGTGAAGAGGTGGGCAACCGTCTCCACTACTCTCCACTCAAAGGGCAGAATTATTTTTTTTAAATATATATATCAAAAAATACGTTATTCCAGTAATAAATATTTACAAAACATTTTTCTTTTCAAAAATTCAAAGGGCGGAATGGTCTACTTATGTTCCAACCATTTTGCAAGAGGAAAGTGAATGAAAACACACAGTAGGTAAAGAAAGGCACATACACCTTTAGGAGCAGGTGTGAAATTCTGACAGCAAATTGTTTTGATTTGAATGCATTTTAAATTCTAAATGCAGCCTAAAAGTACACAGTTCAGATTGTGAATAACCACTTCAAAAACACTTCTGTAATGATAAGCATAATATGATTTAAATGGAAGACAAATACCAGAGAGACTATGTTCAAGCTCTGTGAAATTCTGAGAAAAAAAAATAATTATTACATCCATTTGTGTAGTTGAATTGGGCTTTTGAAAAAGGCTTGTTGGCTACTTCTCAAATTCACTGTGAGACCCAGCATTAAAACAATAAGTAATGGAGCACTTGAAATGAGCAGGGGGAGTATAGTGCCTGATCAATTTTACAGTGGATCTTGGGGGCTACTTCCCCTGGTTAATCCTGCTTGTCTTTGGTAAAGCACTTAGCTCATACTTGAACATTGTTTTGTTATTCAAAGTTCCCCATCTGCTCCTTAGCTTAACAAAATGTTTCCACACATTCTCCTTTAGTCTCACGCACCTCCTCCAAGTCAAAGATGCGGTCAATGGAAACGCACATAGGTTCAAGATATGTGTAGGAAGGAACTGACTGTAGGTGCTGGTTCAAACCAAAGATAGACACAAAAAGCTGGAGTTACTCAATAGGTCGGGCAGCTTCTCTGAAGAAAAGGAATCGGTGAAATTTCGGGTCGAGACCTTCTACAGACGACGTGATGGGCTAAAGTGTCTGTTTCTATGCTGTATATCTCGATGATTCTGACTATCACTGATGACTCCTGACCCCAAGGGACTGCCTAAGAAGGAGAGTATTTTATGATTCCTTTAGCTCTTTGTGGGCTGTTCCTGAGTGCACATTGGGTTTCATGAATTGCAACAATGACTACACTTCCAAAGTTCCCCATGTGATGTAAATCATGTCAGAGAGTATCCTGAAGGACTGAAGGACACTACATTTGTTATTTTTCCCTTCATTTTGTGGACATTAGATTTGGCCTTAATTGGGCAGAATTCCTACTTCCTGATTTCCCAATCTGGATATGGATCCACTTGATATGGAATGTTGGTGGGAACCTCTAATTTCTTTCACTTTTTATGAATGAAACATGCCAGCCAGGTTCCATCCTTACCTCCATTATCTATTAGGTAATCTTTAACTGCCTGCCTGCCACAGTACAGAATCATGGATCACCCAGATTTGCACCCTGCACATTAAATGGCCCTGCATAGGAAGGAATTGGAGATACTGGTTAATACCGAAGATAGACACAAAATGCTGGAGTCACTCAACAGGTCAGGCAGCATCTCTGGAGAACAGGAATAAGTGACGTTTCGGGTCGGAACCCTTCTTCAGACTGGGTTCTGACCAGAAACTTCATCTATTCCTTTTCTCCATTAAATGGCCCTGCAATATTTTTCTGATATTAGGAACTATTGAAGATTTTGTAAAATATCCTCTTTTGTCAGTGTATTCCTTGCAATTTTATTGATTATTTATTCTATATATAGCCACTTATCCTGTTAGTGATTATTTTATTAGACGAAGGGATTAAAAGTACCATTAGCAAATTTGCAGATGATACTAAGTTGGGGGGTAGTGTGAATTGTGAGGAAGATGCAATAAGGCTGCAGGGTGACTTGGACAGGTTGTGTGAGTGGGCGGATACATGGCAGATGCAGTTTAATGTAGATAAGTGTGAGGTTATTCACTTTGGAAGTAAGAATAGAAAGGCAGATTATTATCTGAATGGTGTCAAGTTAGGAGGAGGGGGAGTTCAACGAGATCTGGGTGTCCTAGTGCATCAGTCAATGAAAGGAAGCATGCAGGTACAGCAGGCAGTGAAGAAAGCCAATGGAATGTTGGCCTTCGTAACAAGAGGAGTTGAGTATAGGAGCAAAGAGGTCCTTCTACAGTTGTACCGGGCCCTGGTGAGACCGCACCTGGAGTACTGTGTGCAGTTTTGGTCTCCAAATTTGAGGAAGGATATTCTTGCTATGGAGGGCGTGCAGCGTAGGTTCACTAGGTTAATTCCCGGAATGGCGGGACTGTCGTATGTTGAAAGGCTGGAGCGATTGGGCTTGTATACACTGGAATTTAGAAGGATGAGGGGGGATCTTATTGAAACATATAAGATAATTAGGGGATTGGACACATTAGAGGCAGATAACATGTTCCCAATGTTGGGGGAGTCCAGAACAAGGGGCCACAGTTTAAGAATAAGGGGTAGGCCATTTAGAACGGAGATGAGGAAGAACTTTTTCAGTCAGAGGGTGGTGAAGGTGTGGAATTCTCTGCCTCAGAAGGCAGTGGAGGCCAGTTCGTTGGATGCTTTCAAGAGAGAGCTGGATAGAGCTCTTAAGGATAGCGGAGTGAGGGGGTATGGGGAGAAGGCAGGAACGGGGTACTGATTGAGAGTGATCAGCCATGATCGCATTGAATGGCGGTGCTGGCTTGAAGGGCTGAATGGCCTACTCCTGCACCTATTGTCTATTGTCTATTGTTTATTGATGAATTTTTTGTAATTCAATAATATTTAAAGTAACACAAAATATATAAGACATGTGCCAATATTCCAATATGGGACAATGTGCCAATATTCCACTACAATCAGGTCTGTGGGACTCATGTGACCTCTGGGGTTTGCCAACAGATAGTTATGCCTCCACATTTTAAATATGAATTTTTAGTTACTGTAGCTTTCATGTACTCAGTGACTCTTTTTTCTATTCTCTTATAATTTTAACTAAATATAAAATACAAGTTGTGACACTATGCCTGTTCTTGTCCATCACCTGTTAAAACACTTATGTTGCTATTTCCCTAATGATTATCTTTTAACAATTTTACTATTTTTCACAATGTCACTGATTTTTATCTTTTCACGTTTGTTGCTGCCAGCACCAAGAGGTCCTTTTCAGTTCTGAGTGCTGGGATGTCAACAGTGTGATGTATTTGTCTGTGTTCTTTCATGAACAATTCACTCTTGCAATTTGTCTAATAGCATTATGTGTCTCCTCCTAAACTAGAAGCTGCAACATCATAGGTTTTCTGTTCTTACATGGACCTTATGCCCTTAGGATTCACACACACTTTCATTAGTCATCCCAATGACATATTGGCCACAATATTAATTGCTAGTTGCTCTGAATATGGAGTCATCCAAGACTTACTTAGGAAACCAATAAATATATTCAGCATGCCCAACATTGGCTTTTTTAATTTATCACCTTGTTATGTTTTTATTTGGAGATATCTGGAACCTTGGGAAGTAGACAAAGAGCTGGAGGAACTCAGTGGTTCGGACAGCATCTGTGGAGGGAATGGATAGGCGATGTTTGGTTCAGAACACTTATCCATTTTATCATCCATTGAATAGTAGTATACATGATAAGGATCCTCATTACATCCCGGCACTCAAAACCGAAGAAGATCTTAATATCTGTTCCTCCTTGCCTTCTTTCTTCTCCTCTATCTCCCCCTTCATCTGAATTATCTGAGGATCTGATTCATTTACCTTGTATCTCGGCAAGGGGTTTGTGCACTTTGCATAGGAACCAGTCTGATGATTGGGTCTCGACCCAAAACGTCACCTATTCCTTTTCTCCAGAGATGCTGCCTGACCGGGCCTCAGCGGATCAGGCAACATTTTGCAGGCAGTATGCAGGAGAACACGTGTACAATTTCCAGACAAATGTGTTGATCATATAACAAACAGCCTCATAGGTGTGATGACACATACATCCAACTTCGAATGGAGCACCTGAAAGGTCAGTCAGAATAGTTGAGGAAGCTCTGAAAGTAGAGGTGTTGCAGGGATAATTAAAACACACCATGAAACAACACTTGGGCAATTTTCTTCCAGAAGTTCAACTTAATTTTGTATCCTGGATGCACATCAAGGGAGGCCTTAAAAAAGAGGACATCGAGAGCATGCTTGAAACTTGTTGAACATAATTTGGCTTCCAGAATTCAATTGACATTGAACAGTATAATCTCTGCTAGAGATGAACCAACCAATATTGGGTGTTGAAGCAAATGAACATTAAGTTACTTCTGAATTGTATCTAGCGTGGACAATAGGGAATAAATTACCAAGTACAAGTCTGACAAAAAAAAATCTTCTTTGAGTTTAAATCCAGAAGCAAACAGTCCAAAAGTTGATTCAACATGAAAACTTAAAAGGACTTCAGGCAAAGTTAGAAAACCAGTTAATAGACAAATTTAAATTTTTAGTTAATTAAATATGTATGTTGATATATTGCGTGTATTTCAGTGTTGATTTCTAAAAAAGGGAGCAGAATGTAATGAATCATTAAGCAAGTAGCATGGTGCTTCCTCTGTGTCTCTCTGTGTTTGTATTATCATCTTATTGGGACAATAGGTTTATGTTGGATGCCTGCCTCTCACACCATGTAACTGTTTCACTGCACGCCTCAAACTAAGTTTCAATGTGTTAGCAGCAAATGGTCAGTGTGCTGTTTTACCAGTCAACCTCTACTTTTTTGGAAATATAGGTTTCTTGCATCTCAATGCATTCTGAAGACTTTACAGGCACACTTTATGTAATGCTTGGTGAAACACACCATGCTATCATTGTGAATCTTTTCATGAAGCTCTCTTCAAATGGCTGCAGGCCATGTGGAATTGCTTTCTTGTCTGCATGGCCATGGCACATTTTCAATCGATAGCATAATATCTGAATTCTATGCAGACGTCAGGAACTGCAAATTCTGGAATCTTCAGCATTCCCTTCACAAATGCATGTTGGATATGGATCCAAAATTAATTATATTAGGATTATCAGAACATACTACAAACTTTACAACAAGTCAGGTACATTTTCTTGATTACAGTTTAATAACTGCGAAAAAATTAATACTTAAATTTTGGAAAAAAACCAATAACCCCCACAATTAAAATGTGGACTACGGAAATGACAGAGACCCTGCATTTGGAAAAAATAAGATTTGCCTTAATTGACAAACCTGATTTATTTTTTAAAATATGGTCTCCATTTATTGAATTTTTAGAAAAGTAAATGGGTTTGACACAGGACTAAAATAAAAATTTAAAATTAAAAGTTGAAACTTGAGTTTAGGGTTGGATGTACAACTGTGGTTATTGTCTCCCAGATCTACCCCCTTTAATTTTTATAGTTATACCTTTTTTTTTAAATTATTCTCTCTTCCCAATAGTTTATAGTTTTTTTTTTCTTTCTTCTTTATTTTTTATTTTCTCTCTTTAAAAATTTAAAAATTGAAGCTCTGTAAGAAATTTGTAACAAATTTGTCTTTTATTTCTATCTGTACATATGCTTTTCAAAAATAAAATATTTAAAAAATAAAAAATAATAAAAAATGCATGTTGTGTTTTGCTCTGAATGTTATGTGGCTCTGTACTTGCTTTCATGCTCTTTTTTGGCTTTGTCATTCTAAAATAACCATTGATCAGCTGTCTTATGGAGTATTTCTGAAAAGTTATGCAAAAGTGCGTGTAATTGACGATATTCTCGTCATTTAGTGCAATTTTGCTTTGCAGTTTTGCAAAAACAATTGGGGTCTTGTTTCCATGATTTCCCTTTGGCATGAATAGTCTGGATGACTTTCGTTAAACTTCACATAGTTTTCTCCACTTCACTTCTGGCACATGGCCAGCGAGCACTGATTTTGCGATCAGCAAAACCTATGCATCATTTCAAATTTGAACAGCAGTTCATTACATGTCCTCACAATTGTAAGATCAGTGAACAACACTATGATGTAATCAAGCTTTGGGATGATAACTGATGTTGAACTGACAATTCTCATAATACAGAATGATCACCAGAGTGTGGGTCTTGAAAATCAGCACTAATATTGATCCTTGTAGGCATCTCGGGTGCCTACATTTGCCAATTCTGTGTTCAAACAAACAATCTATTCCTGGGAATGGTCCCTTCTTTGTTATTGTTTGTTTAGTTTTAACAGTTTCTTGATGGGTTAGGAATATACGAGCATGCAAATTGGAACCAAGGGTATGCACTCAACTCCTAAAGTCCATTCCATCATTCAATAAGATCATAGCAGATGTAATTATAATTACCACATTTTGCATTGCAGTCTATCCATGGTGACCTTTCAGCTTGCTTATCAAGAATCTATTTAACTTTGACTTAAAATATGCAAAGAGTCTCTTTCCCAAAAAATAAAGAATATTCCAAAACCCTCCGAGAGAAAATGAAAATCATGTCATCTCTACGTTAAATGGTTGACATTTTATTTTTAATAAGTGATCTCTAGTTCTAGATTCTCCCACAAAAGGAAAACTCACTCTAGTTCCACCATGTCAAGACGTTTCAGGATATTTTACAGGACTATCTTTAATTGGGCTTTAATGGCTTCATCCTGCTCTAAATGTTAATCAAGTTATTCCCTGTGTCGTGTATCTGTACACTGTGAATGGCTTGATTTTAATCATGTATTGTCTTTCCACTGACTAGTTAGCACGCAACAAAGGCTTGTCACTGTGCCTCGGTTCACGTGACAATAAACTAAACTCAGCTCAACTCAACTTAAGTCCCCTCCCATTCTCCCTTCATGAAAAATATACACAATGCATTGAAATAGCTCATTGTAAAATTACAGCATCTCTGACTGCACAAAATGGAGAACATGCATTCAGGACGGTATTGAGAATCTTGATATTATCTGGAGGACACAAAAGACCAGTGTAAATAGTAAAAAGGCATGCAACATTTCACAAACTTCCTACCGACCTGCTTGTCCCATCAATCACCTCCTGCCCTAACTGTGGATAAGTCTGTGACAAACATTAGCCTCAACAGCTTCCTCAGAACATCCAAATCAAGAGTGGAAGCAATTTACTGTCAACCCTGAGGAGTTGCTTTCCAAAAAACATTTTCCTCAGCATCAATGCATTTTTTCCGCCACATTGGATCTGAGGTGTTAACTGATGAGTTAACTGAACAAAGCAAATCTTGTAGTGCATGAACAATATCACAAGAGATGCAGTTCCCATTGACACTTTTCCAGTTTTGAACTAAATTGCTGTCATACCAAAAGAAAACATCTTGCTTTGTTACAGCTTTCATTTCACTCAATATCATTGTTTTGGGCACTGTACAGTATATGCTCACATAACCAATAACCTGTTCCGCAATCTTTTTATAACAACTAAAGATGTACAGATATCATTGCATGTAGGTAGTATCTATTTGATGCTCATAATGTGAAAATTTGACATGTTGAAATTCAGAGGAGTGTCATAGTCACCTGAGATTATACAGAATGTATTATCAATGCTAGAAACAAGCAACTGTGGATAGATGCTGGATTACAAAGGAAGACAATGAAAGTTGGAGTACCTCTGTGAGTCAGGCAGCATCTCAGGAGATCATGGATAGGCAACATTTCAGGTTGGGACTATTCTTCAGACTGAATAAGTGACCTGACCCGAAACGTCACCTATCCATGTTCTCCTGATTTGCTGCCTGACCAGCTGAGTTACTCCTACACTGTGTCACATAGATGTCCTTGGATTTGAAAGTCATCTATATACTAAAACGCTCGTTTGTTTTTTTGTTTGTTCCTGAACTACAGCCAAAACGGTACACGATAGTGTGACAATTGTAGGCACACCTTTCTCACCTCCGTCCCTTTGATGCTAATAGAAGAAGTTTAATTGAAATCGGTGGTATATCTTTAAAGTTATTTACATTTTAAAGTTTAAATATCTCCTAGGGATGGAGGGGGTGGAGGGAGGGGGGAGGGAGGATAAGGGGGGTTGAGGGGGATGGAGTTTGGGTGGAGGGGAAGGGGAAGGGGAAGGGGAGAGGGGAAGGGGGAGGAAGAGATTGGATAAGCCAGTGGCAGTTCTGAGAGTTGCATAGCTTTGAGAGTTGTGCAGATTTGGATCAGTCCCCAGCAGTGGGGAAAACTGGGGGATACAGCAAACGCAGCCCTGGAGCTAAGTATTTCTGCAGATGGGGAACCTGCAGAATCTGCCTGAAGCAGCCATGGAATGAATGGGGTTGGTTCAGAATGTACCCTGCAGGGGAGTATGAGGTGACATCTCCAGGAAGTCTGAAATGTTTGGTGAGTAGCAAATACCTACTCGAGATCATCAGATTTGGTTATCACCTCTACATCAGCTTCAACATTCATTACACTGGTTTTATGGAATGAATGGTTGAACTTAACATTCTTGACCTTCTCTATATTTCCCCAGCAGGAAGTTGTAATTTGCACGCGTGGATTCCTTCGCCGTAATGCAGGTCCACCACGGATTTTCTGGCAACTGGCGGTCCTCCCCCCACCGTAATCTGGACAAAATCTTCCCCTTGGAGGTCCCCCCAAAAATGTGACACCTAGACTGGGGAGGCGGCTGATCTTGACCTCATCAGGACTTCCAAGCCAATCGACGGGTCGAATTTGCCGCCTGCGACTGGGTTTCTGGAACTCCTGCTTGGCCATAGCTGGCAGATCCGTTCCCATAGCTGACTTCCAACGGGCGACTTTGCAGGCTGGTATCGCGGCCCCCTCAAGGCCGTGACCTCTGTTGGTCCGGTAAAATGGATAATCCAGAAAGGCTTTGGAACCAAGGGTGCTGGAGAATCGGTGGTGGACCTGTAACTGTTTTAAGCTCTACTTACCTTCTCATTGCTGGCAATTGTTCTGTCTTGACAATTCCAACAAAAATACAGCTATATATTTTGAACTCTAGAGATAAACTGCTCAATGTTTTCAAAGTTACAATAATCTTGCTAACTCAAGCAACTCAGACAATTTGATATCTTTTTCTAGGGGTTTCCATCAAAGTTACACTAAAAATTACATATCCTGCCTTGATCTGCACTTTTAGCTGTTACTCAAATTCAGAAAATGCACATTTTGTGGCAAATTAAGTGAGTCTAGGCCATTTAACCAATTTGGTTACAATGAACAAGTTGAGTCAAAGGCCTGTTTCCATGTTGTGTACCTCAATGACTGATATTCTGCTGTGTATTTAAATATACAGTTGCTGAAATGTATGCTCCTATGTTATTAATTGAAGGTGGTGATGTTTCATAAACACCCTAGCATTTTCCACCATCGTAGTGCAGCTGCCATATTTTATTGTTTCAGTGATTAGGAATCTGGTCATTGCCATTTCAAATTGTGAAAGTCACTCCCAGCGAGAAAGGGTCTACAGTAAAATAGCTTTAAATACATGTTGAATGGAGGTTTTGAATGGCAATTGTCAAGTTTAGGGTATGCTAAACAACATAGGTGACTTGAATGCATTGAGCATTACTATTTATTAAACAGATATTTTCAACATCTGTTGATTTGGTTTCATTACATTAGATGTGATTTTGGAAGATGAAGGATTAAATTGCAGACTGACTCAGTTTTGAAATATCCCACATGGTGAATAAAATTATTGATTATTCATAATTTAACACAAAAGTTCAAACTAACAGCAGCTACATCATCGGGTCTTCTATCCTCCTGGAAGTGTTCAGCTTCTTATAAGAATATAAGAGTCAGGAAGTCATGTTTCAAATTTATATGACTTTGATTAGGCCACATTTGGAGTATTGTGTGCAGTTCTGGTCACCCCATTACAGGAAGGATATGGAAGCTTTCGAGAAGGTGCAGAAGTGGTTTACCAGGATTATGGTCTTTGTGTTGAGCATATTATAAACAATGACTGCTTTCTTTATTGCAATACCTAAGAAATCAGACTTGGTTCAGGTCTTAAAGAGAAAAATTGCACAGTGTCCTTAGAAAGGAAACATACCGACATGGGTTAAAATAAACATACCAACACTGCAGCATCCTGCTGGTGGGACCTCTGTACTGCACTGTCTGGTCCAAGCTGCCATCTTACCTTGCTGCTTGAGTTGAATGTGTGGGAAGACAGTAAGATAGGTACTTCACATCCCCCCACCAATGATCTGCTGTAAGATCATAGCAGATGTAATTGTAACCACACTTTGTATTGCATATGGGCATGTGTGGAATGCGGGTTTTAAATATATATTAGAAAAGGATGGGCCCATTGGGCCCAAACCTCTCCTGCATTGGTCTAGCACCCTTCCCTCCCCCACTCCCCCCCTTCCTCCCCCACTACCTCCTCCCCTCCTTCCACTCCCCCCCACTCACCCACTCCATCCCCCTCCATCCCCCTCCATCCCCTCCATCCCCCTCAACCCTCCTTATCCCCCCCTCCTCCCCTCACCCCCATCACCTACTCACCCACTCCATCCCTCCTCAACCCCCCTTAAAACTGCCCAAACCCTCTCCTCCATTGGTCGAGCACCCTCCCCTCCCCCACTCCCCCCTCCCCTTCCCCTCCCCCCCCACTCACACACTCACCGACTCCATCCTCCCTCAACCCTTTTCACCCCCTCCTCCCCTCCCCACCCCCTCACCCACTCACCCACTCCATCCCCATTATCCTCCCCTCCTCCCCCTCTATCCCCCTTAACCCCTCCTCCCCCCGCCTCTTATCCTCCCTCCTCCCCCTCCCTCAATCTCCCCCTCCCTCCCTACATCCCCTCCCTCCACCCGCTCCCTCCCTCCCTAGGAGATAGATTTAAACTTTAAAATGTGAATAACTTTAAAAATATAACACCGATTTCAATGAAACTTCTTCCATTAGAACCAAAGTGATGACAGTGAGTAAGGTGGGCCTAAAATTGTCGCGCTATCATGTACCCTTTTGCCTGTAGTTCAGGAACAAACAAACAAACAAACACAAACACGAGAGTTTTAGTATATAGATAGATAGATGTGTTCCAGCCATGATTTAATCGTGGCAGGATCACAAAATTATTTGCAGAGAATGTGACAATGAGGATATCTCAGGAAAAAGAGAGATCTATGCATTTTCCACCCACCAGCAGCCATGTGGAAACAATGGTAGATCCCAAGATAGTTTCTCGACAATATTTGAGCTTGAATATGCTGAAGTTTTCTCTGTTCCTTTTAATTGTGTGCGTGAGCTGAAACTAATAGCATACCTCACCAAAAAAAAAACCTGTGAACTTGAAAAGAACTGGAATAGAAGGAACATTTTGTGAAATAAAGAGCTGAGAAGAAATGTGTTAGTGAATTAAAAGGGCACTGAATGCTAGAGAAACAACTTGTACAATATATTCCTTTTCTGACAGACAAGCATGGTGATGTAAACAACACAGTCAGTTTATGAAGTCTGCCACCATCAATTGACTTAGTTCTGATCTGCCATCATCACCAGGCTTATCATTTTGAAATCTCACATCTGTTCACCAAGAGAAAGCAGGTTGTAGTTAACTATTAATATGTATGAGGTTGAACCTTTATTACATGATCACTGAGTTCAAGGATTTCCTCATAAATATCACAGTGACCATACCACTCATCATTACACTGGCAATCAATTGACTCTAAATTTCTGCTGATAGTTCACTAAAAGGTGGGTCAGCCACTTGGAATAGCTCAGCTTCAATACAGTAGCAACTTCCTGAAATTATGGATTGCTTTCGAAGATGTTCCAAGATATTTTTTTACACTTGAAAACATTTCAGTGCCAGTCTATTGGAACTGGGATCTATGTTCTCTTTTTTTATGATCTCTCATAAGTGGCATTCACAATCTTACTTTAGTCTCCATTTTATCAAGCTGCTGTGATATGATTACAATTTGTTCACTACCGTTGAGATACGTATTTATCAGTCCAATGCATTTCAGTCTTTTTAACTGAATTTACAAAAATAAAGCATAATTTAAAACCCTTACTGTTTAAATCATACTGAGATTAATTATGATATGCACTAGTCACTATTCATTTTAAGTAACTAGTCAACCTGGTAAATAAAACCAGTTGTAATATAATCATGTATATAAACCTTGTTTTTCCCCCTTAGGGAATAGGTTACATTGCAAAATGAGTATTTAAATTGTTAGGGAGCATATTGGATATCTCCCAGGGTCCAGTTTGCACTTGATAATTGAGTATGGTCAGCAAAATTAAGTAATTTAGCCCGATTTAAGTAAATTCTCTCAAAAACAGAAAGGGTTGGTGGTCTTATAATTCAAGTGAAGATCGGAATTTAACTTTGCTTGTTCTTGAGAATTTTTATTTCTCTTTCTTGGCTCTCCTTAAACCATCCCCAACCGATGTCCTAGGAAAGTATCTCTCATTCTAACAGTCTGAAGGTGCCTAAGAACAGCTGGAGCACCATTTCCTCTGATTCCCAACCCCTCCCTGCCGGGAAGCACCTGGTCTCAACTTACAGCTAACTCACAGCAATGTGGCAATGATCAGGAATTCATGTGAAGACAATGAACTTGTGCTGCTGCAGAACATATCAGGGTTCCATTAGGCTGTGG
The DNA here is from genome assembly GCF_053455715.1 of Rhinoraja longicauda. Lineage (NCBI taxonomy): Eukaryota > Metazoa > Chordata > Chondrichthyes > Rajiformes > Arhynchobatidae > Rhinoraja > Rhinoraja longicauda. Next base: position 81,424,279 of record NC_135954.1, read on the forward strand.
AACAGTCTGTTAAAATTAAATGAACTAAACATTTCCAAAACCTCAATTCCAAATGTGTTCAGTTTTGCATTGTATCCCATTCTGAACTCATTTTGATTAAATATTTTCTCAAAATAATTTTTTTTAATGTATTTAATATTTGTATATTATTTTTCAGTTTGTCCTCTTGGTAATTGGAGATGGCAATATGTTTTAGTTAAATTTCCCATCAGTTTTCTTTCAGTATCCAACCAAATAGAATCTGCACCATCATTTAGCACATCCCCAGTTAACTTCCTAATCCTAATTGTTACAAGGGAAAATAGCAACCATTTCCAGATTGCAATGTTGGTCATATTTAGACTAACCGATATAACAGCTTTAAACAATCCAAAAATGATCAGTTAAATGTGAAATGCATTTGTAAAACATAAGTTTTTGATTGTGTCAATTTGAGCACACTTGTGAAGTTTATTCACTGGGGAATTTAAAAAAGATTTAGATAATCGTAACTCTTATTATCAGTCAGCGTAAATGTCAGATTGGATGTAGAAACAATCTTTGAAGAGAGTGAATTATGTGCTCGACTGTTAAGAATCACAATGTCAGATCAGAAACAGACTTGAGTTTGGGTAGTATCTAAAACCAATGACAGGCCTGCTTATCAGCATGTAAGAGCATAGATAATTCAGCTCTAATTGGTCTAATTCATTGACTGACCTCTTGCCACTTTATTCACCATTGCAACTGAGCTCTGAGCAACCTTTAATTGTAAATTGCACACAGCTGCACGCTGCTTATCATGCAAGCAAAAACACTATCATCAACTGCTTCATCTCTGTGACCTGCTAATTTGGAGCATATGTAACTGTTTTTAAAGCTGAAGGCTTGACATACCACAAACAGCAGATGTTACAGCTGCCCTCAAGACGCTTTTTTAGTTCAATTACATCTTTCCGAGGCATGTAAAAGCCACGCAACGCAAGAGGCCAGCGTTAAAAAGGGAGCCTGGTTGAGGCCCAGGTGGCTGGATGGGCAAATGACTGGGTGAACATCCAAATGATTCTTTTAATTGAGCAGATTGACAGATAATCAGGGTCATGTAGTGTTATCACACTGATGAGCTGAGTGCAGCCTTAGGCTTCTCTGCAATTAATGCTGCTTTGCCAGAAAAAGATAATGCACACCATCTGGCAGGATTTTTTTTTAAACAGCCTGTGGTTCCGACACATCCAAGTTTAAAACAATTCAAAATATTATTGCTGCTCAGGAGTGTGAAACTAAGAGCTCTGCCCTCTGGTTGAACCTTGTTCTTGTCCCCATCACCATATCATTCATTGTACCTATTGGTACTGATTATTTTTCACCGTTCAGTTTGCTTCTCACAGAGAATGGGTCATATACATAGATATATATAAAGCATTCAGAACTTTTGATGCGATGGGGAATGCTGGAAATATCCATAACACATCCTCTGAGGCTTTGAAGTAATGGTACCAAAATAAGTTTGATTCTAACCTGTGCCATGACCATGAACATGATGATTGGGGGAGGAGAGTTCATCGCTCCACTACTGTAAACAAGCCCCTGTGACAAGCTACTAACTTTCAAGCTTTTGATGGACCAGCACAGTGGTGCAGCTGGTAGAACTGCTGTCTTACAATGTCAGAGAACTAGGCTTGATTCTGAACTCGCGTCTGTGTGAAATTAGCATGTTCTCCCTGTGACTGTGAGTTTCCTTTGGGTGCTCCGGTTTCTTCCCATATCCAAAAGACGTGGGTTTATAGGTTAATTGGCCTCTGTAAATTGTTGCTTGTGTGTGGGTGTTTATGGGTGGTGGGATGGGGGAATAACATAGAACTTGTGTGAAGGATGATCAATAGTCAGAATAGAGTCAATGGGCTGAAGGTAGACACAAAAGGCTGGAGGAACTCAGCAGGTCAGACAGCATCTCTGGAGAGAAGGAATGGATGACATTTCGGTTCGAGAAGTGTCTCGACCCGAAACGTCACCCATTCCTTCTCTCCAGAGAGGCTGCCTGTCCCGCTGAGTTACTCCAGCTTCTTGTGTCTAGCTTTGGTTTAAACCGGCATCTGCACTTCCTTCTTACACAATGGGCTGAAGGACCTCTTTCCATGCTGTTTCATTCAATCAAAAAGCTTATTATGGTCAAATTAAGTTCTTATATTCCATCACAAAAATTCATACAATTTTTTGTCATCGACAAAAGTAATTCAATGATGTACATCACATTGAAATATATTGTCATATCTCTTATCATATGCTACTGCCATGCAGAAGAGCACACTGTTATCTTGTTACTTTTGCCCGGCTGAATCAGAAAAACTTTTTGCTGGAAGTGTTTCCTGTGCTTACAGGCAGCGTCTAATTTTCCAATTGGAATGATAATGCTCCAGGGTACCATTGAAGTTGCAAATGCAGCCACTGGATTTTCAGCAAATGTACATCGCCGGAGCCACACGCACTGGCACAGGCTGGAAATTTAAACAGTGCAGCCACACGTACAGCCTGTGAGTTTTCACTGGAAGCCAAGAGTCTGCGGGACTTTAACATCGTGGAGCTTGCGATCCCTTTGCCGGGGATTGAAGCTCCAACCGTGGGGCCTGTGGACTTTAACATCGTGAAGCCTGCGGTCTCTGGTAAGAAGAGGCCGACTCAGGAGCTCCATGCCACGGAGAGAGTTTCAACCACCCCGACGCAGGAGTTTTGATCACCCAGATGGGGGCTTCGATCGTTGGCTGCGGGGGCTTTGATCGCCCCGACTGCGGATGGTTTGACTGCCCCGACCGCGGGAAAACAAAGAGGAAGAAGATTGAACTTTGTTGCCTTCCATCACAGTGAGGAATGTGGAATCCACTGTGATGGATGTTTATGTTAACTTGTATGTGGTTGTATGTCTTGTTGCTTTTCACTTAGTATGGCTGTATGGTAACTCAAATTTCACTGTACCTTAATTGGTACATGTGACAATAAACTGATCTTGAAACCTTGAAAGGAGAGTGCCATGGAACAATATTAGGAAAAGGAACATCACATATAGCTCACTGCAGCTTGTGCATGATCAAGATCAGCTGCATAATTGCTGTGTTGAAGCATATCACTAAGAATGGTCCAAAAAAGTGTGGGGTGACAACAGTTAAAGACTGGCAGACACTTTCATGTTAACACAATTCTCAGTAGGACCGGTACTAATTTTATTGCAATAGCTGATGATATTTTATGATAAGAATTTATTATCTGTAATGGGTCACCAAGCCAATTCTAAAGTTCAAATCCAATAAACTAATTAATTTCCTAGATTCATTTTTTTCTAAGTTATTTACCCTTTGAATTTTACGTGGCTAGCTGCTCTCACTGCCAACCTGTCTGCAATCTTTTGTTTACCACCCTCTGTGCAAAGTAATTAAATTTAAACTGTTCATCCTCCTATTGAGCGTAAGCTTGCATAGCGTTGCTGTACATTGAACAGTGCAGCACAAGACAAGTGATTGGGGCAATGTCATCAAGGATCACGTGTTGAGAAATAAATAAGTTTAATGCTGATAAGTGTGAGGTGCTGCATTTTGGTAGGACAAATCAAAATAGGACGTACAGGGTAAATGGTAGGGAATTGAGGAATGCAGTGGAACAGAGGGATCTGGGAATAACTGTGCATTGTTCCCTGAAGGTGGAATCTCATGTGGATAGGGTGGTGAAGAAGGCGTTTGGTATGCTTGCCTTTATAAATCAGAGCATCGAGTATAGAAGTTGGGATGTAATGTTAAAATTGTACAGGGCATTGGTGAGGCCGAATCTGGAGTATGGTGTGCAGTTCTGGTCGCCAAATTATAGGAAGGATGTCGACAAAATGGAGAGGGTACAGAGGAGATTTACTAGAATATTGCCTGGGTTTCAGCACTTAGGCTACAGAGAGAGGTTGAACAGGTTGGGTCTTTATTCTTTGGAGCGTAGAAGGTTGAGGGGGGACTTGATAGAGGTTTTTAAAATTTTGAGAGGGACGGACAGAGTTGACGTAGGTAGGCTTTTCCCTTTGAGAGTGGGGAAGATTCCAACAAGGGGACATAGCTTCAGAATTGAGGGACAAAGGTTTAGGGGTAACATGAGGGGGAACTTCTTTACTCAGAGGGTGGTGGCTGTATGGAATGGGCTTCCGGTGGAAGTGGTGGAGGCTGGCTCGATTTTATTATTTAAGAGTAAATTGGATAGGTATATGGATAGGAGGGGATTAGAGGGTTATGGTCTGAGTGCAGGTAGATGAGACTAGGTCAGGGAGAATGGTCGGCGTGGACTGGTAGGGCTGGACAGGCCTGTTTCCATGCTGTAGTTGTTATATGGTTATATGGTTATATGGTTAAAATTACCTTTTTATCAAAAGCATTGTTTAATTATATTAGATTTGATTGATACAACACTGGGCATATTGTCCTTGCTCTTATTAAAGGCAAAAATATGGAGAGGTGTCTAACAGGCAGTTGAGCCTTTATCATCTGTTTTATACAATTGTCAAAAGTCCATCTTCTTACTGACCACCACGCATATTCCCTAACTCAGAGCAGGCAGAGTTGAAGGAACCTTCTACTCAGAAAATCATTCTGGGGAATCATTGACGTGAAAATGCCTGCAGCATTCAACTACAAGGAAAGGTTGCAGCTGTGGATTGTCGACTGTCTGAGGGGACAACTAACTGAAGAATATAAAATTGTGAGAGGCACAAAAGCATAGACAGTCAGACCCTTTTTTCCCCCAGGATTGGGAATGTCATATACTAGAGGGCATAGCTTTAAGGTGAAAAGCACAAAGCTAAAGGAGATGTGTGGGGCAAATTTTTGACTCAGAGGGTGATGGGTGCCTGGAATGCACTGTCAGTGGTGGTGGTGGAGAAAGATATGATGGTGGCATTTAAGAGACTTTTGGATCAGTACATGCTTATGCAGGGAATGGAAGGAAATGAATTATGTGCAGGCAGATAAGAGTTGGTCTTGCATTATGTTTGACACAAACATTGTAGGCCAAAGGGCAAGTTCCTGCTCGGTACTGTTCCGAGCTTGATATTCTATAACATTTCAGAATATAATTTTTGAGATGCATTGGCCATTCACAAGGACTAAAAGAAAAAAAAATGCTGTTGCTGGGCAATTGATAATATAATTGAGTATTTAATTGTCATATATATTCCAATAATATATCAGTTTTGTTAAAGAGGTGTGCCTATTTCAAGCCATTAAGTACCAATGCAATGTTTCTCCCATCTCATAAAAGTCAAGTATGCATTAAACATTTAATGCAAAGTCCACAGATGAAGTAATTGCCTTCATTGATAGGATTTTGTCTTGTATATCAATTGGAACCGAAAATCCTGGTTTGGCGCCTTTTGTTCTTGTAAAACAAAACTAATGGAAATACCTAAGATCTCCTTATCTTATCTCATCAAATTGTCCTTTGATTGTCTTTCATTGGCCACTTCTTAAAACTCAGGAAAAGAGTGAATGATACAAGCGAAGGCTTAATACTTCAAATTTCTCTTCCGAGCTTAAACTCACCATCTTCCTGCTCAATTAAATTTTCACTATCCTTCAAGTAGACTAAAGATGCAACTTCCACAAAAGTCAAGTGTGACTTGGGTTATATTTGAACATTGAACATTCCATTATATTCCGTTAGATAGACCTCTAGGGGCTCGTGGAATCGAGGGATATGGGGAGAAGGCAGGCATGGGTTATTGATTGGGAACGATCAGCCATGATCACAATGACTGGCGGTGCTGGCTCGAAGGGCCGAATGGCCTCCTCCTGCACCTATTTTCTATGCTTCTATGTTTCTATATTTGATGACATGAGTTCCTTCATTACAAGGGATCACTTTAACCTCAAGGAGAATCCAATACCAGCAGCTGCTTGGTAAGTTTTGAAGATCTACTCTGGGAGGAGCAGGGGAAGACTCCTAGTCCCCTCCAGGAGTTCTTGAATCTCTCTCAATCTGGCCTACTCTGTTCTCATAGGAGCCTCAACCTCCAATATCCTTTCACCGCCTAGTAAAACCAACTCCTAACATGAATATCTACAGTCACCTACCAGCCAAGTGGACAATCAATAGGGAAGCTGTCACTGAAGATTTGCATAAATATGGCAATTAAAAGAAGCAGCATCTCCACATTCTCAACATAACAAAGTCTGCCATTGGCTACTCATCTTTACACGCTCTTCTATAAACTTCAGTGGAGCAGAGATCATTCCTTAAGACTTGGAACTCATTGCCTCCTGTATGATTAGAATAGAGCTTCACGTGATTGAATATCATCTAATTGGTGTGTTGCACAATTAGATGTTGTTTGTTGCAATGCTTGGCAGTTTTCAGCCTTGCTTCAAGTGCTGATGCCTTAAAAGGAATGAAAGGTTGGAGCTAGCCAGTGATAGAAACACTGCTGAACTGCCAAAAGAAACATATTATGTGGCATATAAATGCACTGTAAATCATAAATGATAATTTTAATATTTCTTTGTCAGAAGTGGCAGCTGGTATCATTTAGCACCTATCAGAATTAGACAAGTGAGACCACCTAGGACTAAACAGAAATACTATATTATTGCCATACCTACCTCATTATTTTTCATTGTAACAAGATAACTATTTACAGGGATAATAATGTCTCACCTATATTTGTTGCATGTTAGAAAAATGTCAGGAGCAACCAAAATTAGTTAATTGGTTAAAAATAAAACACTTATACATTGAAGAATGTTATTCTTTTCATTTTAAGCTGCTGGATCTTAATGTTAGTCTGAAAGGAAAGGTAAGATTCAACCCCAATAAACTCTTCTGAACTGTTCTGCAAAATCATATTTGTTGATGCCAAATGTTATTCAGAAAGAACCAGTTAGCAATAATTTCATGTATTCAAAATCCATTCAAGTTCTGAACTTACTATTCCACTTCGAGAAGCCAAAAAACAATATATATTTGGTGAAAATAAAGGAATGAATAAAGCCTGGTTTTTGAAACTTCTGTGCTACTACTTCTAACAGAGAGACATTATTTTTAATTTGTTTTCATTTATAAAATTATCGGCACTCAATAAAGTAACTGTGACAGTGAAACATCACAAATTTAATGTTAATTGCTCCATCCAGGTAGAATTCAGAATAGATGTACAATAAGGAGACTCAAAAAATTGCAGATGCTGGAATCTTGAAGAAAACACAGAGTGCCGGATTAACTCAGTGGCTCTGACTCACTGAGTTCCTCCAGCACCTTGTGTAGATGCATAACAAGGATTATTTTATGTTTCTGCAACAAAAAGTACTTTATTGTAAGCATTGTCTATAATGCCAATACTTCCATTCCACTCCTCACACTTCCTTCCTTTAACGGTTTCTGAATTACATAATGCTGCAAATAACCTAAGATTTTGTGTTGCTTTGTTCTTTAGAACTGTCATGAGAGCTCTCACACTTAATTCATCAAGAATTTACTTGTCAAAAAGTTTGGATTTTCTGCCCACTATTCCAGGATGAATGGGAAATGGGTGCCAGAAAGAACAAAACTAATTGCTGTAATATTTAAACACTTTGAATAAATGAATGAATAAGTTTATTGGCCAAGTATGCATATAGAAGGAATGTGCCTTGATGCTCTGCTCACAAATGACAACACAAACATACAGTTAACAATTAAGAATAAAGCATAACACATCAAAATAATAAGGATACACCATTACAGTCTAAACAAGTGGGTGAAAATAAACCAGAGCAAAAAAGAGACTACAGACTTTGGTTATTGAGTAAAACTATCACTCGTGGAAAAAACTGTTTTTATGTCTGGCTGTGGCTACTTTGACAATCCGGAGTTGCCTTCCAGAGGGAAGTGCTTCAAAGAGTTTGTGGCCAGCGTGAGAGGGATCAGAGATGATCTTGCCTACTCGCATCCTGGTCCTTGCAGTGTACAGTTCGTCAATGGGGGGAAGGTTGCAGCCAGCAACCTCAGCTGTGCGAACGATCCGTTGCAGCCTCCGGATGTCGTGCTTTGTGGCTGAGCCAAACCAGACCATGATAGAGAAGGTGAGGACGGACTCAATGATAGCAGTATAGAATTGGACCATCGTTGCCTGTGGCAGATTGTGTTTCTTCAGTTGCCGCAGGTAGTACATCCGCTGTTGGGCCTTTTTGACCGTGGAGTCGATCGTGGCCCCCCATTTAATGTCCCTGGAGATGATGGTTCCAAGGAACTTAAATGGCTCCACAGATGTGACTATGGTGTTGTTGATGGTGAGTGGGGGGAGGGGAGAGGGATCTCTTCGAAAGTCTACAATTAGTTCCACTGTCTTGAGAGCATTGAGCTCCAGGTTGTTGCAATGGTACCAGGACGCCAGCTGTGTCACTTCCCATCTGTAGGCAGATTCCTCCCAATCCTGGATCAGTCCAATCAGGGTAGTGTCATCTGCAAACTTGAGGAGCTTGACAGAGGAGTCTGTGGAGATGCAGTCGTTGGTGAAGTCTGAATTTCCTATTTGCAACACAGATTCAGAATTGACTTTGTGCAATGCAACATGTGCAAATCTGTACATTATCTCATACTGTTTGTCATATATTCAATTCAAGTGGTTTTATGAAGAATAGATTTTTTTCCAAATGCCAAACAATGTACAATTAAAATCAGATACTTATGCTGCACAAAGTATAATCAAACATTATTTTACATGGATTTTACAAATGTCATTTGTTGGCATTAAAATAAAGTTGGTTTAGGGCAGAATATTTAAATCAACCTTCCCATGTCCCAAGGGTGTTGATGTCAACACAGTAGTTATTAGTATTCCCCATGTTTGATTTTTCACAGAATTAAAAAACACTGAGATGTGACCTGGATTAAGAACCACAGAAGAATCTGAGGTCATGTCACGCATGTATATTTTTGGGATACAAAAATACTCACAAGGGACATAATGATTTAGAATTTATTTACATTTACATTCTAGTTGGAAAAAGAAGTTGTCCAGCAATAAAATAAAACCGCAAAAGATTTATTTTGTCAATCTTTGAGCATTTTGTATCATGTTCGAGCTGCCACCTTGCAGTCCATCAATTCTGTGGCCTACTTTGTAATTGTAATGAAATACAATGTTGAAAATTCCACCATAAGTGTTGACATATGTCAGGAACTCTCAGCAAAACAATGCAAATTCATCGACTGAACAAACACAAGCAATGGCCAATAGCCCAATCCCTTTTTTTCCACCAGATTATGTCAGTGATTATTTTAAGATGCAAATGAAGTTTCAACTCAGATCTTTAGAGTTTAGTGTTTAGAGATACAGTGTGGAAACAGGCCCTTCAGCCCACCGAGCCCACGCCAACCAGCAATCCCCATTTGCTAGCACTATCCTACACACACACAAGGGACAATTTACAATTTCTTTACCGAAGCCAAATTTTACCTACAAACCAGCATGACTTTGGAGTGTGGTAGGAAACTGGAGCACCTGGGGAAAACCCACTTGGTCAGGTGAGAACGTACAAACTCCCCAGTGCCAGAGACCTGGGTTCAATCCTGACTACAGGTGAGACAGCAACTCAGGATTTAGTTGGATTAGTCAGGATTGAACCCAGGTCTCTGGCACTGAGCGGCAGCAATTCTACCACCACCGTGCCACCCCTCTTTGGAAATATGACTAGATTGTGGGGGTATTTCTTTTATTAGAATTCATCTGCTATTGCCCTGCCCACCTTACCTATTGATTCATTTCATTATCATTCCATAGCCTAAGACTAATCTCCTTGCTATTAAAGACATACAAAAAAATGATCTGCAAACTTAATAATCATAATGGATATGCAGGGAATGAAAAGTACCATGTGCAGTCAGATGAAACTAGTTAATCTTGGCATCATGTTTGGCACAGATATTGTGGGCTGAAGGGCCTCTAACTGTGCTACACTTTTTCTCTGTTCTAATTTCCATACCTCCTACATTCACCTCCAAGTTATTAATATATATGTCCCAGCACCTAGCCCAATAATACTCCAATGGTTACAGGCTTCCAATCACAAAATGGCACCTCTTGCAGAAAGATTCAGTGGGCTGTTCCATACATTCTTTATGAACCAGGTGAATGTGTTTATGTATGGTGATAGTCTTGCTGATCTGAATTGAGAAAAAGTATTTCACTGCCCATGATAATAAAGAAACCATTGACTCTTGACCATTGACCATTGAAAAACAACTTTTCAACATCACCCTGTCCTATTACCAAGCCAACTTACTAATTTGACTCAGATCTTAAGGGCCCTAAGGTTTTGGATCAGTCTTCCATGTCAGGCCTTGTCAAAGGCCTTTCTAAAATCTATTAAACCACATCAGCCGCACTGTCCCGATCAATATATTTAGTTATTGCTTCAAAAAAACACAACTTAATTCCATCAATGCCTTACAACGCCAGGGAGTTAATCCTGACTGTAGGTGCTGCCTGTATGGAGTTTGTACATTCTTCACGTAGCCACGTGGGTTTTATTCGGGTGCTCCGGTTTCCTCTCACACTTCAAAGTCATACAGGTTTCAAGTTAATTGGCTTCAGTAAAAATTGTACATTGTCCCTAGTGCATGCTAATGTAACGGGGATCGCTGGTCGGAGCGAACTCAGTGGACCGATGGGCCTTTTTCTGTGCTATAAATCTCAAAAAAATTACTGTCTTCCAGTCAGCTCGTACCTGCAGTGACAGTAAAGAAATAAACCGACATCAAGGCCTCAGCAATCTGCTCCTTGCCTCCCTAGCGGCCTGGGAAATACCTCATCATGGTTTGGGCATTTATTCTCCTTCATGGGGGCCACTTGCAGGCCCACAAGTTAAAATTCTCAATTGGGACAAGGCTAATTTTGATGGGATTAGACAGAAACTTGCTAAAGCTGATTGGAGTAGATTGTTTGTCTGGAAAGTGGGATGCTTTTAAAAGCGCAATGACTTGTTCAGGGAATGCATGTTCCTGTTAGAGTGAAGGGCAAAACAGGTAGGAGTAAGGAGGTTTGGATGACCAGAGACATTGAGCCTCTACTGAGGAGAAAGAAGGAGGCCTGGGATGGGTGTAGTTAGCTGGGATCAAATGAATCTCTGGAGGAGTTACGGAAATTGAGGAGCATACTTCAGAAGGAAATAAGGAGGGCAAAAAGGGGGCAGGTGAAAGCTTTGTGAGATAATATTAAGGGAAATACAAAGAGATTTTCTAAATACATTAAAGGGAAGAGGGTAATGAGAGAATAGGACACCTCAGAAACCAAAGCGGTCATCTCGGGGTGGAGCAGCAGAAGATGGGCAAAGTCTACAATGTATTGCCATGGAGAAAGACATAAAGACTGGGGAACTTGGGACTGTTAATAACAATGTCTTGAGGGCAATCATATTATGATCAAGGTGGTTCTGGATGTCCCAAGTAGATAAATCTCCCAGGCCTGATCAGATTTATCTGAGAAGATCGTGGGAAGCTAGAGAAGAAATTGCAGGAGCCCTGGCTGAGAGAAATGAATCATCATTAGACACAGTGAGGTGCCGGATGAATGGAGGGTGGCTAATATTGTACCTCTCCTTGAAGAAGGGCTGCAAGGAAAAGCCTGGGAATTACAGGGAATCAGTGAGCCTAGCATCCTTGGTTACTGGAGAGGATTCTGAGGGATAAGGTATGCATTTGTATAGATAGGGGCTGATTAGGGATAGTCAGGGTGGTTTTGTATGTGGGAGATCCTGTCTTATGAATCAGATTGCGTTTTTTTGAAGTGACCAAACAGGTTGATGCAAAACCATAGACGTTGTCTATATGGACCAGCAAGGCATTTGATAAAGTTCTGCATGGTACGTTCCGGGACTTACTTACCATCTTTCCCCTTCATCATTACATTAGCTCTACATTGCACTTTTAAAACTTCCTGCATTTAGATTTGCCCACAACTGTAACTTCCTGTATCCCACTTCCTGTGTGTACCCACAACCGGCTGCTACCAGTCTATGTATGTGGGTCCTACACATACAAATAATAACATTTTCAGATACCTAATTTCTGGGTTATTCATATTCCTCTCTGTGACTATTATGAAACATATTGAGTTATGATCGTTATCCCCAAAGTGCTTGCCTGCTGACACCTCATCCACTTGCCTGTTTTTATAACCTTGGTTTAGGTCTAGAATTGCCCCAGTTCATTTATTTTTATTTCTGACTTAAGCAACACAGCAAACACATTAATGATTATTTTAAACCATTTAATTGTGAAACATAGAAGGAAGCAAATCCCTAACACATATTATCTTGTATCAATCTATTTATCGTTATTTAAAGTTACATGTAATGTCACAACGCAATCCATATTATCTTCTCTTACCACGTGAAAGCAGCACAGCTCACTAAATTTACCAAATGAACTAACAATTATTTGGCATTTTAGTCAAGATGTGAACTACATCATCAAAGGATGATACTATCCCTGAGAGCAGAATCAGTAGTTTAAACATTTATTTATTTATTTTGTGCACATGTATATTCTTACTTTACACAACAGTACATCTTTTTTGCAATGGGTTTGGTCCATTTATTTTCTCATAAAGAAAAAACATGAATTCATGTGACACATTTCACAACCTTTAGAGATGCCAAAGTACATTACTGCCAATGAAGTACCTTTTGAAATGAGATGCAGAATTGGAAAAATGGCAGGCAATTTGTACACTGCAATTTCTCAACAGACAGCAATATTATAATGAACAGATAACTTGATGTAGAGATATTAATGTAGGGATAAATATTATGCAGGGCACCTGAAGTAGTGCCATTGGATATTTTACATTCATCTGACAGTTAAGTCAGAGGTTGTTAGTCTCATCTGGAAGTCAAGACCTCCAACAGTGCCTCACTCCCTCAGTGATGCATCGTGTTGTCAGTCTTCTTTGTTGGGCTCTGGAGCAAGATTGAACCCACAACCTTCTGACTGAGATAAAAGTGCTGCCCATTGATTCATAGCTGACAAACAATGCCCTTGTTTGTTTAGATTTTAGGGCTTATTTAAAGCTTCTGAAGTTTTCTTTTATGCCCATTCCATTGTAAAAGTGTGGTTGCTCAACTGAACTCAGTATAAAAGAGTGTTTTACTGCATCTCACAGTGTCCTAAATGTTGTTTATGTGGAAGTTTGCAAAGATTCCAATTAAAAATTTAAAAAAAGAGACTATCATGAGAAAAATAATGCATCTCATTTGCAAAAATAATGCTCTTTGATGTGATAATGAATCGCTGCTAATCATGTTTTGATTTTTTCCTAAATCTACGGCTCATAATGAGAGTTTTAAAGTACAGCATTTTAAAGGCTAATTGTGTAATTCATAAAGAAATAAGAAGTCACTGTCATTCCCTGCAGCAGAACCTAAGCATTTGACAGTCTCTAGTGTTTTGTTTTCTGTGTATAAAAAATGAAATGCAGTGATCATTTATTCACAGCTGTTGTTTTTTTTCAAACACAAATGTAACACTGAAAATCTTGCCATTGTGAATTAAAGTAGTTCTTAGCCCTTTACCTTCAACCTGTGAAAACCATTTACTTTAATGAAAGCAGCTTTTCAGATAATTGCTAAGTTAATAAAGCCACACACTCCAATTTACCTGAAGTGAGATGTGGAACTGTATCTGCAAGGCGACAAGAACTGATTCCATGGTAAAACAAAAAGTACTTTTATTTCTCAGCGCATTAGCACGTCCTCAGGACTTCTCAAAAGTGTTGCAAATTCAATGAACTATTTTTAAAGTGCAGCCATCATTGTTATTTCAACAAATACTAAAGCCAATTGGGAATACATAATAATCTAATAATCAACAAACATGAAATTACTTGTTAACCTTTAGATTAAAGAAGAATATTAATAAGACATTTGGACAGATACATGGATAGGAAAAGTTCAGAAGGATATTGGCCAAATGCAGGTAAATGAGACTTGCATACCTGGGGCATTGTGGTTGGCATAGACGAGTTGGGATAAACGTCTTGTTTCCATTCTTTATGACTCTATGACTCAGTGAGCGTGGGGAACACATTGGCAACATCAGATAACCTTTGGAAACTCCACCATCTAATATTTCATCTGAAAGAGAATACATGATAATCCAACACTGCTTATTATTTTTAAAGCGGAAATTGATAGGTTCGTGATTAGTAAGGGTGTCAAAGGTTAAGGGGACAAGGTGGGAGAATGGGGTTGAGAAGGAAAAATAGATCAGCCACGATTGAATGGTGGAGCAGACTCGATGGGGTGAATGGTTTAATTCTGTTCCTATGTTTAATGGTCTTATTTTTTTAGATTTAGAGATAGAGTGCAGAAACAGGCCCTTCGGCCCATCGGGTCCGCGCCGCCCAGCGATCCCCGCACATTAACACTATCCTACACCCACTAGGGACAATTTTTATATTTGCCCAGCCAATTAACCTACAAACCTGTACGTCTTTGGAGTGTGGGAGGAAACCGAAGATCTCGGAGAAAACTCACGCAGGTCACGGGGAGAATGTACAAACTCCGTACAGTACAGCACCCGTAGTCAGGATTAAACCTGAGTCTCCGGCGCTGCATTCGCTGTATGGCAGCAACTCTACCGCTGCACCACCGTGCATATATGGTACATATATGGCACCCCACACTTCTGTGCTGGGGACTGCACTGCACTGTTTATGCCACATTATTGGTTCCTTCTCACCATATTTTATGTAAAAAGATACACTCTGACTTCCAACCATCCTACAAGATAACAATGTATTTGCTCTTTTTGCCTACATGTGACCATCCAAGTTGTCATCACCTGAACGAATGTCAGCATGAAATCAATGTGTGACTGGAACCTTAACAGTGAACAAAGGAACTAATCTGCACAACACTGATTTCTTTACATTAATTGCAAAGTGCATACTTCTTTTCTTCACCAGTGTGCCTTACTATCATCAATTCTGTGACTGCTAAACTACGATCTTGGAACAAGTTGGCACCTGCTACAGTATAAGAAGCATCAAGGGATTAGGGAAGTTGTGAAGTGGAGCAGGAGCATGGTGACTCTTTGTGTCTTCTCAGAGGACCATCTACTATCATCCGATACAATCGCACTACTCTTTTAAATCTCTTTTTTACCTGTAAATTTATCACCATTTAACCATATGTTGCACTCTGTATCTTCCCCTTTGATCCACTTATTGTACTTGAGTTTGATCTGATTATATTTATGTATGGTATTATCTGCAAAATGAAAACTTTTCACTATACCTCGGTACCCTTGACAGTAATAAACCTAAACCTAAACCTAAAATCTTCTCATACCAGCTCGCTCTTGCATTTCTTCTGCAAAATACATTGTAGAGAAGCACCACCCATTCATACCTTTGCCTTGCCTTACTGAAAATCATTTCCATTCCTGTGCATCTTTTCCATTCCTTATGCATGTACATAGTGTTACAAAATGGCTGCACACAGCTTGTGAAAAGCTACTGATTTTCACTGGAAATGCATAAGATTTGGGCAATGTCCTAATGCAGCTCAAAACCCAGAACTGCCTTTTCTTGGCATGAGCAGTAGTAGCCTTCCTGGCAACAGCAAGGGCACAGTCGACATGTTCATGAGGTTTGCCATCCTGAAAGGAGATACATGTTTCACAGAGCTATTGCTCCACTTATCTGGTGGGATGTTGGGGAAGGGTGGAGTTTTGGAAATTTGCTGAAATGCGGATCTTTTCTCTGGTTTCTTTTCAATAACCAGGAGGCACGGTGTTAGAAGTCTAACAGTGCATCTTCCGAACAATAACTCCACATCTTCCTTTAATATTTTCTCACACATGCACCCTCACAACCAGACCATTTGTAGAAAAATTATGCAAAATATTTAATAATTCAGTCATACCGTCAGCCTCCACATTTAGTTTGTATTAGATTTTCACAAATTTTATATGCAATTATTAATTATCATGCAATTCCCAACTGTGTTCATAAGGTATTCAGTGTTGATTCTGACAACTAGTATCAACTAATATTATGGTACTACACCCAATAATATTGGTAAATATTGATCAACACAATGGAAAGTTAGTGGAATGGAAAAATACATTTCACTAATTAACAAGAAAGTATTGATTAATAAAAGGTCACTGCCTGACCTGAAAAATAAGATCATATATTAAATTTTGACTGTGCATTTCTACATGCATTTAGAACTGCAGCAACAGTATGTTCTCACAAGTTGCATCACAATAGAGATCCTGAATTCTCCCATCACAATAGCCAGTGGATTCTTATATTAATCCAGGTTTTTGCTTCTACATGATCACAGACCTTACATGTACAAAGACTTTCATAATGTTCTTCTCACTCCCAAACAAGATATAAGAAAAAGTACTAAACATTTGTAATACATTTTAACTATCAACCCACAATTTTCTCCCCTTCACTACTTTTCTTTTTCAGGTGTATCCCCCACCTCTTTGTTCCTTTGTACTTTTTCCCCCACCTCTTTGTTCCTTTGTACTTTTTTCATTTCTTTATGCATACACATCACCCTACTTGCTGTTTTTTGTCCCCGGGTCCAATCATTTATTTTTAAAAAGGCCTTTCATTCCAGTTCCTTCTCCGATTGCAGATGCTGGTTTACACCGATGATAGACACAAAATGCTGGAGTAACTCAGAGGGACAGCCAGCATCTCTGGAGAGAAGGAATTGGTGACGTATCGGGTTGAGACCCTTCTTCAGACCCAAACATCACCCATTTTTGTTTTCTTTGATGGAAGTGTGTTCACCTTCCATGGAGCAAAGCAACATGAATTTACTCGCTATTCACCTTGTGTACTTTGTTACTCAGCTCTGATGTTGCCCTGCTTCTGTGAGGCATGGACAAATGCAAGTATATCGTCTTCTCATGTTTTAATTTAGAGATACAGTGCAGAAACAGCCCATCGAGTCTGCGCTGACCTCTGTATACTAGACTATCTTACACACTAGGGACCATTTACAATCTTTACTAAACTCAATTGTCCCACAAACCTGTATGTCTTTGGAGTGTGGGAGAAACCGGAGCACCCTTGGAAAACCCACGCGGTCACGGGGAGAACTCACGTAGGCACTGTCCATACAGCTAGCACCCATAGTCAGGATCAAACCCAGGTCTCTGACGTTGTGAGGCAGCAACTCTACCACTGCACCACCATGCCCCATCTCCCCCCCCCCGGTACTAAAGTACTCATTTAATTTATCTTTTGTCTCTGCATTTTAAATCCATTTGTTTATTTTTCTCTCTTTACTTTCCTTCTTTCCTTTCAGTCAAATCAAGTTGTGTCAGTTTATTATCATAAGCACAAGTGCTGTGAGGTACAAGTACAGTGCTTGCAGTAGCACCACAGGCACATAGACTCAGGCAAGCACATAAAAACTAATTATTCATAAATTACATGTAAAATCCTTCCTTCGCCGCCGCCGCTCACCCCGGGGAGAGCGAGAGAGTCGGGGGGGGGGGGGGGAGAGAGTCGGGGTGGAGGGAGCAGCGGGTGAGAGCAGGTGTCAGATGGTCCGGTGAAGGAGCGCCTCCACTTGCGGGTGCTGCTCCCTCCCTCTCTCTCCTCTCCCTCTCTCTCCCAGGTCCAACGAGATCTGAGCCGCTCCTCCACTCTCTTCCCCGACCCCGTCTCCCTCTAATGCAGCAAAATAAGAACAAACACAAGGGAAACTTCCCTCCTCGCCGCCGCACCGCCACTGCCGCTCACCCCGGGGATGCGGGGCTTCTGAACAACAACTACACTTGTGTTTGTTCTTATTTCGCTGCGTTAGAGGGAGATGGGGCCGGGGAAGAGAGAGGAGCAGCGGTGCAGATCTCGCTGGCTCTGGGAGAGGGAGAGGGAGGGAGCAGCCCCACACGTGGCAGTGCTCCTTCATAGAAACATAGAAACATAGAAATTAGGTGCAGGAGTAGGCCATTCAGCCCTTCGAGCCTGCACCGCCATTCAATATGATCACGGCTGATCATCCAACTCAGTAACCTGTACCTGCCTTCTCTCCATACCCCCTGATCCTTTTAGCCACAAGGGCCACATCTAACTCCCTCTTAAATATAGCCAATAAACTGGTCTCAACTACCCTCTGTGGCAGAGAATTCCACAGATTCACCACTCTCTGTGTGAAAAAAAACGTTCTCATCTCGGTCCTAAAAGACTTTCCCCTTATCCTTAAACTGTGACCCCTTGTTCTGGACTTCCCCAACATCGGGAACAATCTTCCTGCATCTAGCCTGTCCAACCCCTTAAGAAATTTGTAAGTTTCTATAAGATCCCCCCTCAATCTTCTAAATTCCAGCGAGTACAAGCCGAGTCTATCCAGTCTTTCTTCATATGAAAGTCCTGCCATCCCAGGAATCAATCTGGTGAACCTTCTCTGTACTCCCTCTATGGCAAGACCGGACCCTCTGACACCGGACCGGACCCTCTGACACCCTTGCCCTCCCCACCATCCTGCTCTCACCCGCTGCTCCCTCTACCCCGACTCTCTCCCCCCTCCCCAATCTCTCTCCATATAAACTTAATGTAAACTAACTTAACCTAACGTAACCTAGTTTAACCTTTCCTAACCTAATCTAACGTAACCTAGTCTAAACTTTTTTGAGTTCATTAAATTTATAAAACTCACACTTCTTTATTTTTTCCTACGGCCCGCAAAACTGTGCCAAATATATAATGTGGCCCACATGCTGAAAAATTTGGAGGCCCCTGGGCTAGACTGTACTCATTTATGGTATGATTTGACTGGAAAACACACCATTTTTTTTCTTCACATTTTGGTACATGTGATAACTGTAAACTATTACTAATGCCAATAGCAATACCAAATGCTGCCTTTGTGAAGCAGTTCCACTTGTAGATGCATTTGATGGTGGGAGGCTATGCCCATAATGGTGCATTTGGGACTGCAGCCTTTGGGACTCTCTGGGACTCACCAGTCTCAAAATTGGTATTCAATTTAGCCACTAATTTCCTACTCCTTCTCAGTTCTGGCCTTGCTTAGTACTCAAACATTCACTGTGAATGGTTGTGGAGAAATTCTATTGATAATCTTACTCATTCAGGGTGCAGGTGCTATTTCTGTTGCTGTGCAACTATCAGCTTGGAGTTTCAATACAAAACACATAAATTTAAAAGTCCAATGCAAAGTCTAACCAGCAGCAAACACTGTTTGATGCCCTGCACAGCAAATGACAGCCTAGTCCCAGTATACTTAATGATGAAGCCATATTACTGAATTATTTAAGATAGATACAAAAAGCTGGAGTAACTCAGCGGGACAGGCAGCATCTCTGGAGAGAAGGAGTGGGTGACGTTTCGGGTCGAGACCCTTCTTCAGACCCAAACATCACCCATTCCTTCTCTCCAGAGATGCTGCCTGTCTCGCTGAGTTACTCCCACTTTTTGTGTCTATTTTTGATTTAAACCAGCATCTGCAGTTCCTTCCTACACTTACTTAACATGCACTTACTTAACATGCCCGTTGCAAAGAAACTGTACTGTCATTAACAATTAAAATCATAAATTGCACATTGAATAAAATTGCATTGCTCTGCTGTAGATTCTCCTTGGCAAATCGCTTAAAGGTCTGCTCCAATAACCGAGCCAAGCCAACGATTCACAATGAGGTGACACTGCACTTTAAGGAACAGGTGCCATTGACTTTGAACTGAGCCAAATTTCAAGTATTTTCTGAATCAATCTGAAGACTCAATTTAGATCAGCTTAATTTCAGGAAGTACTGCAAATGATTCAAAGTTTAAAAAAAAGGAAATTCGAAAATCTACAATTTTAAACCGGTTAAAATGTGTACGGTTCAGGACCAACTTGAATCAAATTAAGATTGGTATCTGAATTGTGTAAACTTAACAGCATTATTAAATTAACTAAAATGCAATTATTTTAAATGGACCATTATTACAGTTGATTCATTCCATCTATCATTTGCACTGTCATATATCCAAAGACACGTTTTGCAGAGGATCTTGCACATGTGATAAACTACATGCTGGACAACATCATGTATTCCCTCACTAGTGCGGAATAACATCCTGCAAATTTTGCTGCAGGCCTCAAGAAAACTGCCTCAAGTTGTGGCATTTGGAGGCTGGGTTGAATCATTGCTAAGGCATCCAATAATGTGAATTTGCCTTTAGTGCATTTATTATCCACAATTCTTAACCTGTGTCATGGGGTCATACAGCATGGAAATAGGCCCTTAGGCTCAACCCGTCCATCCCAACAAAGATGCCCCATCTAAGCTAGTCCCACTTGCCCACGTTTGGCCCATATCCCTCAAAACCTTTCCTGTCCATGTACCTGTCCGAGTGTTTTTTTAAAATGTCATTTTAGTTCCAGCCCCAAGCACCTCCTCGGGCAGCTTGTTTCATATACCCTCTGCACCCCCCTCATATATCCCGATACAGAACAATGAAATACTTACTTGCAGCAGCACAACTGATATGTAAACATAGCAGCATAATAAACCACAAAAAAAAGTTCAGTTTATACACACACAGGCACACACATAAATACACACAAATATATGCATAAATATGTATATACACGCGATATAATGTATACATAATATACGTACATATATATACACCTATATTTATACATATATTTGTGTGTATTTACGTATATTTATGTGTGTGCGTGTGCAAGTGTATATACTGAACTTTTTTTGTAGTTTATTATGCTGCTATGTTGCATATGCAATATATGAAGCCAAAGACAAAAGCAATGTCCCTGTCTATGTAGCTTATTTGGAGGTTGTAGTGTTTAATAGCCTGATGATTGTGGTGAAGAAGTTGCACCTGAACTTGGATGTTACAGTTTTCAGGCTCCAGTACCTTCTTCCGAAGGCAAGAGAGAAATTAGTGTGTGGCCAGGGTGGTGTGGGTTTCTGACAATACTGGCTGGTTTTTTGAGGCATCGACCCCTGTAGATCCCTTTGATGGTAGGGAGGTCAGTACCTGTGGACTAGACAGTGTACACCACTTTTTGCAATCTTCCTGGGTGTTTCTGTTGCCGAACCAGGCC
This sequence comes from Rhinoraja longicauda, assembly GCF_053455715.1. NCBI lineage: Eukaryota > Metazoa > Chordata > Chondrichthyes > Rajiformes > Arhynchobatidae > Rhinoraja > Rhinoraja longicauda. The sequence goes on from NC_135954.1 coordinate 81,445,361, forward strand.
GTGAAGCAACCAGTCAATATGCTCCCTACTGTACACTATAACATGGTCCCGACTGTGCTTGCTGTTACAAAACCCTAGACAATAGACAATAGACAATAGACAATAGACAATAGGTGCAGGAGTAGGCCATTCAGCCCTTCGAGCCAGCACCGCCATTCAATGCGATCATGGCTGATCACTCTCAATCAGTACCCCGTTCCTGCCTTCTCCCCATACCCCCTCACGCCGCTATCCTTAAGAGCTCTATCCAGCTCTCTCTTGAAAGCATCCAACGAACGAACTCTCTGAGCAGAGAATTCCACACCTTCACCATTCTCTGACTGAAAAAGTTCTTCCTCATCTCCGTTCTAAATGGCCTACCCCTTATTCTTAAACTGTGGCCCCTTGTTCTGGACTCCCCCAACATTGGGAACATGTTTCCTGCCTCTAATGTGTCCAATCCCCTAATTATCTTATATGTTTCAATAAGATCCCCCCTCATCCTTCTAAATTCCAGTGTATACAAGCCTAATTGCTCCAGCCTTTCAACATACGACAGTCCCGCCATTCCGGGAATTAACCTAGTGAACCTACGCTGCACGCCCTCAATAGCAAGAATATCCTTCCTCAAATTTGGAGACCAAAACTGCACACAGTACTCCAGGTGCGGTCTCACCAGGGCCCGGTACAACTGTAGAAGGACCTCTTTGCTCCTATACCTAATTTTGAACAGGAAATTTAATGCACCTGTAGCAGTAAGGTCTTGCGCGATTCAACCAGCGACTTTCAGCAGGAAACTTATGGGATGTGATGGATAAGGTAGCCGAAAAATAACAAAGAAAAATTTTGTTCTGCAGGCAGCCCTAACTTCTCGACATGCATAGGAGTTTTATGAAAAGATAACCAAAGAGTGCAGATGCCTTGTGTGCACTTGGAGCTTTTCCATAATTGGAGAGTGATGTTCACTGAGCTTGTGGGGCATAAGGGGCAACATTAATGCATAAATGAATGTAAAAGAAATGTACTCATTCAGGCTGGTCCCTGCATTGATTTAATGGCTACTGCCAGCTCATCCTGCAATGAAGTTTTTTTAACGATGTGTGAATCTTCCTTAAGATAGTGTTCCTGTTATCTCTTCACATCCAGAGTGAGATACCTCCGGCTCTTTTTAATTTTCAGATTTGGACATTGAAAGACAAAAAAAAAACTGAGACAATTCCCACCCACAAATATGCATTGAAAAAAATAATTAGATACATTACCTGACCACTTTAATTGTTAATCATCCAAGCAATCAGTTAATTATATGTTTTCAATTATTAAAATATTTATCAAAGCTCATGCTAAAATGCCTTTGTTTCTGTAGGTAGTGATTCCTCTGATCTTTGGCAATTATAAATTATTACAAAGCTGCCAGCATTGTCACAGTTGGCAGAAAGATCTTGGGGGTTTCTGGAACAAATACTGAGAGAAGGTTTTGTTTGGGGCAGGTTATTAAACTTGATTATATTAAGCGGTGTCAGATTTGTACAGCTGGGGTTATCATTGAGCTTATCCACAACATGACAGATGGTGAATGTCACCCCTTCTTAGCAGTACATTTTTGACATTAATGTAAAGTCTGAGCCTGTGACTTGCAGAGCATCAGGAAGCATTGAGATGAAATGTTTGAAAATAAATTCCCAGAGGCAATGCTCTGAAAATACTGTAACCATGCGGTACCAGGATAGTGGGAGGAGGGGTGAGTGAGTGGAAGTGTGGTAGTGGGAGAAGGGGGGGGGGGGGGGGAGGGAGCACAGGGAGGGGAGGGGTGGGGGGGGTGGGATGGGAGATGTTGAGAAGGTAACACAATCCTAAATTCCAAATTTTTATATTGAGTCAATCTTTCAGTTCATGATGGCCTTGGAGCCAACAGGGCACAGGCACCACAGACCAAGAAAGTACACTCAAAAACTGGGGGGCCATGGTGGCATAGCAGTAGAGTTGCTGCCTGAAAGCGCCAGAGACCCTGGTTCGATCCTGCCTACAGATGCTGTCTGTATGGTGTTTGGTGGTTCTCCCCATGACCTGTGTGGGTTTTCTCCGGGTACTCCGGTTTCCTCCCATTCTCCAAAGATGCACAGGTTTGTTGGTTAAATGGCTTTAGTAAAATTGTAAATTATCCCTAATGTGTGTAGGATAGTGCTAGTGTGTGGGGATCGCCAGTCAGCGCAGACTCGGTGGGCTGAATGGCCTGTATCCGCCCTGTAACTCTCCCTCTCCATCACGGGAAAAAATCTGGTCATCAGGTGTGAGGTGCTCTCGGGGCTGCTGTACTTGGCGCAAGTGTGGCCCATCCCTCCCTCCTACGCCAAGGGGATCACCCGGGCCGTCTTCCACTTCATCTAGGGGTCGAGGATGGACCGGGTGCGACGAGCCACAATGTACAAGTCGGTAGACAACGGGGGTAAAAGCGTGCCCAACGTCGCCCTCATCCTGATGGCCACCTTCGTGTGTGGCTGCATCAGGTGGAGCGTGGAGCCAAGGCACGTGGGCACCAAATGCCACTACCTGCTGAGGTTCTACCTGTCCCCGGCGTTGCGAAGGATGGGTCTGGCGCAGATGCCACGCAATGTGCCAGTCAGCTGGACATTGCCGAACCATCTGTCGTTTGTGGAAAGGTTCTTCCGGACCAACACCTTGGACCACAAGTCCATCGGGCAGTGGTCAGCACGGAACGTCCTGCAGGCACTGCAGGGGAATGACTCCATGGATCCTGTGGCGTGGTTCCCAGAGCAGACTGCCCAGCTTGTCTGGCAAAATGCCTCATCGCCAGAACAAACCAACAAGCACCAAGACCTGGCTTGGCTGGCGGTGAGGGGAGCCCTCTCAGTCAGATCCTTCATGCACCGCCGGAACCTCACTACCAGCGCACGCTGCCTCCGGGACGGCTGCTACGGAGAGGAGACGGTGGCCCACCTCTTCACAGAGTGTGGATTTGCCAAGAGAGTCTGGAGAGGTCTGCAGGGGTCCCTGTCACGATTCATTCCGAGCAGCTCCGTCACGGAGGACTCTGTGATCTACGGACTGTTCCCAGGGACGCATTCCGAGACTGACATTGAGTGCTGCTGGAAGGTCATCAACTCGGTGAAAGACGCTCTTTGGTCTGCCCGATCCTTGTTGGCCTCCCAGCGGAGCGAGCTGTCCGTCAAGGAATGTTGCCGACTGGCCCACTGCAGACTGCAGGAGTACGTGCTGAGGGACGCACTGAAGCTTGGTGCAGCCAACGCTAAGGCCCTGTGGGGGAGGAGCACAGTCTAGGGTCCTTCCGCTGCTGGACATGGGGGGCAGGGTGTGGTGGAGAGAGACGTCCCTCCAAATAAGGGATACTGGGTAAATGTGTGTAAATGTCTAAATGAATGCCTGTATCGAATGTAACCTCCGGAAATGTCGGATGGGCTTGTTAAAAAAGATGTTTTGTAAATGATATTTATTATTTGAATAAAGTATTTTTTGAAATTAAAAAAAAAAAAAGTAACTCTAAACTAAACCAAAGGAAACTCAAGAATGAGTCGATATTTGCACCAGGTTCTTATTTTGTCACTTTTTTTTCTTCTCCTGGCTAGAAACTAATGTTGTTATATCAGAAACAAATCTGAATCCAGTTCTGCCGGATCTCATGACTGTGGATTCTTTTTGTTGGTTGGACTTGTAACCCGTAATGAACATGCAGAACATACTGATACAGGACACCATCTAGTTTTATATTAATTGAAGTGATCAAATGTATGGGATAAATGAGTCACAAATTTACAGAATGAACTATAACAAACATCGATGAATACAGAACCAAAAAGGCCTCTAACTTTTTAATTCAAAACAATGTACCTCTACAACAACAACTTTCATAGCACTATTATCATAACAAAATGTCCCAAGGATCATTAGCAAACAAAAGCTGGCATCTCAGCAAAATGTAAATGATAGGGGATGAGAATGGATTGAGAATGTTTGGGGAATTTGATGATAGATTGGTGAGGTGTGCTATCCTTCCATTACTGAGACATACCAGACTAGTAATTGATGTGTACCATTAAAGGTATGCTAGAGAATTATAGTGTGGCACACCAATGATCAATTTAGTTGCCAGCTCACTATTGTCTAGTTCAGCTGTGCCCAAGGTATGTGGCAAATGTGAGGAATCATGTGGGGGGATGATTTGGTGGAGGTCAAGGGTTCTAATCTGATCCCAGTGAGACAACCATAGATGGTAGCTGAGGGACTGGTGGGGATCGTGCCCAAGGATCATACCTGTTGCAGCAGGGTGCCCAGAGACTGGAGCCTGCTTTACAAGGTCAGAGCCTGGGCATATGCAGGAGTAGGGTGGGGGGATTTGGGGAAAGCGTAGGTAGGCCCGAAGGAGAGTAAGCAAGCTGCAAAACTAAAGAGGATGTCCTTGGTTCTGAGTTCCCAGAGCAGAATGAGGACTTGTGTTCAGGAAGTCGGTTTTTAAATAATGTTGTTGCTGAGAATAATTTTTCGACATTTTGGGCTGGGATTCCCTAACTTTAGTTTAGTTTAGGTTAGTTTAGTTTAGTTTAGAGATACAGCGCGGAAACAGGCCCTTCGGCCAACCGGGTCCACGCCGACCAGCATTCCCCGCACATTAACACTTTCCTACACCCACTAAGAACAATTTTTACATTTACCAAGCCAATTAACCTACAAACCTGCATGTCTTTGGAGTGTGGGAGGAAACCGAAGATCTTGGAGAAAACCCACCCAGGTCACAGGAAGAACGTACATACTCCAGATAGACAGCACCCATATCCAGGATCGAACCCTGGTCTTCGACGCTGCATTCGCTTGAAGGCAGCAACTCTACTGCTGCGCCACCATGGCCTTTCTTCAAGGCCAATCTTGCTCAAGCTCAAACTAACCATTTTGAATGCTGGGCCCCATACTGTACATGTAAAGCCAGCCAGTGTTTCCAGAGACAGGGCAGAAGAGGTGGGGGTAAAAGAACAACTGTTTTGTTATAATCCAGATAAGTACCTCTGTTCAGCACAACTTTGCCCTGGATATTTCTGAAAGAGCAGAGTCATGCCCTGTGGTGCGTGTCATGCATCCTTTATTTACACATCAAAAGGGCCTCTCTCCCAACCTCTGTAATAAATCGTAGCTTCGAAATATAGCATCAGTGGGAATTATCATGACACACCCAAGGCAACAAGAGTCAATGAACTGGCTATTTGCTGCACTGTGTCGATGATATGTACAGCATTAATGCCTAATCAATTACCACAAAAAAAAGAAAAATATGGGATAAAGCATTTTTAAAAAATTGTGAGAATGAATTGCAGTTAAATTCATGTTTTACAATATTGTCTGCTCAATTCCCAGTGACAACTGCAGCCCGAGACTGCTGCTGTCATTACACAAAGTGCTGGAGGAACTCAGCAGGTCAGGTAGCATCCGTGGAGGGAATGGATGTGGGGAACCTTTCTGGTTGGGACTCTTATCCACCCTAAGCCGAAAAGTCACCTGTCTTTTCCTTCCAGAAATACTGCCTGATCTGTTGAGTTCCTCTGGCATTTTGTGTTTTAATAGAACATAGAACAGTACAGCACAGGAACGCTGTGCTTCGGCCCACAATCTTAGTGCTGAACATGATGGCTAGTTAAACTGATCTCATCTGCCTGTACAAGATCCATATCCCTCTATCCCCTGCACTTCTATGTGCCTTCCAAAAGCCTCTTAAGCTCCACTGTTGGCAGTGCGTTCCAGGCCCCCACCACACTCTGTGTATAAAACTTGCCCCACACATCTAGTGTGTACGACGCGAACGTGCGATAACATAGAACAAGTGTACGAGTGATCGAAAGTTGGCATGGACTCGATGGGCCAAAGGGCCCGTTTCCACGCTGTATTTTTAAACTGAATTTCTCATTGGATTCACATTTACCTGGAAATGTAAATTCCAGCCCATCTAAGTTGGGATGAATTGCCTTTGTCATACAACCATAGAATAGTTGCAGCGCACAAGGAAGCCATTTGACCCATCACATTTTTACCTTTTCTTTAGTTCCTTCTCTCATTGGCTCTTTCTCTGTTGTTTTACAAATTTTTCCGCACCATTTATTCACTCGAAGACTACCCCATATTTTGCAGGTAGTGCAGTCTCCTTTCCTTTTCATTAACTATAACATTTAGTTCTCGACCCTTCATTTAAATGGAACACCCTTTCACGATTCACTCTGACCAAACACCCAATCTTTTCATATGCTTCTGTCAAATTTCCTCTCAGCCTTCTTGTAGACTCCATTGGGTGGCGCCAACAATGGCTGCCTTGCCAACAGTCTGTCTGTCCCTTCCTTCTTTGTTGTTTTAATAGTACATGTTAAATGCATGTTTTTTAGTGTTCTTTAGTTTGTTTTAGTGGGGGTGGGGGGAAAGTGTGTTGGCGGAAACTTTTTTTAATCTCTTACCTCGACGGATAGGCAATTTTTTTCCATATCGTATCTCCGTCCACACTGCGGCCTAAAATCGCGGAGTTGCCGGCCTCTGCTGGAGACCGACTTTGGGAGCTCCAACCGCTGGTGCCTGTGGGACTTACCATCGCGGAGCTCATGATTCCTTTGCCAGGGATCGACCAGGGAGCTCCAACCGCAGGTGTCTGCGGACTTTAACATTGCAGAGTTCGCGGTCCCTGGTTAGAGACTGACTTTGGGAGCTCCGAGTCGCAGGAGCTTCGACCGCCCCGACACGGGAGCTTCGATTGCCCTGACGCGGGGGCTTCGACCATCCCGACAGATAGTTCGACTGCCCCGACTGCGGAAGAATAGAGAGGAAGAAGATGGGACTTTATTGCCTTCCATCACAATGAGGAATGTGGGGAATCCGCTATGGTGGATGTTTATGTTAACTTTTATGTAGTTGTGTGTCTTGTTGCTTTTTTTTAGTATGGTAATTTGTATATTACTGTATCTTAATTGGTACACGTGATAATAAAAGACCTTTGAAATCTTTGAAAACTTATAAAAGAAAACAGCCCTAGCTTCTTTATGAACCTTTATTAGGTTACCCCACTGCCTCCTGTACCCCGAGGGGAACAATGGCAGCCCATCCTTCTCCATAAATGATCTGCTCCATCTAGTTAACACTCAGAAAGAGGGCATGGAAGCTAACCAGATTAATTATAGTTTCTTTTCTAAATTGTTACTTAATTTGTCATAAGAAATTCATCTGCACAAGGTAAATTAAGTGAAAAGAACACCATGAAATTTACCCCATATTTAACCTCATACTCAATTGAATTCAAAATTCTGCTACACACATCATTAAAAATATTGAGACCTATCATCCAAAATTGTGTAGGAAAGAACTGCAGATGCTGGTTTAAATCGAAGGTAGACACAAAATGCTGGAGTAACTCAACGGGTCAGGATTCAGGATTTAGGATTCAGGATATCTTTATTTATCATCCAAAAAACAAGTTTTTTTGATGAAATTTAGTCATCCACAGTCCAACAATAAAAGCAATAAAATAAGCAAATTACACAACCCCAACCAACACAAAAAAAAGAAACATCCATCACAGTGAGCCTCCGCCAGTCCCCTCCTCACTGTGGTGGAAGGCCAGAATGTCTTTTCTCTTCCCTGCCGTCTTCTCCCGCGGTCAGGCTGTTGTCATTGCCACGTTCCAGGCCGCGCCGGACGGTGAAAGGTCCGCAGCGGGCCGACTCAAGCCCCGCGATCCGGGGCAGGCGAACATGCTGCCGCTGCTGCTGCACGTCGGGGCGGTCGTGGCTCCCGACATTGACGCCCCCGCCGAGCAGAGAAAAATCCCGCGGCCTATTTCAGGCCGCGCCGGACGGTGAACTGTCCGCGGCGGGCCGACCCAAGCCCCGCGATCCGGGGCGGTCGAACACGCTGCCGCTGCCGGAGCTCCCGATGTCGGCATCCACGCGGCCCGAGCCGAAGGCGAGTCGCAGCCGCTCCCGCAGCCTCCGAAGACGGCCGGCTCCGCTGATGGTGAGTCCGGTCCGCAGGCTCTGCGAACCAGAGCCCTGGAGGCCGCCAGCTCCAGGAGTTGGGCCGATGGTAGGCCGCAGCAGGAACGGAGACACCACCCAGAAAACAAAGGTCGGGTCTCCGTTCGGAAGGGACAAATTTACAATTTTACAGTTCCCCCCTCCCCCCCACATACACACACATAGTACACAAACACAAAACCACGACATCACATCTACAATTAAGACAAAAAAAAACAACAAAAACACAAAGACAAACGGACCGCAGGTAAGCCGCAGCTGCTAGGGCAGCGCCACCATTTTGGGTCAGGCAGCATCTCTGGAGAGAAGGAATGGGTGACGTTTTGGGTCGAGACCCTTCATCAGACTGAGAGTCAGGGGAGAGGGAAACGAGATGTGTGGAAAAGTACAGAACAGATCTGAGCCAGTACTGATGGCCAAGGAGACCACAATGGTCCATTGTTGGCTGTGGAGGAGGGATACGAACAGTGCATCAATTGAGCAGCAGATCATTTGCCTGTGATAAATGTGAATTAGGTGAGAAGTAATACATGCGGACGATCCACGCAAGCAGATTACTACCCGTAACATTTTTTTTTTAAACTGCACGTGCTTGAAATCTGAAGTAAAAACAGAAAATGTTGGAAGTGGTCAGCAGATTGTGTTTGCAGATTGCACTTTTCTAGAAAGGAAGTGCTTTTTCTTCTACACAACAAGTGAAGTATTGTAAGGAAAGTGAAGCATTGTAAGGAAAGTGAAGCATTTCATTGCATTATCTAGTATTTTAAAGGACATCGTCATTTAGGTTATCATCCCGAATTCAAAAAAAGCCTTCTTATAAAACTGCAATTTAATGTCATTCACCATCATGCCTAGGATGGCCATGCAGTGTGATCCCACATTCCAGCACAAGGTTTGCAATATTGTAGGTCATGGCTCTTTAAAATGTGCAGACAGCTTTTGCTTCATGCACCCTTTCAGGCAGAGAGATCGTGACCTTTCCCACACTCTGGGTGACGTTTTCCTTAGAACATAGAAGAGTACAGCAGAGGAATAGGCCCTGTGGCCCACAATGTCTCTGCCGAGCATGATGCAGGTTGAACTGAAGATAGACACAAAATGCTGGATAGCGGGGTCAGGCAGCATCTCTGGACAAAAGGAATAGGTGGCATTTCGGGTCGAGACTGAGAGTCTGGGGAGAGGGAAACTAGAGGAGTACAAAGGTACCGATGACCAACGAAAGGTGGAGCCCACAGTGGTCCATTGTTGGCCGTAGAAGAAATGATAATGAAAGGATACGAACAGTGAAACTAGTAGGACATCAGTGAAATTAGCAAGATGACTAGGGTGAGGGAGGGACGGAGAGAGAGGGAATGCAAAGGTAACTTGAAATGAGAGAAATCAGTATTGTGTTGTAAGCTGCCCAAGCAAAATATGAAGTTCTGCCTGCACGTGGTCCATATCTCTCCACTCTCTGCAAAACTATGTGCCTATCCTAAAGCCTCTTAAATGCCACTATCGTATCTGCCTCCACCACCCCTACTGGCAGTGTGTTCCATACACCCACAACATGGCAGCTGCTCAGAAAAGGACAGGAAGGCCCTTCAGAGGGTCATCATGACGGCCCAGAAGATCATCGGCTGCTCACTGCCCTCCCTGGAGCACCTGTACAGCCTACGCTGCCTCAGTAGAGCAGGCAAAATAATAAAAGATCCATCCCACCCCGGCCACCGTCCGTTTGTTCATCTGCCCTCTGGTCGACGTTTCAGGTCGATCAAATCCCGAACAAACAGACTTAAGAACAGTTTTTACCCCAGGGCCATACGAGAACTGAACACTACCTTCTGCACTAGGCAACACCGTTAAAAAATCTTTGTACTTAATATAATTGTATTTATTTGTTTTTGCATTTATTGCATATATGTTTGTACGCACCGTCAGGATTGGCTATTTTTAAATTTCGTTGTACTCGTTGCAATGACAATAAATGAATATTATTATTATTATTATTATTATTATTATTATAATGTAAAAAAAACTTGCCCAACACAGCTCCTTTAAACATTGTTCCTCTTACCTTCAAACAATGCCTTCTAGTCTTTGAGATTTAACCCTGGGTATAAGATTCTGACTACCTATACCTATGCCTCTCATAATTTTATATACTTCAAACAGGTCTCCCCTCAAGTCAAGTCTACTTTATTTGTTACATACACATACAAGATGTGCAGTGAAATGAAAGTGGCAATGCCTGCGGATTGTGCTAAAACTACAAACAGAATATAATTTTTTTTTTTTAAAAGACACAACACAAAAATTAAATTAATACAGTAAATTAGTCCCTGGTGATATAAGAGTTAACAGCCCTGATGGCCTGTGGGAAGAAACTACGTCTCATCCTCTGTTTTCACAGCGTGACAGCGGAGGCGTTTGCCTGACCGTAGCAGCTGGAACAGTTCGTTGCTGGGGTGGTAGGGGTCCCCCATAATGTTGCTGGCTCTGGATTTGCACCTCCTGATGTATAGGTCCTGCAGGGGGGCGAGTGTAGTTCCCATGGTGCGTTCAGCCGAACGCACTACTCTCCGCAGAGCCTTCCTGTCCTGGGCAGAGCTGTTCCCAAACCAGATTGAGATGTTGCCTGACAAGATGCTTTCTACAGCCCCAGAGTAGAAGCATTGAAGGATCCTCAGACAGACTCTGAATTTCCTCAACTGTCTGAGGTGGTAAAAGCGATACCTTGCCTTACTCACCAGTGCGGCAATGTGTGTTGTCCATGTCAGATCCTCTGTGATGTGGGCTCCCAGGTATTTAAAGCTGCTCACCCTATCCACAGTAATCCCATTTATCTCCAGTGGCATGTATGTCCTCGGATGTTGAGTCCTTCTAAAGACCACAATCAGCTCCTTAGTTTTTGTGACATTCAAGAGGAGGCTGCTGTCCTGACACCAGTGCCAGATCAGCCACCTCCTCCCAGTAGGCCTTCTCATCGTTATTGGAGATCAGGCTCAACCTCCTCTTGATCAATCTTCACTCCAATCCTATTACCAATTACTTTAAATCTACTCTAGACAGACACAAAAAGCTGGAGTAACTCAACGGGTCAGCCAGCATCTGTGGAGAGAAGCATTTCGGGTAGAGACCCAGTCTGAAGAAGAGTCTCGACCCGAAACGTCACCCAGTCATTCCCTCCAGCGATGCTGCCTGTCCTGCTGAGTTACTCCAGCTTTTAGTGCATATCTTCAGTTTAAACCAGCATCTGCAGTTCCTTCCTACACTTTAAGTCTCTTGTTTGACCCTTTGGCTAAGAATAATAGATCCTTCCTGTTTATCTATCTATTCCCCTCATAATTTTACACAGATCAATTCGATCTCCCATTAGCTTCCTCCTTTCTTAGAAAATAACATAAATCTATCATTCTTTCCCAAGTATTTGAAAGTAAAATCTAATTTAACTAGTAACAAACAAATGTTGGTATCACAAGTTAATAGTTATCCATTATACTGTAAGTAACGTGACCATGAAGGAGTCTGAATGATAATAACACTCATTGCCCTTCTTCTGTCCCAGCTATTTCTGATAATTTTCAACCATTACAATAACACAGGTTGCAGCACACAGACATCGTTTTTATTTTAAATGTCAAACATAATTGTGGAAGTGACCGAGCCCAGTGGAAGAATGTCAAAACAAGATCTCTGCACACCACAGGATATAATGACTCCCCTTGCTCTCAATCCTCTGTGTTTCACAATTGAGACATCAGAATTTGATGGAACAATTAATTGAGCAGGGATCTGAGGCACACCAAATGAATGCTACATTTCAAGTGCTTTAGCATTTTAGTCGGTTAAAAAAATCATTTCATCCTTCCTGCAAATGAGTGCGTCCACTTATTTTAGATTGCCCCAATATCATTTCGAGTAGTGAATCATTTAAAGTTTTTTTATTGTTCACATAACGAATCACCTACATAACATCTCATGCATTAATTTCAATATTGGACTGTTAATTATATTAATTCTACATGTCAAATGATGTAGGATATCTTAAAATAATTAGTCATCTAGGACAAGCTAGGAGGTGATTAACAACTTAATTTGAATATGTGTTGTGTGGGTAAACATTGTCATAGCATAGATCACTGAGATTGGGAAATATGATTTTCAATACAGGAACTAACTGGATAGTACAAAGGTGTTAAAACCAAATCCACAAGTGGGACACAGATGTAAAAAAACATCTGAAAACATATATGGATAGTACAATAGATTAGCCAGGTAATTGGTAATAAGATGCAAAATAAATATTCAATATAACATGTTAACCTAAGTGCATTAAATATTAATTGTAGACCTATTAAATATTGCTATCATTTAATATGTTTTCTTTTAAAGTGTTTATTAAATATTAATTAAATTTTGAGAAATTAATTTAAAGTAAAAAAAACTGCATATTTTGATTTGGAAACCAAACAGTAGCTGCTGCTGAAATGAAATGAAGTAACTTTAAATTTGAAATGATGCCTTCAGCTTTAGGAATTAAACTATGCTTTTGAAATAGTGATCGCATTCAAATACAATTAATATTTGGAGATAGATAGATAGATAGATAGATAGATAGATAGATAGATAGATAGATAGATAGATAGATAGATAGATAGATAGATAGATAGATAGATAGATAGATAGATAGATAGATAGATAGATAGATAGATAGATAGATAGACAGAGACAGACACAGACAAAAAGTCATAAAATAGATAAATAGATAGATAAATGGATTGATAAATAAATAAATAGATAGATAAGTGGATAGATAAATAAATAAATAGACACACTTACTAGCTGCCACCAAGCAGTTTGTGTCACCAGCTGTTTCTTTTGCATTTGAAAGACGATTTTAATTCACTTCCTCTGTCAACAGCAATTGTCTGAATGGGAGTAGATAAGTAATTGATGGAAGGACTTTCACATTGAGATTTCACCTTTCTTTCTGCTCACTTGCCTTCAGGCATGTAATGCTACCTACTTCAGGGAGGCGAGTCCTTATTTGAATGTTCAAAAGCTGCCATCGGAAATAACCTGAGCTTATTCACGAAATCAATTTAATCTTGCACTTTGTCGATGGTCAGAAGAAATTCTATATGGTCCCGCCACTATAAAGCCCCTAAGTCCTTCACCGCCAGTCCTCACCCATTCTCCTCGCACCAACTCACTACCCAGGATTGAAGAGTTGAGTCACACCGACAGCAATTGATAGTTTTTAAGTTGAGATCTTATCCTAGGTGATTTGATCAAGTCCACCCCCCATCCATCTCCAATTGCTGTTTTGAGTTAAGATCAGCCCTGATCATTTCTGTTTCATTCCCTAATAATTTGTAGATTGAATGATCACTTAACTTCCACATTATGTGCCTTTTTGTGTTGATATTACTCACATTTTCAGTGCAGAAAATAGTTTTATATGTCAAAGTTTCAGGCAGTTGTTAGAGGCATTTATGTACAAACAAAATTCTGATTTGTGCTTCACAAAACTTTAATTGCCAGAGAGTGAATATTTAATGCTAAAATGTGAGATCAGTTTAAGATACCTTTTATGTCTCACTGAACAGCTTTAACCATAACAAGGTTAGTTCTAATAAAAACAAATGAACTGCAAATAGCACTTTTTCAAAATAGCTTGCCATGAATCACACTGCCACAATGTTTTAATATATATGTCAAATTCTGACAAACAGTATCACAAAATCTGTCACACACAACATTTCTTGATCTATAGAATTCTGTGCAAATGCTAATCCTGTCATAATTAAGAGCTGTAGGCTGCTGAAAGTTAATGTTGAAGTATTTAGCATGTGTGGGCTGTACAGGAAGATGAAGTACTTCTGAATACTATCAGTGAAGTGATTAATAATCTTCTAAGAGCAGCGTACATTTCTTTTAGTCTGATAAAATAATAATTACAACACCTTAGAGAGCTAATCTGCAATCTTTTGTCCAGATTTTCACCTTGGGGACATATTGTCCCTTGTCACTGAAACCTCAGGGACAGAAGGCTTCGCCACAGGGAACCACAGCATGAAAATGGGATAATGATGAAACAACACTCAATTAATGAAGGCATGCCCAATGGCCTCCACTGATATACCATATGCTTAAGAAATGCAAATGACTGCAATTTAAATGAATTTTTCATCTTAATATATGCAAATGTGTTTATAAGTACTATCTTATAAATATACCAGAACATTGTCAAACATAAAGTGCTAATGTTGCCAAATACATCTCTGAGAGACATTCAGGAAAACTTTTAAGCAAGAATCGCTTAATTATACCTATTGGGGAATACGTATGGTAATTTGCAGATAGTAGGTAAAACAACATTGCAACATCTGAAAATTCAAATGAAAATAGATTAGGCATCTCAAAATAAATTAAACTTACAGCAATCTTCTAAAACTTCAGTCTCTTAATCAGACAACCTGGAAATACTAATGCAAAATAGGAAATGTAAAATGAGGGGCACCTGCTTCTGACTCCATGGAGAGCCATAAAAATCTCCACTTACCACTTTCAAAGTAATGCTCCTGAACCTGAACATGATATCAATCTGAATGCAGTCACTCAAAGCAAAGACTTGCATGCACAACACTTAAAAGAAGTCAGAAATAAACTTGCACATTAAACTTTGTGATCAGGCACTCCGAAAACACAGACACTGAATTTGTGACATTGGAAATAGTGCAGATCCATTTTGTGGATGAGTAAACTATTGAAACGCTTGGAGTGCAGGTTGGTCGAGAAGCTTACATTTTTGACATGTTCTGGACATAAAGAAGATTCTCTGCTCTCAATGCGTGTTCAGAAAGTTATCTGAAGCTCAGGATATAAGTTCTTACGATGAGGATCTTGAACCTGTAATCACTATAGAGAGTGCCACTTGAAGCTTCTAATTTTAAGACATGGAACAGGGTATATATGTTAAACTTCTTGTGACCACTTTGGGACATCCCTCGATCCTAAGTGTACCTGAGCCTTGAGCTGTTTCTGACTTTACAACCAGATACAGTATATTCAGAAAGTATTCCGACCCCTTCACTTTTTCCACATTTTGTTACGTTACAGCCTTATTTTAAAATGGATTGAATTCTCTTTTTTAATCATCAATCTACACACAATACCCCATAATAAAAAAAGTGAAAACAGGTGCTTAGAAATTTTTGCAAAGTAATTAAAAAGAAATAACTGAAATATCACATTTACATAAGTATTCAGACCCTTTACTCAGTACTTTGTTGAGGCACCTTTGGCAGCGATTACAGCCTCAAGTCTTCTTGGGTATGATGCTACAAGCTTGGCACATCTGTATTTGGATAATTTCTCCCATTCTTCTCTGCAGTTCCTCTCAAGCTCTCAGGTTGGATGGGGAGCGTTGATGTTCCCTATTTTCAGTTATTTTCAGGTCCCTCCAATCGGGTTCACGTCCGGGCTCTGGCTGGGCCACTCATTCACAGATTTGTCACGAAACCACTCCTGCGTTGTCTTGGCTGTGTGCTTAGGGTCGTTGTCCACTTGGAAGGTGAACCCCCACCCCAGTCTGAGGTCCAGAACACTCTGGAGCAGGTTTTCATCAAGGATCTCTCTGTACTTTGCTCCATTCATCTTTCCCTCGATCCTGACTAGTCTCCCAGTTCCTGCCGCTGAAAATCCTCCCCACAGCATGATGCTGCCACCACCATGCTTCACTATAGGCATGGTATTGGCCAGGTGATGAGCAGTGCCTGGTTTCCTCCAGACGTGACGCTTGGCATTCAGGCCAAGGAGTTCAATCTTGGTTTCATCGGACCAGAGAATCTTGTTTCTCATGGTCTGGGAGTCCTTTAGGACTCTTTTGGAAGAGCCCTTTTGGAAAACTCCAAGCGGGCTGTCATGTGCCTTTTACTGAGGAGTGGCTTCCGTCTGGCCACTCTACCATAAAGGCCTGATTGGTGGAGTGCTGCAGATATAGCTGGCCTTCTGGAGGGTTCTCCCATCTTCACAGAGGAACTCTGGAGCTCTGTCAGAATGACCATCCCTGACCAAGGCCTTTCTCCCCTGATTGCTCATTGGACAGGTGGCCAGCTCTATGAAGAGTCCTGGTGATTCCAAAGTTCTTCCATTTAAGAATGACGGAGGCCACTGTGCTCTTCGGGGCCTGAAATGCTGCAGAAATTGTTTTATACTTTTCCCCAGATCTGTGTCTCGACAGAAACCTGTGTCGGAGATCTGCGAACAATATCTTCATGCCTTGGTTTTTGGCTCAGACATGCACTGTCAACTGTGGGACCTTATATAGACAGGTGTGTGCCTTTCCAAATCATGTCCAATCAATTTAATTTACCACTGGTGGACTCCAATCAAGTTGTAGAAACATCTCAAGGATAATCAATGGAAACAGGATGAACCCAAGCTCAATTTTGAGTGTCATAGCAAAGGGTCTGAATACTTATGTAAATGTACTATTTCAGTTATTTCTTTTTAATTACTTTGCAAAAATTTCTAAACACTTGTTTTCACTTCTTCATTCTGGGGTATTGTGTGTAGATTATGATTTAAAAAAAAGAATTTAATCCATTTTAAAATAAGGCTGTAACGTAACAAAATGTAGAAAAAGTGAAGGGGTCTGAATACTTTCTGAATGCACTGTATTTAATTTCCAATCCTGGACAAACTCAGCTGGTCCACCCCTTTTAGAGTGAGGTATGCATTAGTAGCACTGAATTATGATCCAATGTGACCGGCTTATCCCTTTGATTCAACAATCTCAATTACTATATAATATGTGTTTAAATAATTGCACTTCAAATCCATCTGAAACTCCTAGTGCTATTCCACCTAATAGTGTACTATTTCTTACACCACTATTATGTTGTGTACAATTGTAATCTGCTTCTCCCAATCCTTTATGCACCTTGGTGCCCTTCACCCTGCCAAATTTCAGACTGTGTGCATTAGCTTTTTATGTTATATCCTTAGGGCAAAGATGGATTCTGATGTCAAATATTGTTAGGTACAATAAACGATTCAGATCCTATCAAAGCAATAGGCCACCTTGCATAAACAGTGATGTGGGGATTCTAAGAGTTGGGGAAGCAAAGGAGGTAAGGAGCTTGTGGAAGACAGAAGGCCAAGAATTCCAGCTGCAGAGATCAAAACAAACACAATAAATTGAAACCCCACTCTCTAAACTTGCAATAGCTCAATGGAGAGAAGATGAAGGAACAGTCCATGGTGGTATCACATCTAGTGTGCAAAGAATCAAATCACCCAAAAATAAATGTTTCAGAAATCTTGGAATTATTGGAAGAAAGGGAGTGCAATGATGCCTGTGATTGATGCATGGTATGGGAGAATTTTCTTGTGAGGAGAAGTTAAACAGATTGGGGCTGTGCTCTTTTAAGCTTTGTTTACCCTTTAAGACATACAACTACTCTGGAGATTGATTGCGTAGATATGAGAGATAGGGAATTTTGTCCCTTCTGGCTGGGGTACTTAGACTCAGGGGTCACAGTCTGAAAGCAGAGTTGGTCATGCATTTTTGGAGATAAGAATATATTATAGATTAAGAGTACATAAGAATACTGTTCAGAGGGCAGTGAATTTTGGTAACTCTCTACCCAAGAGGGCTGAGGAGATACAGGCACTAAGAATATCCAAGAAATAAGTTGATAGATCTTTGGATATCAAGAGATTCAAGGGATTGGATATTCGTGCAGGAAAGTGGCACTGAGGTAAAGGATGAGCTGCAATTTAGTGAAATGGTGGAGCAGGTACAAACAGGTGAATGATCTATTTCTACTCTTGTTACTTGTGTCTTATAATAAATTAGAACAATAATCGGCTGTGCTCCACCATTCAATAAGCTCACAGTTGACCTGACCATGGTTTCAACTCCACTTTCATGCCTGTTATCAAGACCTTTGACTCCCTGTCAGGTTTGTCTACTTCAGCCTTGAATATCTTTATTGAATCAGCCTCCAAAACACCTTTGCATTGAGAATTTCAAAAACTCACAATCCTCTGCAAAATGTAATCCTTCCTCATAATTATGTTAACTATAGAACCACAGCTCTCATAAACTATATATGAACAGTTTTCTGGAAGTCATTAGAATTTATAGAAAATGTTGACAAACAGGTATAAATTTATGAACAATTGTGAAAGTTAAACATATATCCTTCTTGCACACAGATTACACGGCAGTTTGGGATGATTCTTATGAAATTATATAAACAAAACCTTTATAAAATTGGCATGTAACAAAATGCTATCTTTAACTAGATAAATATATTAATGAGGGCTGTACAATAGCTAAATAGATTTAAAAACATTTTAGATTTAGATTCTACAGCGCGGAAACAGGCCCTTTCGGCCCACCAAGTCCGCGCCGCCCAGCGATCCCCGCACATTAACACTATCCTACACACACCAGGGACAATTTTTACATTTACCCAGTCAATTAACCTACAAACCTGCACGTCTTTGGAGTGTGGGAGGAAACCGAAGATCTCGGAGAAAACCCACGCAGGTCACGGGGAGAACGTACAAACTCCATACAGACGGCGCCCATAGTCAGGATCGAACCTGAGTCTCCGGCGCTGCATTCTCTGTAAGGCAGCAACTCTACCGCTGCGCCACCAAAAACTTCTGTCGCTGTGGAAAGAAGGGTCCAGACCTGAATCACCTATCCTTGTTTTACAGAGGTGCTGCCTGACCTGCTGAGTTACTCCTGCACTTTGTGTCCCTTCTACCCATGAGGAGTCTGGACAGTCTCCCTGTGAATGCCAGGTGCTCCAGTTTCCTTGCACAATTCCTAGCCTTATGAATTGGTAGGTTATTTATCCACTTCATATAGCCCCCTATAGTGTAGATGGATGACAGACCCAGAAGAGTGTTGATAGGAATGTGGGGAGAATTAGCGACAGGAAAAAATGGTGAGGAAGTGGGATTGCTATGTGAACCAGCACACCCTTGATGGGCTGAACAAGGAAATGTGAAATATATTCACACTTCCTAAATATTGAAGCAATATGAATATAACCTCAGATATGTATCACATTAAATTGTGGAAAACAATATAGAATACTCATCTCATCTTCATTGCCACAGGGGAAACTATGTGGCCATTCAGGTTATTGTGACTGTGCAAACAAAGCAGTATTTAATGTAGAAGAACAAAATAACAAAAAAAGACCGCATAGAGTTTCAGTTGGTGAGTTGCAAAATCTATATTTTCTGACATTTGTTGTCATAATTCCTTTTCCTCTTTAAAATAGGTGCCTAAATAATTCATTTTAATTTGCAAAAAAACAGCATGTGACAGTCATCTGGCTTGTTTTACCCTCTGTGTTCTTTTTCTTGCCAAAATTAGGTTTCAAATTTAGGTACTGAGAAATAAAGATTGAGTTACCCAAGTCGCTGCAGTAAATTAGACTAAAAGTTTTAAACAACTTTTGGTTTGGTTCACAAGTCCAGCAATTTGCAACCCATGTATATCCTCTATGCACCAGTTTGGCAAAACCTGTCTATGATGATAAAGTGGGAACGACCACATATGTCTGTTCTTGTCCAGTAAAACCAGTGAATAGACATAGGATGTAAAATTCATCGCACTTTTGTCTTCTCATTGGAAGACAGTGTGATGCCCAGAACTGGACACGATATGCCCATTGCTGATTAACTATTGCTTTAGAAAGCTTTTTCACAGCTTCTTTGCTCTTGTATACTCTTGTATATACTTTATAAAGCCCAGGATTCTGTACGCTTTTACCAACTTGCCCTTCCATTTTCAATAAACTATGCAAGTTACACTCATAGATTTCTTTGTCCTTGTCCCCCAAATTTGCCTGTGTCCTTTGGTCTGCATCACCCTTTCTCATTCTTCCTTGCCAACTTCCTGGAACCAGCCCCATTTGTGTTGGCTGTGGTTTTTTTGGTCTATTTTGAGGCACAGACTGAGCACTGAGATTTGTTGAGGTATTTTTGACATTCCGCTGCAATTGCAAGGATCTTTAGCTTAGTTGGCGTCGATGAGGGTTGAACTTACTTAAACAAGTGCCTGCTTTTCACTTCGAAAAAACGGTGGTGTTAATTATCAAAGCAGAATGAACATGGGTTCATGGATCTTTGGAATCATATTAAAGATTTCCAGATGAGCTATGTATTACAATTGCAGGGACCACTTCTGCCTGTTAGCCTGGATAATCATTGAGAGATATTTTAACTTAGTTGCGTTTATTTTTGTCATGTGTACCG
Source organism: Rhinoraja longicauda (assembly GCF_053455715.1). Lineage (NCBI taxonomy): Eukaryota > Metazoa > Chordata > Chondrichthyes > Rajiformes > Arhynchobatidae > Rhinoraja > Rhinoraja longicauda. Next base: position 81,465,646 of record NC_135954.1, read on the forward strand.
AGGTACAGTGAAAAGCTTTTTGTTGCGTGCTATCCAAACAGCAAAAATACTAACCGTGAGTACAATCAAGCCATCCATCTACAGTGTACACATACAGGATAAAAGCTGTAACATTTAGTGCAAGATTAAGTCCAGTAAAGTCTGATTAAAGATAGTTTGAAGGTCGACAATGAGGTACATGGGAGATCGGGACTGCTCTCAAGTTGGGTGAGAGGATGGTTCAGTTACCTGATAATAACTGGGAAGAATCTGTCCCTGAATCTAGAGGTATACATTGTTAAACTTCTGTACCTCTTGCCTGATGTAATAACAAAATAACAAACGAGAGAGAAAAAAAAGTTCAGTGTATATATACACATACTCACAAGTACACATATATATGTGTGTACTTGTGGCTATGTGTATATATACACACTAAACTTATTTTTTTCTCTCTCGTTTATTGTACTGTTTACAGTGTACAATGTTTACATATTCTGTTGTGCTGCAGCAAGTAAGAATTTCATTGTTCTATCTGGGATATATGACAATAAAACACTCTTGACTCTTGATGGGAGAGAGGAAAAGAAGGAGTATGGTGAGACTGGTCTTTAAAAATGCTGATGGCCTTGATGAGGCAGTGTGAAGTTGTAGATGGAGTCAATGGAAAGAGAGGTTGGTTTGCGTGATGGTCTGGGCTATGTCCACAACTCTATGAAATGTCATGTGGTCTTGGATGGAGCTGTTCCCAAACCATGATGTGATCCTTCCCAATAAAATGCTTTCTATGGTGCATCTATAGACGTTTGTGGGGACATGCTCAACTTCCTGAGCCTTCCAAGGAAGGAGAGCCATTGATGTGCTTTCCTGGCCATTGCGTCGATGTGGCTGGTCCAGGGCAAATTGCTGGTGACATTTATTCCTACAAACCTGAAGCTTTAAATCATCTCTACTTCAGCACGATCAATGGGTGTGTGTACCGCTTTGCTTCCTAAAATTGATCACAATCTCCTTTGTCTTAATGGCATTAAAGGAGAAATTGTCGGCACTGGGTTATGAGGTTCTCAATCTCCTTCCTGCACTCCTTCAGGTGTATTAACGGTGAGCCATGGCTCTGTGAAACTGAGCACAGTTCATTGCTGTACCACTACACCATGTCCAATCAGTGCACTCTTCAGAGTTGCCGACAAGAAGATGAGACAGTCTGAAGAAGGGTCTCGACCCGAAACGTCACGCATTCCTTCTCTCCTGAGATGCTGCCTGACCTGCTGAGTTACTCCAGCATTTTGTGAAATAAATACCTTCGATTTGTACCAGCATCTGTAGTTATTTTCTTACACTGGATAGTCATACATGATTATTATTAAAGTCACTGACATGTAGCCATTACTCTAACCGACAATTGTTCATTTTCTGTAGTCAGGCGAGCAGGCAAGAGTCTCTACAATAGTAGGTGCAATTACAGGAAGTTAGCTGAATTTCTTTTTGTTTTAATTGCAGAATTGCTGAAGATCTGAAATAAAAACAGAAATTGCTAGAAACTCTAAACTAGTCAGGCAACAGCTGTGGAAAGAGAAACAAAGTTTTATTGTTCAAATCAGAGATCAATCTGCCAGCATCAAGTATATCACTGGGTGAAGACAACTCTTTCTGGAGCCGGAAGATGAGCAGCCAGAGGTTAATATCTATCTATGGTTTCTATGTATTGCTAAGCAAAAAGCAAGCAGAAATGAAACCTTATAATACATACACTGATGTTAAAAATTGCAGGTCACAGATCAGTTAAAGATTTGAGTTACCAACGTAATACCAACTCTAAAATGTGTTTAGCAACAATTCCCTTTGGTGGATTGCACCTCTCTGGGAAGCCAAGGGCGAGAGATTATGTGTAACTGTTGAAGAACTTTAACACACATAACTCAAACAAACAGTTCACAATTCCCAGCATGTCACAGTTTGAGTCTATCCAAATATCATGGAGAAAATTCCCAACATGCTACCTTCTAATTCTCCACAGTTGTCTGTTTAGAAAAACAAGCTGCAGCAACGATGAGGAGTTCATTGTTTTTACACAAATTATGGTAACTATTTACAGCATGTATTTTAATGAATATTAATTTTCCAGGCTTCATTTTAGCTGTGAGAGTGAGCAGTTAAACTGTAAAGCAGCATTTTCCTCATACAATCAAAAGCCCATGAACACTGCATTTGCAGTGTGGACATGTCAGTCTCTACTGTAAAATCCACCCACTGCTTAATTTCTGGTGAGAATCAAAGTTAACATTTTGCAGTGTTTGAAAGGAATATCTCAATGGACCATCAATGCTATCTAATCTCTCAAGTTTCCAATATCTCCTAGTTTAGAACCAGATTTCCATTGATTTATTTCCCTTTCTACCAAATGTATTCTAGTGCTGACAGCCCTGAGCATAATTTGCTGTTGAAGATCTCATTACTTCTGGTCTACAAAGAAGCACCACCATTGAGCTGTTCAATACATGACACTATTCTACTGTAAAACAAATTTCTAGTTTTTTTGGGGTCTTAATTTGAAGCCATGCCTCCTTTCATCAATTTCCATTCACAATATATACCCTCATTTGGATCCAAATTCTCCAAACCCCTCACTATCTGAAATGCTTTAATTAAAACACCCTTAGCTATTCCCTTTTCAGAAAAGTTAAGGAACTTGTCAGCTGATCTCTCTTTTTCGTTCTTAAATTAATCAAATTTAACAAGATAAATTAACCAATCCTTTGTACCCAGCAAGGAGCTGTGCACAAAGCAGGTGTGTGTCAGTAACTTGACATTGTCGTCTTATTTGTTTTAGAAGAATCCAGGAGACAACTGAGTTGTTCTTGTAAGATGGATGAGAACAGGTATGATGCAAAAGGATTGATTGGCAGCTAACTTTATACCTATATTTTGGAAAAGAGTTAGAACATATTTGCAGAAATATAGATGAGTCTGCTGAATTATGCCAGGAAAGATATTGTAACACCTACGGAAAAATAAAATAAAAGACATTCGTGAACGAATAAGCAGCATGGATTTCAAAAGGGAAATTCAGTTTATAAATCTCAATCCATTCATTTTAGAGGAAACAGAGAGAGTGAACCAGGCAATATGGTAGATTTAACAAATCTAGATATCTAAAAGGCCTTTTATAAAGTGTTACACAGTAAGTTTCAAGCATGTTAAAGTTAGGGAACAAGTTTCAAGATTGATAACCAACTGGCAGTCAGTCAGAAAGTAGACAAAAGAGAATAACTCAGCCTCCTTGCAGGTAGGAAGTGAAATTGCTGAGACATTAGTACTGGGACCATTATGGTTCATAATTAATATTAGCAACCATGAATTTGTAATACGATGCACAAATTCTAAATCTGAGAAAATCATCAATTGAGGAATGGATGTCAAAAATAAGAAGAACTGCAATAAGCTGTAAAGAGGAAACGTGCTAAACTGGTAATATAACTGGAAATAAATATTTCAGTCTCAAGGCATTAGACTTTTATTGGAAAAATAGAGGTCTAATACCACAGATGCTGTACCTCTTGTGATTGCTTGGGAATATGCTGTACGAAGGGGGCTTGAGGTGAATGGTTAGATCATGGAATAGGAAAGAATGCCTTTGAAATGCTGGAAGGAGAGGGGAAGATGTGTCTGGTGATGGAATCTTGTTAATGTGGACAGACGTTGTGAGGGATGACCCATAGGACGCATTGGCTATTGAGTGGAATAGAGCCTCTATCCGTGCGCTACCGCGGCACGGTGGCGCAGCGGTAGAGTTGCTGCCTTACAGCGAATGCAGCGCCGGAGACTCAGGTTCGATCCTGATTACGGGCGCCGTCTGTACGGAGTTTGTACGTTCTCCCCGTGACCTGCGTGGTTTTTCTCCGAGATCTTCGGTTTCCTCCCACACTCCAAAGACATACAGGCATGTAGGTTAATTGGCTGGGCAAATGTAAAAAACAAAAATTGTCACTAGTGTGTGTAGGATAGTGTTAATGTGCGGGGATCGCTGGGCGGCCCGGACCCGGTGGGCCTGTTTCCGCGCTGTGTCTCTAAATCTAAAAAAAAATCTATCCTTGTTCTGTCCAAAAGGAGAGGGATGAAAGAGGAATTTCTGGAAATGGATGAGATACAGTCAAATGGTCTGCCAGCTACATTATAAATGTGTGTTTACTCTATCTATTCCTCTCATGATCGTATACATCTCTATAAGAGCACCCCTCATTCTTCTGTGCTCCAAGGAACAAAATCTTAGCTTGTCCTGGCTTGCCCAACCTCTCCCTAAAGCTCAGGCTTTTGAGTCCTGGCAACATCCTTGTAAATGTTCTTTGCACCCTTTCCAGCTTAACTGCATCTTTTCTATAACAGTGCGACAAAAAGAAAACACTATACTCCAAATGTGACCTCATCAAATTCTTGTATAACTATTCAATGACCTCCCAACTTCGATATTCAATACCCTGACTGATGAAGGCCAACGTACCAAAAGCTTTCTTGACCACACTATTCACCTGTAACGCTATTTTCAAGGAACTATGTATGTGCACTCCTAGATCCTGCTCTACAACACTTCCCAGAGCCCTGCCATTCACTGTGTAGGTCCTGCCCTGGTTAGACCGCAAAATGCAACACCTCTCACTTATCTGTATTAAACTCCATTAATCATTTCTCGGCCCACATGCCCAACTGATCAAATTCCTATTGCAATGTTTGACAACCATCTTTGCTATCTACAATACCACTTACTTCAGCGTCATCTGCAAACTTGCTAATCATGCCTTGTACGTTCTCTTCCAAATCATTGATATAGATGACAAACAGCAATTTCTATCAATTCATTGATGTACGTACATGGGATTCAGATAGATTGGTGACAATAGACAATAGGTGCAGGAGTAGGCCATTCAGCCCTTCGAGCCAGCACCGCCATTCAATGCGATCATGGCTGATCACTCAATCAGTACCCCGTTCCTGCCTTCTCCCCATACCCCCTCACTCCGCTATCCTCAAGAGCTCTATCCAGCTCTCTCTTGAAAGCATCCAACGAACTGGCCTCCACTGCCTTCTGAGGCAGAGAATTCCACACCTTCACCACCCTCTGACTGAAAAAGTTCTTCCTCATCTCCGTTCTAAATGGCCTACCCCTTATTCTCAAACTGTGGCCCCTTGTTCTGGACTCCCCTAACATTGGGAACATGTTATCTGCCTCTAATGTGTCCAATCCCCTAATTATCTTATATGTTTCAATAAGATCCCCCCTCATCCTTCTAAATTCCAGTGTATACAAGCCCAATCGCTCCAGCCTTTCAACATACGACAGTCCCGCCATTCCGGGAATTAACCTAGTGAACCTACGCTGCACGCCCTCCATAGCAAGAATATCCTTCCTCAAATTTGGAGACCAAAACTGCACACAGTACTCCAGGTGCGGTCTCACCAGGGCCCGGTACAACTGTAGAAGGACCTCTTTGCTCCTATACTCAACTCCTCTTGTTACGAAGGCCAACATTCCATTGGCTTTCTTCACTGCCTGCTGTACCTGCATGCTTCCTTTCATTGACTGATGCACTAGGACACCCAGATCTCGTTGAACTCCCCCTCCTCCTAACTTGACACCATTCAGATAATAATCTGCCTTTCTATTCTTACTTCCAAAGTGAATAACCTCACACTTATCTACATTAAACTGCATCTGCCATGTATCCGCCCACTCACACAACCTGTCCAAGTCACCCTGCAGCCTTATTGCATCTTCCTCACAATTCACACTACCCCCCAACTTAGTATCATCTGCAAATTTGCTAATGGTACTTTTAATCCCTTCGTCTAAGTCATTAATGTATATCGTAAATAGCTGGGGTCCCAGCACCGAACCTTGCGGTACCCCACTGGTCACTGCCTGCCATTCCGAAAGGGACCTATTTATCCCCACTCTTTGCTTTCTGTCTGTCAACCAATTTTCTATCCATGTCAGTACCCTACCCCCAATACCATGTGCCCTAATTTTGCCCACTAATCTCCTATGTGGGACCTTGTCGAAGGCTTTCTGAAAGTCGAGGTACACCACATCCACTGACTCTCCCTTGTCAATTTTCCTAGTTACATCCTCAAAAAATTCCAGTAGATTTGTCAAGCATGATTTCCCCTTCGTAAATCCATGCTGACTCGGAATGATCCCGTTACTGCTATCCAAATGCTCAGCAATTTCGTCTTTTATAATTGACTCCAGCATCTTCCCCACCACTGATGTCAGACTAACTGGTCTATAATTCCCCGTTTTCTCTCTCCCTCCTTTCTTAAAAAGTGGGATAACATTTGCTATCCTCCAATCCACAGGAACTGATCCTGAATCTATAGAACATTGAAAAATGATCTCCAATGCTTCCACTATTTCTAGAGCCACCTCCTTAAGTACTCTGGGATGCAGACCATCAGGCCCTGGGGATTTATCAGCCTTCAGTCCCATCAGTCTACCCAAAACCATTTCCTGCCTAATGTGGATTTCCTTCAGTTCCTCCATCACCCTAGGTTCTCCGGCCCCTAGAACATTTGGGAGATTGTGTGTATCTTCCTCAGTGAAGACAGATCCAAAGTAACGGTTTAACTCGTCTGCCATTTCTTTGTTCCCCATAATAAATTCCCCTGCTTCTGTCTTCAAGGGACCCACATTTGCCTTGACTATTTTTTTCCTCTTCACGTACCTAAAAAAACTTTTGCTATCCTCCTTTATATTATTGGCTAGTTTACCCTCGTACCTCATCTTTTCTCCCCGTATTGCCTTTTTAGTTAACTTTTGTTGCTCTTTAAAAGAGTCCCAATCCTCTGTCTTCCCACTCTTCTTTGCTATGTTATACTTCCTCTCCTTAATTTTTATGCTGTCCCTGACTTCCCTCGTCAGCCACAGGTGTCTCTTACTCCCCTTAGAGTCTTTCCACCTCTTTGGAATAAATTGATCCTGCAACCTCTGCATTATTCCCAGGAATACCTGCCATTGCTGTTCTACCGTCTTCCCTGCTAGGGCCTCCTTCCAATCAATTTTGGCCAGCTCCCGCCTCATGCCTCTGTAATCCCCTTTGCTATACTGTAATACCGACACTTCCGATTTTCCCTTCTGCCTTTCCATTTGCAGAGTAAAACTTATCATGTTGTGATCACTGCCTCCTAATGGCTCTTTTACCTCTAGTCCCCTTATCAGATCAGGATCATTACACAACACTAAATCCAGAATTGCCTTCTCCCTGGTAGGCTCCAGTACAAGCTGTTCTAAGAATCCATCTCGAAGGCACTCTACAAACTCTCTTTCCTGGGGTCCATTTCCAACCTGATTTTCCCAGTCTACCTGCATGTTGAAATCTCCCATAACCACAGTAGCATTACATTTTTGACACGCCAATTTTATCTCCTGATTCAACTTGCACCCTATGTCGAGGCTACTGTTTGGGGGCCTATAGATAACTCCCATTAGGGTCTTTTTACCCTTACAATTTCTCATTTCTATCCATACTGATTCAACATCTCCTGATTCTATGTCACCCCTTGCAAGGGAATGAATATCATTCCTTACCATCAGAGCAACCCCACCCCCTCTGCCCACCTGTCTGTCTTTTCTATACGTTGTGTACCCCTGGATATTCAGTTCCCAGCCCTGGTCCTCTTGTAACCATGTCTCAGTGATCCCTACAACATCATACTTGCCCATGACTAACTGAGCCTCAAGCTCATCCACTTTATTTTTTATACTACGCGCATTTAAGTACAACACTTTAACTTCTGTATTTACCTCCTCTCTCACATCGTTCACAATTGGCCCTGCCCTTAATTTCTTTTCCGCTCTAGAACTTCTGTTCTCATTCTTCCGAGAGTCTTTTGCAATATCTCCTGTATTCCCTTTTACCTCATCTTCATATTCACAATTTGTTAACCCCTCCCCCCCACTACTTAGTTTAAAGCCACAGGAGGAAACGGCTTGGTAGTTTCTTGCTTGTGTTGGATTTTTTTACCTTCACAGGACTCCCAGTCTGTTAATTGTGACCCTCATGTTATTGGAGATGGACATTGAAGTCCCCACCCAGAATTTATTTTATGTGCTTAATAATTGCAGTGAGTCTCCAACTATTATTCAGATTAGAAAAATATCGGTTCTTCAACTAAAGGAGGACAGCAAACAAAAATCATTTGGAGTTTTCCTTGTCTATGAGACCACATGGGCTGCACTGTTATGGGCCGACTAGAATTACTCTCTCCTGACTCCGTGTCTTTGTGTCACTGTTTGTTTCAGGGCGTTGGATCAAAATGACCTAGCAATTGTGAGTGAGGGGACTTTGGGATGACTTTACAAAGCTACTGTTTCAGTTTCAGTTTAGATTATTGTCACTTGTACTGAGGTACAGTGAAAAGCTTTTGATGCGTACTAACCAATCAGCATAAAGACAATACATGATTACAATCGATCAAGGGTGTTTCACTCATTTGTGTGCTTTCTCTGCCAACTGTGGCATGTCTGCAAATCTGAAATGATTTGATGACAAGATTCATCAGATTCCTCTTCAGAAAGGAATCTGAATTGTGCTAATCGGAAGCTTCTGATGGTCCTTGCATGGCAGAAGCTCCCGGTGGGTGATGGGCCTGGCTTGGCTTCTGTAGAACTGGGAACCCGCCTGGAGTGGGAAGCCGCTGAGCCTGGCTGCTGCTCGTCCCCGAGGACCGGGCACCGGAGAGGAGGGTGGAGGGAGTCGGTGACAGCAGCGAATGCTAGAACAAAGGGCAGGTAAGAAGAATTGGAAGTCTTACCTTCTGCGTCCACAAGGTCGGCTGCAAGAGGCGCCCCCAGGGTACAAAGGCTGAAGGTGGCCGGGTGAGGAGAGGGACGATGGTTCGTGGGACGATCTGGATGGAGGCTGCGGCTGCAATGGGTCTTTATGACCAGCTGCAGTAGGGACTTTGAAAATTGGGCTAAAACCTGGTGACTCTTGCATATGGATTCAGTGAGCCATTGCTATGCATTCTGTACTTAATCAGAGATTGCATTTATGTATGGCAATAATCTTACTGATGTGTCTGCAAAAAAATAATTTCACTGTACCTTGGTACTTGTGATAATAAATGAACCATGGATTGAACCATTGAGGACAGTGATACTAAAGATCCACATATTGGAGTCTTGGAAGAGATGCTGACTCTTGCCTTTTAAAAGCATTAATACATGCACCATTCCTGTACTTCAGTTCTGTGCACTTCTTCCTCCACCTCCCTCTCCTGTGTGCAGGCAATACCCTCTTGAAATATATCCACAACACCAAATGTATTTCATTGTGTAATGTTACATTAGGTTGGATATTCCTTCTTGGCAGAAAGTTCCTCAAGATCTGCATTTGATCGGAAGCCTGGATAGATGGTTGGGACTGCAAAGTTCTTTCCAAACACTCCAGCAATAGAATTTCTACTAAAAATAACTCCTCATAGGACACCATAGCGATATGGTATGGTTAAGGCCAAGCCACATTTTGGTGTTCCTTCATGCAAATCTACTTCCCCATTAGTACATTCATACACGCAATACCATTTTGTGATTGTCTGTGCACATTGTGCCAGTAATTTTAGTGATCTGTCAACCAAAACTCTAATATCTTTTCCTGTTGTAACACTGCATCTTTTTAATATATTGTCCACAGTACCATCCTTCTGTCAAGTCTCATAACTTTACACTTATCCATATTAAATTGCATCTGCCACTGTTTAGCTTAGTTTAGTTTAGAGATATAGTGTAAAAACGGGCTTTCGGCCCACCGAGTCCGCACCGACCACAATCACCCATACACTTTCCATCCGACACACTAGGTACAATTTACGGAATCCAATTAACCTACAAATCTGCACATCTTTGAAATAAGTTCATAAGTTCATAAGTGGCAGATGTTGAATCAGGCCCTTCGGCCCATCAAGTCTACTCTGCCATTCAATCATGGCTGATCTATCTCTCCTTCCTAACCCCATTCTCCTGTCTTCTCCCCATAACCCCTGACACTCGTACTAATCAAATGTGGTATATGTGGGAGGAAACTGGAGCACTTGGAGAACACCCACCCGGTTACAGGGAGAACGTGCAGACTCTGTGCAGGCAGTGCCTGTAGTCAGGATCGAACCCGGGTCTTTGGCACTGTAAGGCAGCAACTCTATCGCTGCATGGCTGTGCTGCCCTCACTGCTCAGCCCACAGATAAGGGAGAAGGCATTCTCTTGAATTCTTATCATTCAACAAAGTTTATCTGCAGAACCTGCAGACAATGACACAAAACATAAATATGTCCTCTGTATCTAAAGGCTCTGCATATACTATCTCTTTGGAACTTTCTATCAATGTTTTTGCAGCTCGGAGATCAGTTAAGGCAATTGTTTAAGGCAACAATTATTGTTCATATCCAGTCTTACGTACACATCACCGAGCTAGCATCTCTATGGTTTTTTGTGACTGATGAACATCGATAATTATCATCACTCCTGGTTTCAAATATGAGTCTGTAATAATTAGCAACTTGAAAGCAATTCTATTCTTTAAATCATTACCCATCGGTGAGACCACACTACGTGCATGGACGACGTTGCTGTTTTGCCAGACACTTGCGTTTGATTCACCAAAGATTGTTGAATCTCCCTGTTGCTAATCATTTTAACCCCTTCCCATTCTCATTCCCATTCTCATACCGATCTTTCTGTCCTGGGCCTCCTCCATTGCCAGAGAGAGGCCACATGCAAACTGGAGGAAAAGCACCACATATTCCACTTGGGTAACTTACAACCCAACAATTCATTAACACTGAATTCTCCAATTTTAAGTAACACACCCAGTTTTTTCTTGTTTTCCCCCCTCTCTTACCTGTGCCTATCCCCCTCTCCAGTGTGCACCAAATTATTCCATTATCCACCACTCCACTCCCATCCCTTTCCCCCTATAGCCCTTCCTTTGGCTTTATATTTCACCTCTTTCACTCCTCTTCTCACCTTATCTGATACACGTTTGTCTCCTTGTCTCCTTTCTATCTCATTTTATCCCCTTTTGTCACCTTTTTGTCCACTTTCTGTCCACTTTTCATCTCTGCCCTTGGTCTGCCCATCTGCCCCCTCACCTGTATCCACTTATCACATGCCTGACTGTCCAAAAGCCGATCCATGACCTCCAGAGATGCTGCCTGACCTGTTGAGTTGCTCCAGAAATTTGTGTTTGACACCAGATTCCAGCATCTGAAGTTCTTTGTGTTTCTCAGATCAATAGTAACTGGGGTGATGCATCAATGACAACTAGCTTTTACTCAAATTCCCACCCCTCTCCACACACACACATGCACCCACATTCACACCTTACACCACAGTTTATTGCTTTCCACAAACCAACAATTTCTAATCTGAGAAATATGCTGGAGGAACTCGACAGTCGAGTAGCATATATGAGTGAAAAGTAATCTTTCACGTTTCGGTCAAAGGTCTGCATCACGTTTGATAGAAGTTTTAAATGCTCTTCATTGGTATGTATAGTAAATCGAATTGTAGAGTCATAGACTCATACAGCACAGAAACAGGCCATTTGGCCTAACTTGCCCATGCCAACCAATATGCTCTATCTGCACTAGTCCCACCTGCCCACGTTTGCTTCATATCACTCTGAACATTTCCTATCCATGTGTCTGTCTAAATGTCTTTTAAATGTTATCATAGTACTTGCCTCAACTATGGCAGCTCGTTCCATGCACCCACCATCCTCTGTGTGATAAAGCTTCCCCTCAGGTTCCTATTAAATCTTCCCCCTCTTACTGTAAACCTATCTCCTCTGATTCTTGATTCCCCTATTCTGGGTAAAAGACTGTGCAATTACCTTATCTAATTCCCTCATGATCTTAACCACTTCTAAACGATTACCCTCATACTCCTGTGCTCCACGAAAGATAGGTCCAAACCTGCCCAACCTCTCCCTAAAGCTCATCCCCTCAAGTCTTGGCAACATCCTCATATATCTTCTCTGCACGCTTTCCAGCTTAACTGGGTCTTTCCTATAGCAGGGTGACCAAAACTCAACACAAAACATCTTGTACACCGGAACATAATGTCTACACTCAATAACCTGACTGATGAAGGCCAATATATTAAAAGCCTTCTTGACCATCTAGGAATTTTGGAATCTAGCTTATCTACCTGTGACACTACTATCAAGGAACCATGTACCTGCATTCCTAAATCCCCTGCTCCACAACATTCCCCAAGGCCCTGCCATTCATTTCTCCATCCTGCCTTAGTTTGACCATCCGCAGCGGGGGTGATCGAAGCTCCCGTGATCGGGGCGGTCGAAGCTCCTGCGGTTGGAGCTCCCGAAGTCGGTCCCTAATGATGTTAGGCCGCTGTGCGGCGGACAGAGATACGACACGGAAAAGTCACGTCTCCGTCGAGGAAAGAGATTTTAAAAAGTTTCCCCCACTGACCCCCCCCCCCCCCCCCCAATAAACACATACGGTAGCGCAGCGGTAGAGTTGCTGCTTTACAGCGAATGCAGCGCCGGAGACTCAGGTTCGATCCTGACTACGGGTGCTGCACTGTAAGGAGTTTGTACGTTCTCCCCGTGACCTGCGTGGGTTTACTCCGAGATCTTCGGTTTCCTCCCACAGTCCAAAGACGTACAGGTATGTAGGTTAATTGGCTGGGTAAAATGTAAAAAAAATTTTTTTTTAAATTGTCCCTAGTGGGTGTAGGATAGTGTTAATGTACGGGGATCACTGGGCGGCACGGACTTGGAGGGCCGAAAAGGCCTGTTTCCGGCTGTATATATATGATATGATATGATAAAACATACATTTAACAACAGACTAAAAACAACAAAAGAAGAAAAGGACAAGACAGACTGTTGGCGAGGCTGCCATCGTACGGCGCCACCTGGTGGAGCGGTGAGGGCTCATATAGAGTGCAATGAGTATGCAGATCAATTGTGGACTGAAATTATAATGGAGGATGAAGAGATTATAAATATTAAACTATAGAAACCAATACATACATTTATGGGCCACAATTTATGATATTAGGAAATCTCAAAGAGCAACCGAGGATGGGCTTTAAATGTTGGCAATGCCAATGATAAACAGATTAAATTGCATTTCCATAACAGGTTTGTATGTATCCCTCAATACATTTTATCCTGAGAATGGATTATCCCCTCATTGCCTGGTTCAGATATCTTACTGTGCGGTGATTTGAATATTGACTGAAATATTAGCTCTGCTCATTTCTTCAGAGATGCTGCCTGATCTGATGACTGTTTCCAGCATTTTCTACTGAATGACACTAAAGTATTATTCTAGCTTTTAGGTCATAAGGTCATGTGATAGAAATAGAATTAGGCCATTCAGCCCATCAAGTCTACTCCACCATTCAATCATGGCTGATCTATCTCTCCCTCCTAACCCTATTCTCCTGCCTTCTCCCCATAACCTCTCGAATTTAGCTGGAATTTTCTATAGGGATTTCCTGACTGACCATTATAGATTCAAGAACAGCAACGGAAATTCCTCTTTCAAATCTACTTTTGCTTTCTGCTAAAGTGACAACATTCCCAGTTCTACCTTTTAAAGTTATCACTGCCATCCTGTAACAAAGAATAATCAAAGTAAGAACATTTACATCCTTGGAGTCCAAATGGCATATTGCAAATTATTTGTGTACATTCTTAACAGTGCTACAGGATCTAATGTCATTAATCCTACATAGTTCAAGGAAGTGTGCGCGATCATATTTTTAATTTCTTTCCCAAATATTCTTTTGTTCATTAAGTTTCCCATGGATTGGGGGTAGCTGATGTAAGTCAGTAATTTGGAAACAAATCAAACTCTCAAAATGACAGAGCCATTAGTTTCACTTCAGTAGTGGGAAAGCTGTTAAAAAGCATTATATGGAATGTGATATATGATCACATGGATCATGTAGTGATTATTTAGGGTTGCTAATCTGGCTTTAGGAAATGTAGATCCTGCTAACTAATTTGATCAATTTATTTGAGGAAATGTCCAGATGGATGAAGATAGTCTGATTGATATTATTTACTTTAACAAAGCACTTAGCTTAGACAAAGCAAAATATCATAAAGATAGCTATTAGGATAAATTCAAACTCCTTGCTTTGTGGAAGAGTTACCATGTTGGAAGAATAGCTGTTAAAATCTATGTTAAGTAACGGTAATACGAGAGTAAATGAGAGTTAAAAGTACATTTCCAAAGGATTCTAGTGTTGGCAATATTGCACTACCTAATTTTTATTAATGATTGAGAGGTGGGCTTCATTAATACCATTATTAAATCTAAAGCTAATAGCCAGGAACGTGTGTTCAGCAGTGAGTTAACAGCAGCTTATCTACAAAAATAAATCACATTTAACTAGTGTGATTGTCCTGAGACTAACTTGCTGAAAAGTGCTAGCTGCAATGCTTTGCAACAAGACTGGACTTTCCATTTGTCAATGCTGTCACGTGAGTCATAGTCATAGAGTCAGATTGTCATACAGCATGAAAACTGGCCCTTCAACCTAACTCGTCCATGCTGAATAAGATGCCCCATCTAAGCTAGCCCCATTTGCCCTTTAGGCCCATGTCCCTCTACCTTTCCTGCCCACGCACCTATCCAAATATCTTTTAAATGCTGTTATAGTACCTACCTCAACTACCTCTCCTGGCAGCCTGTTCCATATACCCACCACCCTCTGAGTGAAAACTTTGCCTCTCAGTTCCGATTAAGGGAAGAGGAATAGACGAGGTGGGAGGTACAACAATAAGACCAAGGTACGAAAATGTGAAGGAAACTTTGGCAGCCTGCTAAGCCTTGATTCCAACTGATGTCATTGTCACAGCTGACATTCAGGAGTATTTAAAATATTCCAAAGCTACTGAAAATAGTCAGACAAGTGAACAGATTACTATAACAGGTCTTAAAAACCTTTAGTAAAATAGAATGGCAAGGCATCATCCAAATAAACAGCCAATTAAAAAACTTGAAGATTATAAATAAGTTAATCCCTTGTAGTCATTCTCCTTCATTAAAATTAATGCTACGGAATTAACTCAGCCTGATACAAAAATGTAAATAGATCATATCGCCAGTTTGCTCCAACTGTGGCAGATATCATTTGATGTGACTAACAAATAAACAAATAAATTCATTCTCTGTGGTGGAACATTAATAAATTAATAGATCGAGAGAGGGATTTGAAGGTAATAGTTGATCACTCAATTAAGTACAACAATAGTTGAAGTTGGCACTTGAGAAGAAGTTTTGATCGGGTTGCATTTCTAGGATGCCTGGTCAGTAAAGAAAAGCACAGTTCTATGGTAAATCTGTATTTGAAGCTTTGGGAGGAGAAATATGGCCTTAGCCATTTGTTGCTGCCCTTTATACTTTGCTTCCAATTCCATTGATCCCTCTGAAATCAATGGAATGGAATTTCAGAAGCAGAACATAAATATCAGCCAGTACAAGTTGCTAATATATATTTCTAAGCCTTGATCTTCATAAAAGTTCAAGAATATTACATCCCTGAAACTTGTGTTCTTGAAGATGACCAGAATGATACTAAACTTAGAGACACAAGAGGTTATGGATGCTGGAGCAAGACACAAAATGCAGGAGAAACTCAACAGGTCAGACAGCATCTGTGGAGGGAAATCAACAGACAATGATTTGACTGGACAATGAAGAAGGATCTGAGCGAGGATCAGAGGAAGGGTACTGAAAAACCAAAATGTTGTCAGTCTGTTTCTTCCCCAGGTGCTGCCTGCCATTCTGAGCTCCTCCAACACTTTGTGAAACTAATTCTAAATCTTTTGCATTAATGATAGACTCCACAAGTCCACCTTACGTCGAATAAGTGAAAATGGGGCTGAAGAAAATGGGGCTGAATGAAAAGTGTGTTACAATCCAATTAAATGAGTTGTCTGAAAAGAATAATTAGTTAAGACGTTAAGTCATGTCATTGTTAAGTCTAGGCAATGTGACTGCGTATGAGGATGTATGTTTGGGGCAAATATTCTGAACCTGTAATGGCTCTGGTTCTTCACCACCATTTAAAGAAAGCTTGCTGGTTCCTGAGAAATGAAAATGTTCATAGTAAATTTCTAGTTTGCTTTCATCGCCAGCAATTTTGGTCTCCGAGAAGCCTTCTCAATCGCATGAGATTGGCTGACTCAATTGATAGATGAAATTGATATTTTTTATCATTTTGTTCATGTTCAATTTATTCACATTTGTCACTCCTGCTAGTAGAGACCCCTAATCATGTAGATAGCATGAATCAACATTGAATGGACTCCAGAGGTCCCTGCTTCTTCCAATCTATCATCAGATCTCTGCATAGGTCAGAAATGCGGACAATTGATACCACTGCAAATTGCTGGAGGTCATTGTTGTCCCAAACTGTTATGAAGGACAATTTTGTGGCTCCAGATGCACGGTGACAGGATTGACTGGATGGGCTGAATACTGGGGAAGCCAGCACATATCTCTACAGATGGTCAACCCACATCCCCAGTTTACTTTTTATTTTCCTTCCACCTTGGTAACCCAGTGTATGTCAGCCGGGACACTGGAAAATCATTGAACAGCCCAGTTGCGCAGCTGGTAGAGGTGCTGCCTCACAGCACCAGTGGCTGGATGTGATCCTGAACTCAGGTGTTGTCTGTGTGGAGTTTGCACATTCTCTTCGTGACCACGTTGGTATCCTTTGGTGCTCTGGTTTCCTCGCTATTCCCAAAGATGTGTGGCTTTGTAGGTTAATTGACTTCTGTAAAATTGCTCCTTTTGTGTAGGAAGTGGATGAGAAAGTGGGATAACATAGAACTAGTGTGAATGGGTGATCGATGGTCGGCATGAACTCAGTGGGCCCAGCAGCCTGTTTCCATGCTGTATCATTAAAATAAAAAACCAAAACCTCATACATGTGGAATTGTGTGCTATCGCTACGTATGGATAGTAAACCTTAATTTTCCACACTGATAAGGTCAGGCTTTTAATTTTTGTCATATATAATATACTGAATGCTCCCTCCTACCCTTCCTCCTCATCTTGTTATTTAATGAGGTTTTAAGTAACATTTGATCCAATGTGATGGACTTATTGTTGTTATCCAGTTCTTTGACATGGGAGATGATGTACACTTCTCAACAGCATGCCTGCCCATTTGCTTCTGGTTAACTTTATTTTCTTCTCAGTCATCTTCTTTAATTAAGAAAGGCAGTGAGAAGCAGAACTGCCATCAGATGAACCCAAAGTTTGGTCTAAAACTGTCAGTGCATGTGAATGAGAAACTTTTTGTGCTACAATCAGAATACAAGAACTCTTTTGCTTTAATCTTTTATCAGTTGCTATTTTAATTAAGTACCGTGATCTTTGGAGTCTAATTTGAAGTGTAATGATTGCAGCAATTACTGCTGGGAATAATAACTTGTCGGCAACAGTAGCAATAACCACACTATTAATCCCAGCTGTAACTACTCAAGTTTGAGTAACAGAAAATGTAAATGCATGATGGCATGATTTAGTCCCTGTTGGTTTTCAGCTTTGGCAAGCTGACGTCTAGTTGATCTTTGAAATAGAATTTAATTCTATCCAATGTAATGTAATGTGGAAAGAGCTCAAAGAAATGTACATTTAGTATTGATGATATGGATTTAAAAAAAAGGCTATTTGATAAACAGAATACGTGGAAGTAATCTGTGACATTATTCTTAATTATAGTTGACTTTTAGACCACTGGTTATGGAGTGACCCATTTTTTTATTCTGTAATAAACGAGACAGGAATGTATGTTGCAGGAAGCTGAACAAAAACATAACTGTATCCAAATGTGTTGACAGTACCATCTTTCTGATACAAACAAATAAGTAAAAAATTGATAAAAGTCTACATCCATCATTAAGTCTTAAATGAAGTAAATATATATTGAATCTGAATCTATTTACAGAGACAGAGAAATGACTTTGTTTTTAGGGATTCAACAAATTTGATTGAAGAATCTTCTCATCTCTGAGCAATATTCATCTCTTAATGTTGCTGAAGATAATATCTGATTTATTGGCTTTCAGAACTTCACTTTAAACTCAAAAACAGTTCGGAACTATTGCATGAATTAATGGACCCTAAGGGGATAACTGGAGTGAATTTTTCCCTTGATATCTGTTCACTAGTTGCTGTTTGCGATTGTATTTTGCTGAATTCTGGTCATTTTAACCCAACTGGCATCTAAATGGTAGCTCATCGCCAACATTTTTGAAACCACCTCTATAAATATAGTTTACAGATTGCTGGCTATCCCAGCACTGACATAATTTATTTCGCAAAGTCTTGTAGCCAGTCTTTACAAGAGATTCCATATTGTGAGGCAGTACTGAATCCCACTTATCTGCAACAAACTGTTTTACTGCTTTCATCGTGATACATCTACTTCATTTGATCTTGTTCCAAGAACTCTTCTGCTCTGACAGATCTCCTGCCTTCTGGTCAGAATTTCGCTGTTGCTACACTTTTTCTATTTTCATTATCATTTTTTCTTCAATATTTTCATGCTTGCAACTTATTATCTTTGCATAAAGAACAAATTTAAAAACAACTTATTATTTCTGTTTGTATTTTGACTTAGGCGTGTACAAATTTATTTTTTCCCAAGATGTTTGGAATTTATTATTGAAATACACATTGCTCCTTTTGCTAGTCCTTGTTGTTCCCCAGCCGTTTATCTTCGCTGGTTAATTCTCCATTTGCTATTTTTTCTCTGTTTCTGAACTTCTCTTTACTTTCATTCTTTTGCTGCTTTCTTTCTTTATTCTTTCATTACCATGTTCACTCCACTCTGTGCGTTAACTTCCTATCTGACTGTGTTTGGTGAGTGTATGTTGCATGCTCCTTAAGTCAGATAATGATTACAGGACTCAGTATCATCTCTCCCGATCCCTTACGGGATCTATTCATTTGTCAGCTCCTTCATGACATCATTTACCCTCACATGCCCTACCCTGCCTCCATATTCCTTTACTTTATTCACTGACAGGTAGTGAGTATTACCAGTTAAGACAGCATTTATTGTCCATTCCCATATACCTTTGAAGAAGGGGCAGTTAAGAATCAACCAGGTTGCTTTCCAGAATCATATGTAGGCCATAATGTGTTTGGATGGCAGATTTACTTTCCTGAAGGATATCACAAAACCAGATGGACTTTTACAACAGGATTGGAGCTTTTTCGTCACTATATTCAGCATCAAATCTCTCCGGCTGCCATGGTGTAACTTGAACATATCTCCAGATCAACAGTCCAGCCCTGCTGCTGCCCATCCACTAACTTAGCTCACTCGCCCATTCTGCTCACTTTCACATTGAGAAGGAAAAACAGTAAAGTGGGGGAGTTAGCAAATGCAGATGCAAACAGATCAAGAAGTAAGAACCAGAAATAGGAGACAGGTCTGGAAAAAAAATCACACTTGTAAATTAAGTAATTAAAAAACGCGCATGCACACACACACACACACAAACATTAGAATACAGGAGCCCGCAATGAAAAACAATCACGAGACTCAAAAAATTGCCTTGTCTGGTGGAAACCACAGAGACTCTATTGGTTACCTGTTAAAAAAAATAGAAGAGAGATAAATGTCAGGGGACTAGAATCAAATTACTGTGACATTTTTATGAAATATAACTTGGTACCTGAAAGAACAGTTGAGGCTAACATCACAGAGTTATTTAAGGGGAGAAAGTTTTAGCAGATGGGGAAGAAAGGATTAGAAGGTTATATTTATAGGAATGGCGGAAAAGAGTTGGGCAGAATTGTCAGCTATAAGTGCTTTGTAATACCTCACTTTGTTAATCAATTATAACAGCATTTGTAAATGTATTTCTTTGTTCTCATTCTTGTATCTATTAGGGGTGGCACGGTGGCACAGTGGTAGAGTTGCTGCTTCACAGCTCCAGAGACCCGTGTTCGATTCTGACTATGGGTGGTGCCTGTACAGTTTGCACATTCTCCCTGTGATCTGTATTGGTTTTCGCCAGGTGCTCTGGTTTTCTCCCACACTTGTACAAGTTTGTAGGCTAATTGGCTTGGTATAATTGTAAATTGTCCGTAGTGTGTGTAGGATAGTGTTCGCTGGTCAGCGCAGCTTGGTGGGCCATAGGGCTTTTTTCTACGCTGGATCTCTAAACTAAATTAAACTAAACTAAAGTACTGGTCTGGAATTACCCAAATGAATTTGATCTCAAATGTTAAGCAGCCTCTGGCCTGGTTGGTATTTGAGTAGAAGGTGGTCTGCAAGTGGCACGCCATGTGTGTTTAGTTGTTGACCAAAGGTCACCCTGACTGAGCGGACAAATGCATGGAGAGCATGATTTTTTTCAAATCTGAACAAAACCTACAAAAGTACCCAGATGAGCACTCTAATTAGAAATGAGCTAAGGATGTAATGCATAGCTATCCAACTCATTTAATATTAATACCAAACAATATTTTATTTCTATGCGATTACTGCCTATTCATTATTATTAAAAGTATGCATTAAAATCAGCATAAACATTTTCAGTTTTGGTTGCTGCTTGCCATTGTTAAAGAAAGAGCTACAGCAATAAGTCAAAGGGCAAGGCATTTCTTCTTAACATTTTCAAACATAGGGATGAATTAGCATGTTTGCTGCCATGTGGGAGATGGACAGCAGTAGTCTGAGCATCCCCGCTATCCCCCTCTTGCACACCCTCAAAGGAGATGATAATCATGTAGGTTAAAAAAGGGTGCCTAATCCATCCACATTCAACACAGCAATAAATGAAAGTTTGCCTCATATTGCCAACTGTTCCCTTCAAGTTTCCCCACACGTTCTCAGTATGACAACCGTTTTAAACTCTTCACACTGTTACCATTCAAGGAAGCACACTTTAAATGTATCCACCTGCACCAACAGAGAGCTCACTGCACTTAAGAAGCTGTGGGTTCATGGCTCTGAGTGTCAGAATATATTTAGAATTCTTGTTGATAAAAGCTCATCTATAGTTCTCCCCGCTATAGGTTCACAGCAAGTTAATTGGTTCCTGAGAACTTGCAATAAATTCAGGGTTCATGAATTAGATGTTAATTAATCACACAGCTTCCAGATATTTGGAACGTGTAGTGTGAAGCTGCATATAAAGCAGGGATATGCATAGCTCCTGAAGATAATTTTTTAGGAAAAGTACCATCAAGCACGGCTGGTTAACTCGTCCAACAACATCGGGGGTAAACCATGTTGATTTCAATTTTGGACTGACTTACAATCAATTAAATGGAAAATGTATCCCTTTAATAACATCTTCATGGAGCTATGGTCCAGGTTTTCCTATTTGTGAGATTTTTAATGAAAATTTAGATTTGTGATATCAGGGGAGCAAACGTGTTAATGTTCTTTTTGGTCCATTTATGCTGCTGTACGTCTAGCTCCCACTCTAAAATGTGCTCGTGCAAATTAGTGGAATTCGTTAAGAAAATTCCTTGCGGATTTGCAATAACTGGAGAATTTAAAGTGCAAAGTGAGTCCTAAACATCAACTGAGAACTGGTATTAGTAATATTCAGGAATGGAAATAATAAGGTATTCAAAAAAGCTTTCAAAGAATGGAATGATAATAAGTTAAAGCAACCAGCAACATAATACCAGAGTTGAGAATCCTTACCTCCCAGTGACCACCCCTTCTTTTGTCAGCAACATTCCAGTCCGAAGAAGAATCCCGACCCAAACCGTCACCCATCCATGTTCTCCAGAGATTTTGCCTGATCTGTGTAGGAAGGAACCAGATGCTGCTTTAAACCAAAGATAGACACAAAAAGTTGAAATAACTCAGCGGGACAGGCAGCATCTCTGGAGAGAAGGACCTTTTCCCTAACTAGTCTGAAGAATGGTCTCTAACCGAAACGTCACCCATTTCTTCTCTCCAGAGATGCTGCCTGAGTTACTCCAGCTTTTTGTATGCTGCCTGATCGGCTGAGTTAATGGCATGTTCCAGTAAAGAGGAGGGATAATGGTGACAAGGTAAGGGGACATTGGATGACCAGAGAAGTCGTAAATTTGGTCAATAGGAAAAAAAAGAAGTTTGTGTAAAGTGCAGAAAGATGAATACAGACAGGACCTTGAAGAATATAAAGCAGGCAAGAAAGAACTCAAGGTAATTCGAAGGGGCAAAGGGGAGTTATGAAATGTCACTGGCAAGTCAGATTAAAGAAAATCCCTGAGGTTTTGACATGTTATATTAAAAGCAAAAGGATAATTAGGAAGAAGTAAGGATCAGTCAAGGAAAAGGTGGGAATTTATGCATTGAGGTAGAGAATATAGATGAGGTACCAAATGACTACCATGCATCTGTATTCAGTAAGAACAAGGACACAGAAAATGAAACTTAGAACATTACAGCCCAGGTGCAGGCTCTTCAATTCACAATGTCTGTGCCAAAAATTTAGCTCAGTTTAGATTAGAGATGTAACGTGGAAACAGGCCCTTTGACCCATCGAGTCCATGCCGACCAATGATCACCTGTACTCTAGTTCTAACCTACACACCAGGGACAATTTGCGGAAGCCGATTAACCTACAAACTCACGTCTTTGGAATGTGGAAGGAAACCGGAGCACTTGGAGAAAACCCATGTGGTCACAGGGAGAAGGTACAAACTAGTGTTGTGCAGGTCAGTTCAACAACCTGATTTTTGTAGGAGAGAAGCTGTCCCTGATCCTGGAGGTGTGTGACTTCAGATTTCCATATCTCTTGCCCAACCGTAGCAGTGAGAAGAGGGCATGACCTGAATGGTGGGGATCCTTGATATATGTAGACGCAAGAAATTGCAGATGCTGGTTGTGTCTTTCCTTGATTTAGTTGTCACCTTCTTGAAGCATGTAAATGCTTTCAATGGTGGGAAAGACTGTGCCGGTGATGGACTGGGCTGAGTCCTCCACGCTTTGCAGCATCTTGCCCTCCTGTACATTAATGTTTCGGTACCAGGCCACGATGCAGCCAGTTAGGATAGCTTCTACATTGCATCTTTCCAAGTTTGTTGGAGTATTTGATAGCATGCTGCATGTCTTTAAACGTCTAACAAAGTAGAGGTTCTGGCATTTTCTTCATGATTATATTGATGCACCTTTACTGCCCATTATGCCTCCTGGCATGTAGGGCAACAACAAAGGTCCTCCACTCCTGTCTGTTCTGGGCTAGTTTCTGGACATTATCCTAGGTCAATTCCATAGTTTTCATTTCCTCCTCTACAGTTCGACGCCATGTGGCTTTGGGTCTCCCTCTTTTCCTTTTCCCTTCTGGTGTCCAGTGCAGGGCTATTCTTGGGATGCTGTCTGGTTCTCTTCTCAGTATATGGCCAATCCAGTTCCAGCGCTTTCTCATGATGATGGCATCCATACTCTCTTGCTGGCATTGAGCAAGGAGATCTTGGTTGAATATGGTGTTGGGCCAAAATATTCGAAGGATTCTTCTCAGGTTCTTAGTATGGAAGACTGACAGCTGGTTGATGTCACTCGCTGTCATTCTCCAGCATTCCGAACCATATAAGAGGGTGAAGAAGACACAGCTCCCGTATATCTTCAGCTTGGTCTTGGTGCTGTATTGCTGGGACCTTCATACATTGTTTAGCATTCTGAAAACATTCCTAGCCTTGTTTAGCCGGTTCTTAATGTCATTTTGTGCTGCAAATGTGCTCTGACTTACCACCACTCATGATTTAGCCAAAAACATTAGTGTTGTTGATCAATTTATGGATGGGATTGAGGCTGGGATTAGCCCACAGTTATGAGTGTAAAGGGAGTAGAGCAGGGGACTCAGCATACAACCCTGAGGTAGACCTGTGCTGATGGCCAGTGAGGAGATGTTGTCATTGATCTGCTCTGATGGAGATCTGCCGATGAGGAAGCCAAGGACCCAGTTGCAAAGCGAGATACTAAGGTTCCTAGGTCATGGAGCTTGGTGATGAGTTTGAAGGGGATAATTTTATTGAACGCTGAGCTGTAGTCAAAGAGAAGTAGCCTGACGTGTGTGGTCCTATTATCTGGATTGTCCAGAACAGTGTGGAGAGCCAGTGAGACTATCTGCTGTTGACTTATTGTGGCGATAGGCAAATTGAAGCAGATCCAGTTGATTATTGTCATAACAAATCTCTCAAAGCACTTCATTATGATGTGTGCAAAAGGTCATCATGCTCTTCTCGGATACTGGTACAATGAATGCCCTTTTGAAGCCCATGATGCAAAAACTGAGCCTAATTACTCTTTCTGCTCAGCATAAAAAAGTGTCAGCAGACAAAGTAGTAATATTAATCAGAAAATGCAAATTCAATCCAGAGTTGTAGGCTTTGAATTTGTTCATATGAAATTAGGTGATCTGAACACCACAGGCACTATATTGCCTAGCTGAGATTGGTGTCAGTGGCATCCTTGCTTCCCTGTCCCAAGGTTTACAGTTAAGCTTCCCCCTCTCCCTCTGAGAAAGTGCCACTTTGTTGATGGTGCTGATGGGATGAGACTTTAAACTAAGATCCAGGGTGTACTCTCGTGTAAAGATGCAAGACAACATAGACACCCCATAGAGGGACTGAACTATAGGGAGATTGGATGGCTAGAACTTTTAATCATCGGAGCACAGGAGGATGAAGGGTGATCTTATAGAGATGCATAAGATATGGGGGGAATAGATAGGGTGGATGTACAGAGTCTTTTATCCAGAGTAGTGGAATCAAGAACCAGAGGACATAGGTTTAAGGTGAGAGGGAAAAGATTTAATAGGAACCTGAGGGCCAACTGAGAGGGTGGTGGGAATATGGAACGAGCTGCCAGAGTTTCCAAGTTACATAGATGTTTTAATCCGAAAAAACCTGCAAGTCCACATTGTACCTTATAATTTGAAGATAGACCCAAAAAGCTTGAGTAACTCAGGGGAATAAGCAGCATCTCTGGTGAGAAGGAATGGGAGACATTTTGGGTTGAGACCCTTCTTCAGACCCAAAACATCACCCAGTCCTTCTCTCCAGAGATGCAGCATGTCCCGCCGAGTTAGTCCAGTTTTTTGTGTCTATCTTCGGTTTAAACCAGCATCTGCAGTTCCTTCCTGCACATACTGTACTTTATAATTTGTTGTATTCTACGTTTTTCTGGCCAGGATCCTCACTCAATATTTCTCCCAGTTGAGTAACAGGCAATCTGGGGGAGAAGAGGGTGCTAGACCAATGCAGGAGAGGTTTGGTCTATTTCTTTTTTTTAAAGCCGTTTAATTTAAACAGACAATGCTTTATTTTAAAGAAAGTTTTTTTTCCCTTTTTTATAAAGATTGCCATTTTCATTTATATTTCTTTCACCTTAAAAAAAAGCCGTTTAATTTAAACAAATAACGCTTTATTTTAAAGAAAGATTTATTTCTTTTTTTTTAAAATGCCACTTTCATTTACATTTATTTCATTTAGAAAAATGTTAATAAACGCTGTTTAATTTAAATAGAAAATGCTCGGCAACCGATTGGTCCCGGTACCACATGGGGGGGGGGGGTGCCGCCGCTGCTCTGATTGGTCGCCGGCTCTACCCGCTCCAAGTGCCCTGGTTGTCCGTCGGGGCTTCTTCATCGCGATTTTCTTTGAGATTTAAAAAAAATTTTAAACCCATTTATTTTAAAGAAAAAACGCAATTTTCCCAAGTCACAATGGGAACCCAACGAGGAATGGGCCCAACGGGTCCACTTGGTCTAGTATTTTTTAAATTATTCATTGTGTTTTCTTCTGGGTAATAATGTTTCAGAGAGGTTCCAGCTCCCAATTTTTATTGCAAATTATTTTCAACCAAACAAATCATAATATATTGACTTGTGCATTTGTGATATTAAGGCATAGCCAAGTGCAACTCACTGTATGTGTAATGACTTTGGAATAACATGAAATATCAGATTTAATTATCCTGATTGGGTATGCAGCTAATAATTAGTTTGACTAGTGCTTTTAGCACCAGGTGGTAAATATTTACTGTTAAAGCAAATCATATACAAAAATGTTAGTCCCTTAAATTGATCTCTTTTCTTTTACCATTTAATGCCAAAATGGTCTAAAATGTATTGACTCTTGGATAATAGGCCCATGCTTTGAATTTGAATGCCATATTTATCAATATATTACTTAATTTGATCTCAGCTGTCACAACCTTTATTGATGTAACTCAACAGCATATTGCAACAAAGAATTGTGATTACACAAAGGAGAACATGCATTATCATGGTTTTGTTCACATAAATTACAGAAATATCATTGAACAAAATAAGAAAATCATTACCTTAGCAACAAAGAGACATGTGACACTGTAACTCTAGACAAAGTTGTGAAACTGGGTGCCAATTGATCTTGACATTTTATTGGTTGGAAAACACTACTATTTTCTTCCAAAATGTATTTGCATAAACACAAATTTAAAATCTCCCAATAAAAAGTCCAATTGGACTATGGAATACAATTACAGTTAATTTCCAATAAAAATTGGTTCTCGATATACATTTCATATAAATTTACATTACTGTAAATTAATTTAATTACGAAAAATAAGCTTTGAAGGCTTCTTGTTTTACCAGATTGACAATAGCAGAGTGCATACTGTATATTAAGTGTTTAGGAAGGAACTGCAGATGCGGGTTTAAACTGAAGACAGACACAAAAAACTGGAGTAACTCAATGGGTCTGACAGCATTTCTGGAAAAAAGAAATGGGTGACATTTCAGGTCGAAGACTGAAGAAGGGTCTCAACCCAAAATGCCCCTATTTCTTTTCTCCAGAGATACTGTCTGACCTGCTGAGTTACTCCAGCTGTTTGTGTCTATCTTCTGCATATATTAAGTCCCCCTTGAATTAAAAACATAATTTTACATCCAGAAATTGAATTGTGGGAGAGAGTTATCGCAGCAACATTCCTTATTTCACTGTTGCACACTTGTCCAATACTCAAGTGGGTTTAACATCATTTTTTTGCAGAGCATTCATCCAAATACTTGTCCATCGAAGAAAGGAATGTAAGGAATGTAATTTAAAGACTGCTAGAAAGGCCACCTCTGGTACAACTTGTGAAATCTCACCATCCTTATTATGCTGATTAGTACTGTGGACAGGGCAGATTTCAGGAAACAAATATTTTAAAAGAAGCATTATAGATCACGTAAACTTAATTTAAGCATGATCATCTTACATTTATAATTCCCCAGTCTTTTGCATCTGTTTGACTTAATTTCACCTGGGTTATACTAATAAAGCAAATAAAAAATAGTTGAAACTCTCCTGTGTTAATATCTATTGGTACCAGCCATATCCATTCTCTAGTTTTAACATTGTTGATGTGCAGGAAAGAATTGCAGATGCTGGTTTAAATCGAAGATAGACACAAAAAGCTGGAGTAACTCAGCGGGACAGGCAGCATTTCTGAAGAGAAGGAATGGGTGACGTTTCGGTCGAGACCCTGTTGATATTCTTCCCTTCTATACTTTGTTGACGAACTTCTTTAATTAAACCAATAATCCAGAAATGTCTGGATTGGCTAATCTCACAATACTTTATTGTCTTTTGTTAATCTCTTCATCTAGATTACCCACTTTTTACATTAAAAAACTGCAGGAATTGCAAATTGACAATGGCATCATGAAGTCAATAATTCATCTGGGAGCTTCTGAATGTCAGATCCAGTAACATTCAATTTAAAGCAGGGGAAGCAGCGGAGCAAACGGCATGGAAGGAAAAGGTAAAATTGTTTCAACAAATTCAACAAAGGAAAAGAAAAGAGCACACGAAAGGCTGCAATGTGTACAAAATTGAAATAGAAAAAAGGGAACTAAATTACAATTTAACACTTTTGTAATTGTAATTGTAATTGCAATTAATTTATTAGCCAAGTATGTAAACATACAAGGAATTTGATTTGCCAACAGTCATACCAAAAAGCAACAAGATACATACAGTGCATTCAGAAAGTATTCAGACCCCTTCAATTTTTTCACATTTTGTTACGTTACAGACTTATTTTAAAAAGGATTCAATTAATTTTCTTTATCATCAATCTACACATAATACCCCATAATAAAAAAAGCGAAAACAGGTGTTTGGAAATATTTGCAAAGTAATTAAAAAGAAACAACTGAAAAATCATATTTACATAAGTATTCAGACCCTTTACTCAGTACTTTGTTGAGGCACCTTTGGCAGCGATTACAGCCTCAAGTCTTCTTGGATATGATGCTACAAGCTTGGCACACCTGTATTTGGGTAATTTCTCCCATTCTTCTCTGCAGTTCCTCTCACGTTCTGTCAGGTTGGATGGGGGGCGTCGGTGCACAGCTAGTTTCAGGTCACTCCAGAGATATTCTATCGGGTTCAAGTCTGGGCTCTGGCTGGGCCACTCAAGGACATTCACAGATTTGTCATGAAGCCACTCCTGCGTTGTCTTGGCTGTGTGCTTACAGTCGTTGTCCTGTTGGAAGGTGAACCTCCGCCCCAGTCTAAGGTCCAGAACGCTCTGGAGCAGCTTTTCATCAAGGATCTCTCTGTACTTTGCTCCATTCATCTTTCCCTCGATCCTGACTCGTCTCCCAGTTCATGCCGCTGAAAAACATCCCCACAGCATGATGCTGCCACCACCATGCTTCACTGTAGGTATGGTATTGGCCAGGTGATGAGCGGTGCCTGGCTTCCTCCAGACATTCTGTTGGCATTCAGGCCAAAGAGTTCAATCTTGGTTTCTTCAGACCAGAGAATCTTGTTTCTCATGGTCTGAGAGTCCTTTAGGTGCCTTTTGGCAAACTCCAAGCGGGCTGTCATGGTCCTTTTACTGAGGAGTAGCTTCCGTCTGGCCACTCTACCATAAAGGCACATGTGCTGCAGATATAGTTGTCCTTCTGGAAGGTTCTCCCATCTCCACAGAGGAACTCTGGAGCTCTGTCAGAGTGACCATCGGGTTCTTGGTCACCTCCCTGACTAAGGCCTTTCTCCCCCGATTGCTCAGTTTGGCCGGGCGGCCAGCTCTATGAAGAGTCCTCACGAAGGCCACTGTGCTCTTCGAGACCTGCAAACCTGCAGAAATTATTTTATATCCTTCTCCAGATCTGTGTCTCGACACAATCCTGATTCGGAAGTCTACGGACTATTTCTTCGTCTTCATGGCTTGGTTTTTGCTGTGACATGTACTGTCAACTGTGGGACCTTATATAGACAGGTGTGTACCTTTCCAAATCATGTCCAATCAATTTATTTTACTACTGGTGGACTCCAATCAAGTTGTAGAAACATCTCAAGGATAATCAATGGAAACAAGATGAACCTAAGCTCAATTTTGAGTGTAATAGCAAAGGGTCTGAATACTTATGTAAATGTGATATTTCTTTTTAATTACTGTGTAAAAATTTCTAAACACCTGTTTTTGCTTCTTCAATCTGGGGTATTGTGTGTAGATTGATGAAAAAAAGAATTTAATCCATTTTAAAATAAGGCTGTAACATACCAAAATATGGGAAAAGTGAAGGGGTCTAAATACTTTCTGAATGCACTGTAATAACATAAAAATTCAACATAAACGTAAACAGCCACCACAATGGCGTGTGAGAATCCCCAGGGCACACAGCATAAGCGCAGACCTCCAGCCATTACATTCCTTCCCAGTCCTTACCAGTACAGGCAGCACATCCATCTTGTTTTATGGGCATGTAATGGCAAGCACTGCAAACTCACCATTCAACCCCGTGAAATCTGGGGCCGCAAGTACTCTAATAGGAATTCAAATAACTAAACTAAAACTGATTGGTGCTTAGTGAGATGGCTTGAGTTCAAGTTAAACATGAGTTCATATTTATTAATGGACAAATGCAGTATGGTCTGAAGTAATGAAGTAATGAAGTTGCTGCATGGAATTTTTTTTTTTTTAACTGCGGCTATTATTACAGTTAAAATAGTTTAATTCTGCTGGAGGAATGAGGTACTTACTCCATGTGTTTTATCTTACAATGATTTGCTGATTATTATATTCTGATAAGCAATGTAAACTGTTTTTTAAAAAAGTAATCATAACCCAATATACTAGATTAAGGGATAGAAGGAATTTAGTTTTAATTTGGTAATCCTTAAAGTACAATAGGTTCCAATAAGGAAAGCTGCACATGGGTTTTCCCAAGATTGCAAAGGAAATTTCTCTCAAATAGTTCAGTTGGAACCAAATTACTGGAGTGTGGACAAAGCATTGAAAAACTTCCACAAAACCTACTAAAAGCGGAATAGTAAAGCATCGCCATTCTTCATCACCACATATCTTATATCACCAGGCTTAATGAGTCTCAAAGGCACCTCATTTTCCTCATGTCTCAGTTCATTCTCTTTTTTGTGAATTTAAGATTACATATTGCCAATTTATAATTGTCCAGAAGCACTCATTTCTTCACATCAGTTCATTCAATGCCCTTAACGCATTACTGATTGTAACACAGACACTAGTTCAGTGCTTTAATCAATAGCAATTTAGGTTTTATATTAGCTCTATCCCTAATGTTACTTCTTTTGACAACAGAATGGCCTGTACCACTGTGAATGATGAAAGATCTAATTACATGGGCAAATTAAAGCTTTATTACTGATGTTGCTAGGATATGAAGTGTTAAGTTACTTAACAATATATTGAAAGAGCAAATTAATGATCTTGGTTACCAGTACATCAAGAAGGAGCAAATTACAGATGCTAGGAACAGCTTGTGTCTCTTGGTAGGAGAAAAGCGAAATATCAACTGGATATGTTGTTGGCATTCATGTAACCCTTCACAACGCATAAAACTTTCAATGGAAGTCAACCATATCTTTTTAGCTGTTTACTAGCCAATTGAAAGACTGGCAGTGCAATCTCTTCTGCTGATTGTCTGCTGGGAGCTGGATACAAAACAAGTGTTTTTTGTTCCTTCTATTTCCATTTACTGAATATGAACGCTACCCATAAAAGTAATGTCTATTGTCAATCTCTAATCATTCTCAAAATGAATGTCGTGCGAAGCCTTTTGTGAGGACCATTTGAATGGCATGCACATCACTGTGGTTTTGAGTTAGACCAAGTACAGTTGTCAGATTTCAGTCTGAAAAAGGGTCTCGACCTCATACGTCACCTATTCCTTTTCTACAGAGGTGCTGTCTGATCCACTGAATTACTCCAGCTTTTTGTTTCTATCTTTGGTAGATTTTCTTCCCTAAAGGACAACGATGAACTGGATGGATTTTTACAATAATTTGATAATTCAGTTCATTTTTTATTTTATCTTTGCATCCCGAAAAAGTTGCATTCTGATTTATTTTATCTAATTGGGAGCACACTTTGTCTTTGTTTTGCAATTCCCAAATGTTAAGACACACTTGCAAATTTCAGTGTCATTATTTGCCTGATTCCAAAGAGAACCAAAGTAATTTTCTTGGGGAATTATGTATGAAGTGCAGACCAATCCTTTCCCTTCGTGGAAAGAGCTGCCAACATTGTTGCTGTCATCGTTTTAAGCAGGATCAAGCAAACAGAATTATCATATCAAATTGCACTTAAACTCAGTGCACTCAATAATGAAACATAAGGAACTGCAGATGCTGGTTTAGAAATAAAAGACACAAAATGTTGAATTAACTGAGCGTGACAGGCAGCAGCACTAGAATAAATGAATAGGTGACATGGGGTATTGGGACCCTTCTTCAGAGTTACCCTCAATAATAAGGTTGGTAAGATTTCCCCAGTATTCCAGGAGTTAAATATTCCATTGTAATTCATCAGAAATATTATGGGGTCTTTAAGATTAAGGTATCATATGTGGAAAGTAAAGTTGCTCGAGTGGCAGTCTAGAATCAACCAATTAGATAATAAAGTCTAACCGAACGTCATCAATCCATGTTTTCCTGAGAAGCTTCAAGACACACTGATTTACTCCAGCACCTTGTGTCTTTTTTTCAAGAGTCCGAATAAGGGTCCTGACCTGAACCATCTCACCTATCCATGTTCTCCAGAGATGTTGCTAGACCCATTGGGTTACTCCAGCACTTTGTACCCATTCAAAGTCGAATGTGTGAAGAATCTAGTGCAGTAATGTAGTGTGAGAATGGAGGCTGGATGATTGGAGGTAGCAGGTATGTGATGTTTATTCCAGCGTATGTCCAACAAAGTTAGACAACACCATTTACAAATCATGATTGCACAATGTGAAGAATATCCGGTACCAAGGAAACCAAAGTAAGTGTAAACCATTGAATCGTTTCAAATTCACTATTTTTAGAGTTTTTTTAAAATCACACACCATCACACATTCCTGCTTCACTTGATGTAATCAGAAACATTGAGAATATTTTTAAATAGGTTACCATCCACTGCCAAAATAAAGTTGCACCTTTATTGAAACCTCTAACAGAAATGCTTAACACTGATGTTTGCTGTGCGATCTTACGAATTGTGGAGCATCTTCTCAAACAACATGGATGCAGCTCTGAATTCTATGTTTTCATTACATTAATGGACACTACAAAAAATTATGGTTTTTGAAAGATTTAGTTGTTAAAATCATAAAGTTACATTGTATCTTGTTTCTAGGAGAACTGCAATGTTATAATTTTCTGTTCCCATCCACCAGATTTGTTTCTGTCCATTACCGTGTATAAAAAAGTAGAAGCATAAAAGTATAAGCGTATATTCATAGAATAATAAATAGAGACTAAATATCTACAGCAATTATACCCCGTGAACACAAATAGCTGTTTTAGGCTTATTAAATCAGCACTTGAAAGTTCATGCTGCACTCACAGGTAGGGAGATAAAAGTTAATTTTCATTTGAACATTGAACTGCAAATAATTGTTGTCATTTACCTGCCTAATGATGGTCAGTTTTGAATCATTCCAAAACATTTCAAAGGAAGAAAGAAGGTAAAAGTTATTTGCCTTCCATCAAAGTAGGAAATGTGAGGTCGCCAAAAAACAAGATGGACGTGCTCCCTGCGCTGGTGGGGACTCGTAGGGATTGCCGTGTATGCAGTGATCTCGGTATTTGCGGGGACATCGCTCCATGAGGTCATCCCGGAGTCTGGTGCGAGTGTGGACGGCTTTCTGACTGTTCGGGCGGACAGGGACTACAGAGAGAGTGACAGTGGTCGGTACGACTCTGGTGACATCACGATGAAGGAGCATGTGTGTGGCCTGGACATTGAACTGATAGTTGTGGATCTGTGCTTATGCTGTATGCCCTGGGGATTCTCACACGCCATTGCAGTGGCTGTTTAAGTCTATGTTTAATCACTGCCCGTGACTACTTTGCTTCTTGGGACATGAATCACAAGACCTGGAGCTCCCATTAAACGGCAGGACACTAAAAGGTTGAGGCAGCTGTTGGAAACAAGGAACACATGTATCAAGCACAGCCTGGATTAATAACTGAGTGAAAGTGGTTGAAAAGTTTCTGGAATGAGTAGAAATACATTTATTTACGAAAGGTATCTCAGGATTAGAGTCTACCCAGTCTGACCCAGCTGATTTCATTTGAAATCCTCTTCAGCAAAACTGAGGATGGGCAACAGACACAAAAGCATCTGCAGATAGAATCATAGTCATACAGCATTAAACTGTCCCTTCAGCCAAACTAGTCCATTCTGACCAAGATGACCCATCTAAGCGAGTCCCATTTGCCCATGTTTAACCCATATTCCACTAAACCTTTCCTATACATGTATCTATCCAAGCTGGATGCTAGAATCGTGACCAAAGCACAACGTGCTGGAGTAAGTCAGTGGGTCAGGCAATATCTATAGGGAATGGATTAAAAATGTTTGGGGTCAGGACCCTTCTTCAGACTGGGGTGGCCTATAAATGGGAGAACATTGTCCATGTGCTAGGAACAAATATTTACTCAAATCGTTATCACTGGGTTGCCTTATTTCAAAACTCAGGGCTTGGGTTTGATTCAGCCTTGACAAAGAGTGCAGTGTGGCAAAAGCAACGATGAACACTGAGGTGTTTGTACTTTCTCATGTAAAATTCTTATGCAGTAAAATTTTATGACTTTACATTTTGCGAATGTTCAATGGTACAATGGTTCAATTGTCCTTTATTGTCACGTGTACCGAGGTATGGTGAAAGTTGATTTGCCATACAGTCATACATAAAAAAAACGCAACAAGATACATAACTACATAAAGATTAAACACACACATGCATCTAGCGTGTCCAATCCATTAATTTTATATGTTTCTATAAGATCCCCTCTCATCCTTCTAAATTCCAGTGAATACAAGCCCAGTCGCTCCATTCTTTCATCATATGACAGTCCCATCATCCAGGAGATTAACCTTGTGCACTTATGCTGCAGTCCCTCAATAGCAAGAATGTCCTTCCTCAAATTAGACCAAAACTGCACACAATATTCCAGGTGCGGTCTCACCAGAGCCCTGTATAACTGCAGAAGGACCTCTTTGCTCCAACATTCAACTCCTCTCATTATGAAGGCCAACATGCCATTAGCTTTCTTCATTGCATGTTGTACCTGCAAGCTTACGAGTGATTGATGTACAATGACACCCAGGTCTCGTTGCACTTCCCGTTTTCCTAACCTGACACCATTCAGATAATAATCTGCTTTCCCGTTCTTGCCACCAAAGTGGATAACCTCACATTTTTCCACATTATACTGCATCTGCCAGGCATCTGCCCACTCACCCAACCTATGCAAGTCACCCTGCATCCTCATAGCATCCGCTCCACAGTTCACACTGCCACCCAGCTTTGTGTCATCTGCAAATGTGCTAATGTTACTTTTAATTCCTTCATCTAAATCACTAATGTATATTGTAAATAGCTGCGGTCCCAGCACCGAGCCTTGCGGAACCCCACTAGTCACTGCCTTCCATTTTGAAAGGGACCCGTTAATCCCTACTCTTTGTTTTCTGTCTGCCAACCAATTTTCTATCCATGTCAATACTCTACTCCCAATACCATGTGCTCTAATTTTGCCCACTTATCTCCTGTGTGGGACCTTATCAACGGCTTTCTGAAAGTCCAGGTACATTACATCCACTGGCTCTCCCTTGTCCATTTTACTTGTTACATCCTCAAATAATTCCAGAAGATTTGTCAAGCATGATTTCCCCTTCGTAAATCCATGCTGACTTGGACCGATCCTGTTACTGCTATCCAAATGCGCTGCTATTACATCTTTAATATTCGACTCCAGCATATTCCCCACCATTGATGTCAGGATAACTGGTCTATAATTCACTGCTTTCTCTCTCCCTCCTTTCTCAAAAAGTGGGATAACATTAGCTATCCTCCAATCCATAGGAACTGATCCAGAATCTATAGAACATTGGAAAATGATCACCAATGCATCCATAATTTCTAGTGCCACCTCCTTGAGTACACTGGGATACAGACCATCAGGCCCTGGGGATTTATCAGCCTTCAGTCCCATCAGTTTACCCAACACCATTTCCTGCCTAATGTGAATTTTCTTCAGTTCCTCCTTCACCCTAGGTCCTCTGTCCCCTAGTACATCAGGGAGAATGTGTCTTCCTTAGTGAAGACAGAACCAAAGTACCTGTTCAACTCATCTGCCATTTCCTTGTTCCCCATAATAAATTCACCTGTTTCTGTCTTCAGGGGACCCACATTTGTCTCAACTAATTTTTTCCTCTTCACATAACTAAAGAAGCTTTTACTATCCTCCTTTATATTCTTGGCTAGCTTACCTTCATACTTCATCTCTTTTCCCCGTATCGCCTTTTTAGTTACCTTCTGTTGATCTTTAAAAGTTCCCCAATCCTCTGGCTTCCCGCTCTTCATTGCTATGTTATACATCTTCTCTTTTATTTTTATACTGTCCTTGACTTCCCTTGTCAGCCACGGTCGCCTCTTACTCCCCTTAGAATCTTTCTTCCTCTTTGGAATGAAATAATCCTGGATTATTCCCAGAAATACCTGCCATTGCTGTTCCACCGTCATGCCTGCTAGGGCCCCTTTGCAGTCAACTTTGGCCAGCTCCTCCCTCATGCCTCCATAGTCCCATTTGTTCAACTGCAATACTGACACTTCCAATTTTACCTTCTCCCTCTCAAATTGCAGATTAAAACATCATATTATGGTCACTACCTCCTAATGGCTCTTTTACCTTGAGTTCCCTTATCAAATCGGGTTCATTACACAACACTAAATCCAGAATTGCGTTCTCCCCAGTAGGCTCCAGTACAAGCTGCTCTAAGAATCCATCTCAGAGGTACTCTACAAACTCCCGTTCTTGGGGTCCAGTACCAACCTGATTTTCCCAGTCTACCTGCATGTTGAAATCTCCCATAACCACCGTAGCATTACCTTTGTTAAATGCTAATTTTAACTGATAAAACTTGCACCCTATCTCCAGGCTACTGTTTGGGGGCCTGTAAATAACTCCCATTAGGGTCTTTTTACCCTTACAATTTCTCAGTTCTATCCACAATGGCTCTACTTCTGATTCTGTCACCCCTCGCAAGGGACTGAATTTCATTCCTTACCAACAGAGCCACCCCACCCCCTCTGCCCACCTGTCTGTCTTTTCGATAGGACGTATACCACTGAATATTCAGTTCCCAGCTCTGATCCACTTACAGCCATGTCTCTGTAATTCCCAATACATCATACTTACTAATTTCTGGGTCGGCATCCTTTTTCTAATATTTAACATCTTTAAGGGTTTGAAATTAATTAAAAGCATTAAGATGAACTGAAATACCTACCTCCATAAACTTTTCAATTCAAATCAGTGACTTTTAAAATAGACAGAGGTTCTCATGTACCTCCTCTAACCTCATCTACTGCATTTCGTTTTCCCAATGTAGCCACCTTTACATTAGCAAAACCAAGTGTAGGCAGACAACTGTTTTTCCAAACACTTGCGCTCCGTTCACTAGGGCCTGCCGGTTCTCCTGGTTGCTAATGTTCTAACTCCCCCTTTCCCATTCCCAGACTGACTTTTCTGTCCTAGGCCTCCTCCATCGCAAACTGGAAGAACAGCATCTCATATTCTACTTGGGTAGTTTACAACCTAATGATATGAACATTATATTCTCCTTTGTTAGGTAACTAACTTACAGACAATATTCCCCTTCTTCACCCTCCCCTTTGTTCCCCAACTCTTCTCTGTGTTCCACCTGGATTCACACTCATTCCTCCCCCCCCCCCAATCCCTTTTCACCTATATTCCTTCTTCTGGTTTCACAATTCACATGTCTTCTAACCTTATCTTACCTCACACTTCTTGTCTTTTCATCTCTGGCCTTTGTCCAACCATTTGCCAATCAAAACTCCCTTCACATGTACCCATATATCACTCACCAGGCTTTGTCCTGCCCCTCCTTTCTTTTAGCATTCTTCCCCACCCCTCACCCCCCACCCCAATCAGTCTAAAGAAGAGTCCTGACCTGAAACATCACCTATCCATGTTCTCCAGAGATTTTGCCTGACCTGCTGTTACTTCAGCACCTTGTGTTTTTTTTATTATTTCCATTCAAATGGGGGTGTGTTTCATGTACCATCTATGTTTGCCATTTAACTAAGGGACTAGATGCACCTTGTGACCCAAGATGTTATGTTTACGCTCCAGAAACAGTTTAAGAAACAGTTAGACAGGTTTTGAGGGATATGGGCCAAATGTAGGCAAGTGGGACTGGTGTAGCTGGGACTTGTTGGCTGGTGTGGGCAAGTTGGGCTGAAGGGCCTGTTTCCATGCTGAATCATCTATGATGCTATAACTCCAGCCATGGATTCAGCACTGGGTTCAGCAGCAGAGCAAAGCAGGAGGTCACATGCAATGCGATCTCTTCTTCAGCTTGTTCCTAAATTCCACCTTGCAATTTGTAGGCGGCGATGTCAGGATTGATCTGATTCATGCATTGCAGTTAATTGGTGTTTTTGTATGGAATAGACTGTTGATGAAGGACACAGTTAAGCAAATTATATATTTTTTATTAGGATTTAAATCCTATTGTTAGGACTTCACTAAGAGTTTTCTGAACAGCAAAGCCAACTTACATTTCTTAGGTTAGTTTCCCTCGTTTTATGTAGAACTGTAAAATTAGTCTGCTCTGGTAGTTTGATGGTTTCCCATTGCCTGTTAGTTCTTCATCCCCTAAATCTTGATAGTTCCTCAAATCTGTAAGATAAACTCTTTCAATCCTCTGTGAATAATGCCATTTACCTGAGAATTTATTTGCTTGAAATCCTTTAAGCTGATCATGGATAACAATTTCACTTTTTAAGGGTACTTCTTTGTAAAATATTTACAAGCTTTTCTTGAAGGATATATGAGAATGTTTCACCCGTGAGAGTTTTCACTCCCTGAATGTCCATCTGCTCTGTGGCCAAGGCAAAAGTCCTTGCTGGTTGCCTGCTACTGAGAAGTGTCCATGAGAACTGCAAAGTCACATCAATTTATAGTGTCTTCTAACCTGGAGCGCCCAGAAAAATACGGAGGAAATGCATATCCTTTGAATTAAAACAGAAAAGGTTGGAAACATTCAGCAGTACATTCAGTATTGGTGGAGGGAGAAACAGATTACCATTTCGGGTCAGCAACCTTTTAGATGAACTGATAATATGACAATAGGTATAAGAAAATAACTGCAGATGCTGGTACAAATCGATTTATTCACAAAATGCTGGAGTAACTCAGCAGGTCAGGCAGCATCTCGGGGGAGAAGGAATGGGTGACGTTTCGGGTCGAGACACTTCTTATGACAATGTCCTTTGTTTCTCTCCCCACATATACTATATTTCAAACGCTTTCAGTTTTTATTTCAGACTTCCATGGTGAAGATTTTTTTGTTGTTTTTAGATTCCTATGAATACTATGTAATGAAAAGCTTGCCTGTCATGGCTGAATAGCTAACAATGCGTACAAGATGTGAGATGTGGGGATGAACCTGGGTTTAATAAATGAGTGTCTGGTCAGGGATAAGACATTAAATTCTACTCTTAAATGATGGCAATTGAGAAAGGTACATTGCTTTGAAGCTGTATAAACTCAGTGGAGTGGTCATTGGGAGAAGGGATTTAAAGAAGTATTATCTTACCTTGACCGTGCATAAGAAGATTGTGACACTGCTGTGCGTCCTTGGAGTTTGAAACCTCATATTTTATTGCCGTTTCCACCACTTTGTATTCAGCTATTCTGCTGCTGATTGAAGCTATTCCACATCTCTATGAACAGAAGACCTCTCTTTCCTCTCTACCTCAGTCACAACAACTTCCTGAGCCACTTTCGAACAATACATGGAAACTCTGGTATCTTTCCAGCAGCCATATGCACTTTTGCATTGAAGATAGACACAAAAAACTGGAGTAAGGAATAGGTGACGTTACGAGTCGAGACCCTTCTTCAGTCTACCCAAAACATAACCTATTCCTTTTCCGCAGAGATCCTGCCTGACCTGCTGAGTTACTCCAGCTTTTTGTGTCTATCTTCGGTTTAAATCAGCATCTGTAGTTCCTTCCAACACACTGATGCATTGACTTCCTCTGGCAGTTGCAGTCACAAAGTACTTCCTCTAAGCTGCCCTGTAAGCAGTGCTTGTGGCCTGAGCGAGCCCAAACCACTCACAACATTGGGCCCTGTGAAGATGCATTAAGGTCAGTGAAAAGGAGATGTCAGCATTGGCTTGTCGCTAAAATTAGAATCATTGGCTTGTTACTAAAATTATGTCAACAGAATTGCAGAGTGAATGTGGTGCATATCCTATACCTGGTGTTATTAGTGGGGTTAATCACTCATTTCCCAATGTTCTTCAAATTAATCCCATGTCTGGGGTCTTCCATAATCAATCACACAGTTTGAATACATTAATACTTGAACTTGATTTCCTTTCCCTTTTGTCCCATTGAAACGGGCAGTCCACTGACACTAATATTGTTGTCCCGCCTCTCAAGAACCTTCTACATAATTTGTTACACTCAGTTATTTTCAGAGTTACTGCAGAGTCATAGGGTGATACAGTGTGGAAACAGGCCCTTCGGCCCAACTTGCCCACACATGTTGGGTCAACATGTCCCAACTACACTAGTGCCACCTGCCTGCGTTTGGTCCATATTCCTCCAAACCTGTCCTATCCATGTACCTATCTAACTGTTTCTTAAACATTGGGATCGTCCCAGCCTCAACTACCTCCTCTGGCAGCTTGTTCCATACACCCACCAAGTTACCCCTCAGATTCCTATTAAATCTTTTCCCCATCACCTTAAACCTTTGTCCTCTGGTCCTGGATTCATCTACTCTGGGCAAGAGACTCTGTGCATCTACCGATCTATTCCTCTCGTGAAACCTCAGTAATACCATTCCTTTCAGATCAGTTGATCAAAGAGCGTTTTTTTTAAATAAAAAAAACAAGCAGAGAGGGCCAATTATGAAGTGCCTAACACATAATTAATTAATTCTATCGAAAATGAAAACCAGTGCTTCTTATAACAAAATAATAAGATGTCTTACAGCATAAATTGCTCAGTTTGAAACAGCACAGCAGCAACTGTTACACTTTATTTAGACGAGCATTCCTGAAATCTTCATTTGCGCTGCACAAATTAACCTCAGCAGCAGGTATTGGACAGTGTGCACAACATAATTAACTTGTCTATTTTCAGTGCGGAGGTCAGAATTCAAGTGATTGTAAAATTCAGCAAAGGAACAAAGAAGAATAGAATATTGCCATAAATCTAAAGTGGTTGAGGGGAACAGGCTATAAGGACATTAGCACATTATTTGGTGTTTTTTATTCAGCGATTTACATTGTTAACTATTTCTGAATCAGTTATCTGGTTGGCCAAACAATTTGACTCATAATTAAATTGATAACACCAAGTGATTCAAAGGTATGCTGAGAAACAATTATTAGTTTATCATGATGCTGTATGAAATCATGAGATGACAAACAGGAGAAGACAGAAAGCATCAGCTCAGGTGGGACTCGTGTAGCTGGGACGTTGGCCGGTGTGGGTAAGGTGTGCCGAAGGGTCTGTTTCCATGCTGTATGACTCAATGACTCTACGACTCAGTGAATACCCTCAGCTAGTATCATTCAATATATCTCGTGTTTGATTTTCGAATGGTAGCGTTTGAGTGAGAGAGTAGGTGTCTAAATTAGAGAGCTCCCAAAAATGGACAAAACAATCATGATGCCCATTGCTTCTGCTGCAAGCTGCACATCAAAATCTTGCGGCCTCTTCATCATAACAGATGAGGTCTACAACCAGCACCAAAAGTGTCCTAATTGCCTTGTTGTTGCCTCAGTAGAGGACAACATTTATGATTTGCTAGTACCAGTTAAAACTTAGTCATAGAATAATACAGCATGGAAATAGGCCCTTTGACCCATCTTGTCTATGCTGTGATGCCCCATCTGAGCTTGTCCCATCTGCCTGCGTTTGGCCCATATCTCTCTAGATCTTATATATATAGTATAAGAAAATAACTGCAGATGCTGGTACAAATCGAAGGTATTTATTCACAAAATGCTGGAGTAACTCAGCAGGTCTGGCAGCATCTCGGGAGAGAAGGAATGGGTGACGTTTCGGGTCGAGACCCTTCTTCAGAAGATCTCTAGATCTTCACTATCCATGTACCTGTCTAAGTGTTTTTTGAATGTGATTATGCTACCTGCCTCAACTACCTTCTTTGGCAGCTCATAACATGTATCCACCACCCATTGAGTGAAAAGGTTGACCATCAGGTTCCATGTTAAATCTTGTCCCTCTTACTTTAAAGCTACATCCTCTGGTTCATGATTCCCTTCCCCAGGGTTAAAAAAAATGTGCATTCATCCTATCTGTTCCCCTTATACACCTCTATAAG
This sequence comes from Rhinoraja longicauda, assembly GCF_053455715.1. Classification (NCBI taxonomy): domain Eukaryota; kingdom Metazoa; phylum Chordata; class Chondrichthyes; order Rajiformes; family Arhynchobatidae; genus Rhinoraja; species Rhinoraja longicauda. Next base: position 81,507,530 of record NC_135954.1, read on the forward strand.
ATCACCCTACAGCTTCCTGCATATCAAGGAATAATGTCCTAGCCTGCCCTACATTTCCCTATAGCTCAGGTCCTCGGGTCCTGACAACATCCTTGTAAATCTTCTTTGCACTCTTCCCAACTTGCTTTATTTAAGACCTCGGCACCTTTCAAAGGGAAAGTGCATCATAGCTATAACAGTTGATGGGTGGCAATCTTCAATAAGTTAGCTGCATTAACTTATCACCAGTTCTGGAGGGTCGGTTATGAGGCAGTGACAGTGGCAGGGCTGAAGCCTTTGATGATGTTGATATTCTCATACCCAATCCTCTTTCTTACATCCTGCTACCTTCGATCCAAAACCTCTTTGAATTTGCAACTTGTAGGTGGTGTAATTATGGATCTCTTGCTAACCTGCCACTTTATCACAACTATAAACCAACACCTTTTCATTTTTTAGAATAATGCATTCTGGCCAGATGGCAAAAGAAGACCAAGGACTGAATGAAAATAAAGATACGACATTACTTGAATTCTCCCAACTGGAGAACCTGCAATTTTGCGTAATAGAGAGGTTAGCTTAGAGATGAAATATGGGGAGGTGAGTTACAGGATATGAATGGTCTATAGTCGGAGCAAGGTGCCAACTTCCAAAAGGGTGAGATTGCATGTGAGAAGCAAGAAAGTGCAGTTGCTAGTTTTTAATAAAGTCTGGAGTAATTCAGCACCTATGGAGATCATGCTCCAGAATGCTGCCTGACCCACTGAGTTACTCCAGCACTTTGTGTTGGAGATTGCATGTGAGTTCTGCTGTAAAGGATATGGACAAGGTCATTCATTGTTAACCTATGGAACCAGAGGGATCTAGGAATGCAGGTATATAGTTCTGTGAAAGTGGCGTCGCAGGTAGATAGGGTGGCCAAGAAGGCTTTCGGCACATTGGCCTTCATCAGTCATTTGCGTATTGAGTACAAAGGTTGGGAGCTCATGTTACAGTTGTCGTGAAGAGGTGGAGGTGGGACAAAGCCCAACAGCAGATAGGGGTGAATGGGGGGTTGATTAACAGATGGGTGGAATAAGAGACAAAGGCTAGAGATGGAAAGGAGACAAAAGGTTGTCACATAAGGAGGAAAGAGGAATTAAATGTGAAGGCAGAGGGAGGCATTTAGGTGGAAATAGTCGGGGGAGAGGGGGAAAAAGAGGAGTGGGATAGGGGAAGAAATGGGCGCACATCAGGATGGTGGGTAGCACAGGAAAAAGCGAGGGGTATGGGGGAGGTGGAGTGTTACTTAAAATAGAGAATTTAATGTTTACATCTTTGGGTTGTAATATATTGTACTTGGGTAGATTACAGCCCAAAGTTATAAACGTTGAATTCTCAATTTTAAATGACATCCCCCCCCTCTCCATTCCCTTACCCCTCTCTACTCCACCTGTGTCCCTCCCTCTGGTTTTACATTTCACTCCGCTTCCTTCCTTATCTGATCACCTTTTGTCTTCTTTTTATCTCTAGCCTTTGGCACTTATAACACCCGTCTACCAAACAAACCCCTCTCACGTATCCACCTATCACTTGCCAGGCCTTGTCCCGCCCCTACCTTTTTTCAAACTTTCTCTCCCTTACTACAATCAGTCTGAAGAAGGGTCCCGGCCTGAAACGTTGCCTGTCCATTCCTCCTACAGTTGTGCCTGATCTGCTAAGTTAGTCCAGCACATTGTATTTTGATAAAGAGGGTAAAGTTTTGGATTTTATAGGAATGGGAAGGAGAAAGTTGGTCAATTTCCTGAATAGGAATTAACATATTCACGAATCAGGAGCACAAGCAGTAGAAATGGTCTTAATGACCATCACTCTGAGCATCTGATTCATGACAGTCTTTCACCCTTTCCACCTTGGCTTGCAGTAGCTACTCAGTGAATCGTTTTGTTCTCTCTCTACATATTTCTTTGTTAAGGGGAATTATTGTACAATGCTGCCATGGACTCCCCTGTGCTATTTCAGGTGTTTAAATGGCTAATTATTGCATTTAATAAGTGCTAGTCAATATAATTGATTCTCCCACATCATTAAGTGGCCTGCTGTGCCGGCATTAGAGCAGATGTCTCAAACAGCCAAGATGTGGGTTAATAAGAATAATTTGGCTGCCTTCAAAAATGTTACATTTCTTCTTGATTAGCCCTTAAGTAGTTAATGAAGTTTCACTAGTTTCAATCCATGCTTCCATTTCTTAGATCTGCAATTTAATTTAAGGTATTATTCTGCTCCACACTTATTTTCTGTAGAATATAGAAACAGAAAAATAAGAGGAGAAAAAAGTCGTTTCACTCTTTGATTCTGTTCTATCATTGAACCTGATGATAGGAGATTCTCTAACCAATACTATATTCAGGCAGCATCTGTGGAAGGAAATGTACAATCAATATCTTATGATGAGACCTTTCAATAGAATGAAAGAGTAGAAGGGACACAGCCAGTATAAAGAGGCGGCAAAGAGGTGCAATAAGTCGTTGTAGGTGAAGAGGGGTTTATTGACAGAAAAGAAACATAGTAACCATGATGATAAACCCAGTCTGAAGAAGGGTCCCGACCTGAAATGTCACCTATCCATGTTCACCAGAGAGGCTGCTTGATCTGCTGTGTTACTCCAGCAATTTGTGTATTTTTGTAAATCCGCAACTGCAGTTCTACATAGCAACCATAATGAAAAAAAATGAAAGATTGCAGTCCCATTATTTCCATTACTTGTGCTTCTAGACCTGACAAATAAGAAACATATTTTTTCCACTCCCCATATCTCTTGATATCTTATCTGCTGATAAATTGATCTTTTTCTTGACAGACATTTGCATTTCTGTAAAATTAATCTCTCAGATATCTCCTTCAAGATTACCCAATCTTTTGCCACAGTTCATATTCTGGGCTCTGCAGATTAACTCTTGCTTTTCTTTGCATTGCATCTTTATAAACCCTGTAGCTTGATTACACTTTTATCACAGCACTGATGCCGCACCAGCCATCCTTAAAGATGTTATGCAAATGTATTAATTAACACTAAATATGTCTAAGACCGAGACTCCAATGCCTGCAGGAGCCAGTAACCTAATGAAACAGGTACTCCCTCATAACTGAAAGACTTAGCTTAAAAAGCCTGTTTTAAGATTTCATTGGATGTTTATGGCAGTTAGTATATTAGTTGCAATGCTGTGACGTTATGCTACTACTTCCTCAGTATCCAAATCTGTAATGCTTTCCATAGGCATATTCACATGCAGTGCTGTCTTTGGATTCATCTAAATGTACTACATTCAACCGTAAACTAAGAGGATCACTTTACCTTGGCCAGAAGGGGCTTTGCAATTGTTTGTCTATACCCACCTACCTAACTGTTTGAGAAGGTGCAATAACTTGCTTTACATTGCAAAGATCTGTTCTGATGCTGTCAGTTCGTTCGTGGGAGAAAAAGCTTTGTGCGTCTGGCTACTAACCAAATACCAAAAAAAACAGCCTTCTTGCCAAACAGTTTTAGCGAATTCTGCAATCTTACATTTGCTTTGCAGCCTTCTGTGCAGTACCCATGCTTCCAGGAACTGGTGGCACTGATGCAAATCTCATGCAATTTAAAATCAGATAAAGTTGCAAATCTTGTCTTAAAGCAACTGTTCATGCACAGGCTTCTTTTTATTGCAAATCCACATGTAATGTGAAACATTTCCATATAGAATAAACACAAAGGAACTACGACAGGACAATTTCCTTTAAAGCAGCAAGAAAGACTGTACAAAATCAATAATGTTTAAAGTACATGAAGCTCAAAATGCTCCAACAGCAATAATTACATTTTATTCCAAATAATTACAAAGAGTAGAAATAAATGGTTTCTCCTTGGTTTAGCAGGCTGTAACAAGTGGGGTTACAGGGCTCTAATTGTTCACAATCTATATTGATTATTTAGCTGAGGCCACTGGATGCAACATTTCTGAGTTTGCTAAGTACATATGAGTAAGCATGTGAGTAGTGTGAAGGATGCAAAAAAGCCTCGCTGAGTAAGCTGAGTAAGCTGACACAAGCTGAGTAAATGAGCAAAAACATGCAAGGTACAGTAAAATCTAGAAATATGTGGTTATCTACTTTCGTAGACAGAACAGAAATTTTGAATGCTTTCTTTCGAACTGATAAGAGATTGGGAAACATTAATATGCCAAAGGACATGGGTGAAAACAAATGTAAAGTTGCAGCCGACAATTGGGAAGGCAAATGATGTGATGGCTTTTTATTTGAGTACAGGTCCTCAGAATTTATTATTATAATTTTATGGACCCTGGGTAAAACCACATCTGGAGTATTGTGTACAATTTTGCTCTCCTTTTTCTAAAGAAGGATGTATTTGTTATAGAGGCAATGCAGGGTACGTTCACCAGAATGGTCCATGAGATGCAAGGGTTTCTTCCAGTGCTCCAGTTTTCTCTCACATCCCAAATCTTGTGCGGGTTGGCCACTATAAATTGCCCTGGTGTGCAAGTGAATACTAAAACCTGGAGGGAGATGATGGGGAGAAAAAAAATGGGATTACTGTAAAGTTGGTGTTTGATATTTGCGATGGACTCTATGAGCGAAGGTCCTGCTTCTAAGCTGTATTGCTTTAGAGTGGAGATATTCTATGCATGCAAGACCTCCATTCAATGGCATTTGGAAAAGTGGGAGATAGCAGAGGACTCAACCGCACCAAGAAAGTTTCCCCTGACCGAGGAGTCTAGAACTTGGGAATCATATTCTCAAGATAAAGAGTAGGTCAACTTGAGCTTATGATGAGGATATTTCTCCATGCAGAGGTTGTGGAGACTCAGTCACTGAGTTCCTTCAAAACAGATTGATACTTTTATTAGAGGAATCTGGGCAAGTGGGGAGACACAGGAGAAAGATCAAGGTATAAATCCAACCTTAAGTTTTTTGAATGGTGGAGCAGGTTCAAGGGCCAAAATTGTCTTCTTCTGTCACTTATGTTCCTATCTCACATACTTTAAAAAAGTAACAAAAGATAATTTAGCTTTCATTTTAAAAATGACCAAAATAAATCCCATGGACAAATGAATGCTGTCCCTTTGCCTTTCATCGGAACTGAGTTGCAGATCCTTGATGACACAAACTAAACAATTGTTGCAAGGGAATGTAATTGCTGCTGAAAGTCACAGAAGATTAGGGACACAAATATTTAGAGTGAGAGAAAAAATAAACAAAAATAGATGTTGCCAGTCTTAAAAAAAATCAAAAACTGCTGAAGCCCACCTTCAGTGAAAGTGGCCTGGGTTCATCCTGTTATCGTGACTGAAGGACTGTACGCAGTGAGTTCTGCAAACGTCAGTACTGTTGCATTTGCTTGGTGTATATAAGTGATTTGAAAGGGCCATAGTTGGCAAGTTTATTACTGATAACAATACTAGCATTATATTTGGGTTGCCGGGTGGCACCACCAATGGCTGCCTCGCCAACAGTCAGTCTGTCCTTACCTTCTTTGTGTTTTATTGTATGTGTTAAATGTATGTTTTTAGTGTTCTTTAGCTTGTTGTATGTGGGGGGTGGGGGGTTGGGAGAAACTTTTTCTAATCTCTTTCCCCGATGGAGATGCAATTTTTTTCTGTTTCGTATCTCCGTCCGCACTGCGGCCTAACATCGAGGAGTTTGCAGCATTTGCTGGAGACTGATTTTGAGAGCTCCACTGCGGTCACCTGCAGACTTACCATCGCGGAGCTCGCGGTCCCCTTGTCAGGGGTCGACCTCGGAGCTTCAACCATGGGTGCTTGTGGACTTAACATCACATTGAATTGTGTTTCACGAGATTAGTAAGTTTGCAGGCAACACAAAATAATGGTGGAGTTGTGGACAGTGAGGAAATCTGTCAAAGGATGCAGCGGAATATAAAACAACTCCCGAAATGGATGAAGAAATGGAATGTAGCTTTCAACCTGAGCAAGTAGAAGTTTTGCTCCTTGGGAGTTGAATCTAAGGGGAAAGTATACAGTTAATGGCAAGAATTGATGTCGCCAGCAAACTTGTAGTCCCCATCCATCTGTCCTTGAAAGTGGCAACACAAGTTGAGCGGTAAAGAAAGTATATGGCACACTTACCTTCATCAGTCCTATTAACTTTAAGAAACAGAAAGATTTGATGCAGCTTTAGAAAACATTAGTTAAGCCCTATTTAGAGTATTTTACACAGTTCTGATTGTCCATTACAGGAAGGGTATGGAGGCTTTCGAGAAGATGTAGAACAGGTTTACCAGAATGCTGCCAGATTGTAGGACATCAGCTATAAGCAGGCCCCTTAGCAGAAGCGTCCATGTCTGGAAACTGGAAGTGGCCTGAGCTAATTCTGCTACCACCATCATCTATTGTACAAGTGATGGCTCCCACTGATTGTCGCCGGAAGCTTGCATCCTTTTCAGGACGGACGATGACAGTGATGTAACATTTGAAACATGGATGATGGACACAAAAGAAGAAGAAGCTATAAGCAGAGGTTGGACAAACTTGTATTGTTTTCTCTGGAGTGTCAGAAGTTAAGGGGAGATCTGATTGAGGCATAAAATATTATGAGGTATAGATAAGGTAGATGGTCAGAACCTAAGACCAGAAGGCATAGTTCTAAGGTCAGAGGTGAAAAGTTTAAAGGAGATCTGTGGGGCACATTTTATTACAGAAAGGGGTGGGTACCTGAAGCATGCTGCAAAGGGTGTTGGTGAAAACATATGCAATTGTGGCATTTAAGAGGCTTTTAGAAATGCAGGAAAGGGAAGGATGTTGATCACATGCATGCAGAGGACATTAGTTTAATTTGACAACATGTTTGGCATAGTAATTTGTGAACCGAGGGATCTGAGTTTTATAAAACAGAGGGATAACCTTATAGGGGTGTACAAAATCATGAGAGGCATAAATAAGGTGAATGCCCACAGTCTTTTTCCCAGGACAGGAGAGTCAAAAACTAGATGGATTTAAGGTAGAACACGAGGGACAACAGAGGGTGGTGGGTATGTGGAACATACTGTCAGTGTAAGCGGTGGAGATGGGTACAATTTGAACACTTAAAAGACATTTAGGCAGGTACATGGATAGGAGACATGTAGAGGGACATGGGTTAAATGCTGGCAAATGGGTCTACCTGTAGTTCAGGTAAGCAATTTGTTCAGTGTGAATAAGTAGAGCTGAGGATCATTTCCATGCTGTATAACTCTAAGACTATAATATAATGTCTATGTGGCTGTTGCCATGGCCCAAATGTAATTGGCTCTATGAGGTCGTCATAAAATATGAAAATATTGGAAATGGAAGCAGGAGAAAGCATTTGTGGCTACTTTGCTGTTCCATGAGTTCATTGCGGATCGGCTATCTCAACATCACTTTGCTGCAGTAACTCCACAACGCCAATTTTTGTTAGATCACTCTAACATAGACATGACTCTAACATACTCAACTAAGAAGCTGAGACTTAGAGAGATACAAGTTTATCTTATGAGACTGAGGCTCTTCAGTATTCTGTAATTACTTTTCAAAGGACTGCACCACCAGCACCAGCATGAGGAAACATAGACCTTAGCTATTTAAAACTTGTTTTTTTTCAATTTTATATGAAATTGCATTTATTTTTTTGTGTGATGTAGTAAGTGGGCGGGTTCTTGCAATGTGGACAAGATTTTGTTTTTACCTTAGAGTCTGAATATTAATTGAACCGAGAAAGATCACAACCATGATATTTTTTTAATGGTATTTTCTCAATACATTTTTTTAACATCCACAACCAAATCAGCAAGCAAGTGACCTTTTAGACTTTCAACTGTGCCACTCAGAAACCAGTCTCATGAACATGCAGCAAGGAGGGGCAGGAATGTCTCCCCTTCTGTCTCTCCTCTCTGTATAGAAGCATTTGGCCTTCATTTGGTGCATCCCAGCAGGGGTTTGGCTCAGATTAGCATCTCAGCATGTGAAGAATCACTGGTGTGAATATGCATGCCACCTCTCTCGATGTTCCAACATGCTCTGCCATCATGCCAATTTTTTTGTTTATATTCCTCCAAGCAGTGTTAGACAGTAGAATATATTCCCACATTTGTTCCCAGTGTTAGAATTAAACACTGTCAAGTTAGATTATAACAAAGGCAAGATCAGTCTGAAGTAATTGTATATTTCTCAAACACTGTTCATATACCTGAGCCTTGTTATAATATCATGATTCCAGTATTTCCATTTCTCATGTCCTGTAAATATCTTGAGATAAATGGACTATAGTTTGTCTCCTCATTGTTTACTCTTCTTGCACAGGGTATCATCTGTGATATTTCTGCAACATTTTCATAATAAAAAATAAAAAATGGTAATGAATAACAATCCCCTCGAATGCTTATATTAAAAGAATAGTATGCCCAAAATAAACTCAGCATACGTTAATTCCTAGTTAATAAAACTCATGAAACAAAGATAGAAAAAAAATCATTAGTCATCACAATTCTGAGGGAAGGTCTGTGTCTTAAATGGTGACTTATTTGCAAGTCTGGAAGTTTTTACTGGGTTTAATTGGGAAGTTACACCCATTTGATGCCCGCTGGTGGAGCTGCTATCCCACACTGCCAGAGGCCTGAGTTTGATCCTGACCTCGCGCGATGTATCTGTGGAGTTTGCACGATGTCCCTGTGACCACCTGGGTTTTTTTATGGGGTGCTCCTGTTTCCTCCCACATCCCAAAGACATGCTGGTTTGTCGATTAATTGGCTTACTGTAAATTGCCCCAAGTGCGTCGTGAACGGTTGTGAAAGTGGGATAACATAGAGATAGTGTGAAGGGGTGATCAATGGTCAGCGCGGACTCCGTCTTTCAAAGGGCTTGCTTCAATGCTGTATCTCTAAGTAAGTAAGACTCTATGTTGATTTGACCTGTGTCATGAAGATTCAGCTGATTATGTGAATGTTGATCCCAGCATTATCCACAACATGTAAATTTCCCACACTTTTGCAACTAATGTGTTAAATTGTATTAAAATGATGGGGCAAATATATTTTAAAAAGTGAATTCAATTTACTTAGCTGATTGAAATTACTTTATTTTAATTTTTAACAATTAAAAATGTTTTAAAATATTCCAGTACTATTAACATGAATCTGGAGGTACAAAGATTAAGGATAAGCCGACTTTAACAATGGAACTGATGCTCTACGATGCTGAGAACTATATTCTACACTCTGTATCTTCCCCTTTGCTCGATCTATTGTACGAGTTTGATTTGATTGTATTTATGTATAGTATTATCTGATTTGATTGGATAGCATGCAAAACAAAGCTTTTCACTATACCACAGTACAAGTGACAATAATAAATGTAAACCTAACGCTTATATTAAAAAAAAATACAAGAGGATACCACAACATCTTCATTTACAACATAAATAGTAGAGAAATGACTACATGAGGTCCAGTTGTTTTGTGTTCCCTTAGAACTCTTAATTTGACTTATTGTTTCTGCTGAGAACAGCACATCAAACTAAACAGTTTTTTTTCTGAAATGTGTAACAAATCTAAAAAATATGCTAATTTTAAGAAGCAATCATTATCGACTTGCACAATGGCAAAAAATGAATAATTACAGTCTCATGTATAAGATTGTAATTGTGATTTTTTTTTGGGAATCATGCCACAGTCTCCACAATTAATAGTTTTACTGTCTGTCCCTGATGAACTCAAAGCATCCTTTGGCAGCTTTGAACAGAGGTCAGTGGTATAAAGCCACCATCCTCATCAGTCTTGGGTACTCCTGCACCAATGGTTACCATGCAAGAAGTAAGGTGTCGCGGGCATGATCGTGAGGAGTCTTCCAAGAATCGTAGTGGATCTCAGCGCGTCACTGAGAAATCATCAGGAATGAAATTTCTCGGCGACAGCTGGCTTGTCGCCAGGTATCGTTGCTTATTGCGGGCGCTGTCGCATGCTGTCCCCAGGTTTGCAAGTTTCTCTTAGATGCATTTAGAAGCACATAACATTAAAACAAGTAAAGTCATTTCAAGATACCATAACATGGTTAAACTTGTGTTTAACCAATTTATTTACCGTCAGGACATTTGACAGGTAGATTGGAGGCGACAGTTTGACGGTCAGGTAAGCGTGGGAATTTTTGCGATGTTTATGGCCATCAGCGATCACATTTAATGTGGGCTCCCAACCCAGATATGCAACCCAGAAACCAGATATGCATTTCCCGTACATTTTCAAAGAATGCCCACACACTTTTCACAAAAATCCATTTAACCACTTTTTAAATTAAATTTCTTAATACTGCCATTAGTAAACTGGAAGTCAATTCAGTTTATGCCTTGTTACCATGAAACTTGGTTTTTAAGTAACTCATACATGTTATAGTTCAAAACTCTCAAGTACTTACTGACTTGTCAGTGATTTCAGCGAAAATTAGGACGCCGGAGGCATTGACAGCGTGGGAATTTCGCAATGTTTCTGAAGTCGCTGTAATCTCGACCTGACTCAGCATTGTCGTGGTCATTGTCATCAGGTAAAAGAAAATTTCGGCGATCTGCTACGACTTTGACAGTCGCCGGCAGTTGCCTAAAAGATCGCCTAAGTGGGACAGGCCCTTAACTCTAGCCTCCTAGTCAGACTTGATCCATTGCAGTTTGCTTACCATGGCAACAGTTCCACAGCAGTTACCAAGTCCCTGGCTCTATACTCATCTCCGGAACACCTAGTCAACAAGGACAACTACATTATACTACTATTTATCGACTATAGCTGCCTTCAATGCCCTAATCCTGTCTAAACTCATCTCCAAATTCCTGCACCTGCACGTAGGAACCTGCATCCCCTCTGCCTCTGTGAGGATAGGTGACAACAACTCCTTCACAATAATTCTCAAGACCTGTGCCCCACAAGGGTGTGCTTTTGGTCCCCTACTATACTCCTTATACACTCACAATTGTACAGCTAAATTTGGCTCTGATTCCATATACAGGTTTGCAGACTACACCACTGTAGGCCAAATCATGAACAATGCTAGATGGAGTTCAGGAAGGAGATAAAAGAACATAGTGACATACAGTCAGGACAATAACCTCTCACTAAATGTCAGCAAGGTGAAGGAGCCAGTTATAGAAAGTGCAGTCGAGTACATGACCCAATTAGCATCAGTTGTACAGAAGTGAAAATGGTTGAGAGCTTCAAGTTCCTTGGTGTTAATAATACCAATGATCTTGTTGTGGACCAACCACATTGATGCGATAGTGAAGAAGGCACACTAACCCCACTACTTCCTAAGGAGACTGATGAAATTTGGCATGACTTCAGTGATTCTTAAAAATTTCAACAGATGCACCATGGAAAACATACTGTTGGGTTGCATCACAGCTTGGGTTTGGAAACAGCTCTACCCAAGGCCGCCAGAAATTGCAGAGTTGTAGATGTAGCACAGTCCATCACACAGACCAAACAGCATACCATTGACTACACCTACATTTCACAATGTTTTGGAAAACAGCCAACATAATCAAAGACTTGTCCCACCCTGGCCCTTCCTTCTTCTTCCTGCTTCCATTCAAAAGAAGGTACAGAGGTTTGAAAGTGCACAGCACCAGACTTGGGAACTACTCCTTGTCACAAGTGGGCAAACACACACACCACATACTTTCCTTATAGCTCCTGCTTGATACATGAATATGCCAACCCTTGCATTCCCCTCTGTTATTAGCCTTCTGAATGGTCTTTCCATGAAGGTATTGTCTGATTCACATCTACCCCACTGAGGACATTGGACTTTGTCAATGGATGTAGGTTAATTGGCTGGGTAAATGTAAAAATTGTCCCTAGTGGGTGTAGGATAGTGTTAATGTGCGGGGATCACTGGGCGGCACGGACTTGGAGGGCCGAAAAGGCCTGTTTCCGGCTGTATACATATGATATGATATGATCTGTTGTGCTACAATGTGCTGCAATGCTGAGCATTGCATTCTGCACCCTGTACCTTCCCTTTTGCTCTATCTATTGTATTGCATTTGACTTGATTGTATTTATGCATGGTTTATCTGATCTGTTTCGATGGCTTGCAAAACAATGCTTCTTACTGTACATGTGACAATAACAAGCCTAATACACTTAAATTGCTGGATTCTGACTTTTATAAAACTGTGCCTAAGCATGACAGGTAGATAGTTGCAGTCACAAGTGGACAAACACACACAGACAGACACACACACACACACACACATACACCACATACTTTCCCAATAGACAATAGACAATAGGTTCAGGAGTAGGCCATTCGGCCCTTCGAGCCAGCACCTCCTTGATACATGAATATGCTAACCCTTGCACTCCATTTGCTGATGGTGATGTCATTGTAAACATTCTTTATTAAAAAGTAAACCAAGTATAACATGTAATTAGAGTTGAAAATTAAATAGTTGCATGAAAATTAGTACCATAAGTAGTATAACCTGCTAAAATGGAACCATTTGAGAAGCTCCTCATTGATTTCAGGAGAGAGGTCACTTAGCACCAGATGAGTGACAAAAAAACTGGGCAAATCTCATACACCCCAGTGGTATGAATATTAAATTCTCTAACTTCAAATAATCCTTGCTTTCCCTCTCTCTCCATCCCTCCCCCTTCCCAGTTTCTTGATCTCCAGCCCTTTGATGTCTTGTTCTCACCGTACATTTCCTTCTCTCTGTATCTCCTCCTCCCCCTCCCTCTCCCCGAATATCAGTCTGAAGAAGGGTCTCAAACCGAAACGTCACCCTTCCTTCTCTCCAGAGATGCTGCCTGTCCCACTGAGTTACTCCAGCATTTTGTCTATCTTCGAGTTAAACTAGATCCAGTCAAGGGCTAACAAATGTCAAATAACATTCATACCATGAAAGTCCCAGATAATGACCACATCCAATGAGTATCTAACAACTTACCCTTGCCATTCAATGGTATGGCCATACACGAGTCTGTCATCTTCAACAATCTGATTGCAATAATTGATTAACTAAAAACTCAGATGGAGCATCCACATAAATATTGTGACTACACGAATAAGTCAGAGGCTGGATATCCTGTGGCAAGTGGCTCATCTCCTTACAGCCCTATGCTTTCTACAATCTATAAGGCACAAATCAGGAGCTTGAAATGAGCTCCACTTACTTGGATGAATGCAACTCTGATTGCAATATTTCAAGAAAGCAGTTCACACCCACTTTCTTGTGGACAATTATGAATAAATAATTAATGCCCAGTTTCACTACTATTCCTATAATGATATAGAGACGAGAAATCTCCAGAAGACATTCACATGGCAATTGGGAGGAGCAAATCGAACATGCTGAAGTGGGGATATACTGAAGATGCGGCAGACTGCGAGTGCAGATGGGGCCTCCAGACTATTGAACATCTCCTGAGCTGTGACATGCTGCGTGACACATGCACTGTAAAGGATCTTGCAGAGGCCAATGACGTGGCACTAAAATTTGCTCGCTATTGGCAAACAGTTGTGTGATGACACGAATAAAAAATAATAATCATATTTTCTTTTTACTAGTCCAGTTAAAGGTGCAGCACAGTGGTACAGTATGTAGAGCCGCTGCCTCACAGCGCCAGAGATCAGGGTTCAATCCTGACCTCAGATGCTTTCTGTGTGGAGTTTGCATGTTCTCCCTGTGATCTTTCCGGTGGATGTTCTGGCTTCCCTCCCACGTCCCTAGGACATGTGAGATGGTAGGTTAATCGGCTGCTGTAAATTATCGCTGATATGTCGTTGAGTGATAGAATTAGGGGGGAGTTGATAGCAATATAGAGAGAATAAAATTGCATTGGATTAGTGTAGGATTATTGTAAATGAGTGGTAGATGGTCAGTATGGAACCGTGGACCAAAGAGCCTGTTTCCGTGCTGTATCTTTCTAACTCTAAATATTCGTGCAACGCAGCCACCAGAATATCTTGGGTATTCACAATGATGATAATGCTTTAAACATCAAGAGTTGATTAGAATCTATTGAGGCGATCATTGCTCATTGCTAATGTGGCATGAAAGCTGTACTTTCCATGCTTATATATTCTCCTGGTATATCTGCATGCAGGCATGGATTGCCTCATTACCTAATGTGTGTAAGCAATTGAACTGTGTTAAGCATCAGTAAATCTTTCTACTTGCGATGCAGGGAACATTAACTTTTGAAATGCCTAAATATGTTTGAACGTAGGCCACTGACCTGAATAACTTCTCTAGTGTTGTTTTGGCTGGGTTTATTCAGTTCAATCAACCACAATGATCTTCCATTGTGCAAACTGTAACTGCAGCCATTGGAGTCTTTGGTGCCAGTGACTTCAGTATTAACAGAGGTATTTCACGAGACATGGTCAAATGTCATGAATAGTCACTTTTATCTAACCTCTGGAACGCAACTCTTTGGTTTTTGTTTAGATTATGCTGCATTGGGGAGGGAAGCCAAGTGACACAGCAGATGACTGCAGCTGGACATCTCTGAATGATCTATTGCTAAGAAAGTGCTATCATTGCTGTTGTCAATGCTACCTTCTAAGATGATTGATAAACTGCTGCAGTGATAATTAACCGGACTGGATATTTTCCTGATTCACCCGATCTACCTGGGCAACATCAAACATTCTCTGGTAGTTGAGACTGTTTCAGTTGTGCTGGAATAAAAGGCTGGATGTATGGCTAGTTCTGGAGCACATGTCTTCAACATTTCACAGAAAATTATCTTTAATTAATTTTAATTTATTTTTTAAATATAATTTAATTTAATGTTATTTTAGTTTAGTTTAGTTTAGTTTCATTTAGTTCAGTTTTAGGTTGGTTTAGTTTAGAGATCCAACATGGAAACAGGCCCTTCGGTCCACCAAGTCCGTACTGACCATCGATCACCCATTCACACCCAGTCTGGAGAAGAGTCTCGCCCCGAGACGTCACCCATTCCTTCCCTCCAGAGAAGCTGCATGTCCCGTTGAGTTACTCTGGCATTTTGTGTCTATCTTTGGTTCAAACCAGCATCTGTAGTTCCTTCATACCCTTTCACACTAGTTCTATGTCATCCCACTTTATCATCCTTACCCGACATTTTATACAGGCCAATTAATCTACAAACCCACACATCTTTGGGATGTGGGAGGAAACAGAACACCTGGAGGAAGGCATGCAAACTCCATACAGATAGCACCAGAGGATCGAATGCTGGTATCTGATTCTGTGAGGCAGTAACCACTACCAGCTGTGCCATAGTGTCGCCATTATGTTGGATTCAGTACACTCAGATACTTCTTAACATCAGATGGAATGAATCAAATTTGCAGTGGACAGGCTTCTGAAATTCGGAAGGGAGAAAGGAAGATAGTTCCTCCACTCCCCACTTCTTGCTAAATATTACTGTAACTGTTTTGACCTTGTTTTGACACTTTGAAATATCCGGAGATACGGTCATTCTTAGGTTACCCGGCTAATTATTTGATTGCCCATGACTATTCTCAGCTGGATGACAAGACTGCTGTTTTTTGATTTAGTCCATTGAATTTGGGTTCTCTTCCTCTTTATATTTTTTGCTGATTTCACTGTGCAGGAAGCTTGCAATCCTATGTTGTAACTTTACCAAGTTGGTATCTTGTTTCAAAATATACCTGGTGCCATTTCTGTTATGCACTTCCCTCTTCATTTAAGGTATCAGTAGAAAAAATGGTGTGTTGGAATGTAATTCTGCTGCTGGTCACCATAGAACATAGGACAAAGAACATCGAACTATGCAGCACAGGAATGGGCCGTTTGGCCCACAATGATTGGGCCAAACATGATGCCAAGTTAACCTGATATTATCTGCCTGTAAAGATCCATGTCCCTACTATTTGTTTGCACTCCATGTGTCTATGCAACATGACCCCACCATTCTCTGTGTAAAAAAAATTGCCCCACGCATCTCAATTAAACTTTTCCTCTCTCACCTTATAGTTATGTTCTCTAGTTTTTGAGATTTCCGCCCTGGGAAAAGGGTTCTAACTGTCTACCCTATCTATGGCTCTCAAAATTTTATATACTTCTATCAAGTCTCCCCTCGACCTCGTACATTCCAGAAAAAACAATCCAAGTCTGAAGAAGGGTTCCAACCCGAAATGACACCTATTCCTTTTCTCCAGCGATGCTGCCTACCCTGCTGAGTTACTCCAGCATTTTGTGTCTACTCAAGTTTATCCAACCTCTCCACAGAGCTGAAACCCTCTAATCCAGGCAGTGATCGGGTATCTCATTGATGCCCATGGAATCATGGAGAAATAAATGTTGTTATTGTACCTGTGTCAACTGCTTTCTCTGGCAGCTCACACTATATACCAACCACCATCTGATTGAAGACGTTGTCCTCAGTTTCCTTCTGAGTCTTTTCACTCTTGTCTTAAACCCAATATCCTCTAGTTAGTTTTGAACTGCTAGGTGCATTTTAAATCTTTCCCACATAGCATAATAGTAATGTAACCCAACACAGCAGAGTGTATCTTTGGTGTGAAGATAGCTAGTTGTCTCAAGAAAGACTGTGTGGGGGTCACTCTAATCAATAATCTTGGTGGGGTGGGGGCAACAGCAACAGTTAGATTGATGTTTATTCCTCATGTCGATTCTCTTACTATTTGCTGGACCGCTAGATCTTCAATATGAGGTTGCTTGAAAGGCTGGAGCAATTAGGCTTGTATACACTGGAATTTAGAAGGATGAGGGGGGATCTTATTGAAACATATAAGATAATTAGGGGATTGGACACATTAGAGGCAGGAAACATGTTCCCAATGTTGGGGGAGTCCAGAACAAGGGGCCACAGTTTAAGAATAAGGGGTAGGCCATTTAGAACGGAGATGAGGAAGAACTTTTTCAGTCAGAGAGTGGTGAAGGTGTGGAATTCTCTGCCTCAGAAGGCAGTGGAGGCCAGTTCGTTGGATGCTTTCAAGAGAGAGCTGGATAGAGCTCTTAAGGATAGCGGAGTGAGGGGGTATGGGGAGAAGGCAGGAACGGGGTACTGATTGAGAGTGATCAGCCATGATTGCATTGAAGGGCTGAATGGCCTACTCCTGCACCTATTGTCTATTGTCTATTGTTCAGTGATACAAAGGCAAGCACCTTGTGATGTTGAAAATAGCATTGCTGTCCTCAATGCATTAT
Organism: Rhinoraja longicauda; assembly: GCF_053455715.1. NCBI lineage: Eukaryota > Metazoa > Chordata > Chondrichthyes > Rajiformes > Arhynchobatidae > Rhinoraja > Rhinoraja longicauda. Next base: position 81,524,690 of record NC_135954.1, read on the forward strand.
CCAAATTTCTTCATGGATGAACATACATTAATCATTTGAGGAGAGTGGTAATCAAGAGGAAGTTTCCTTGAAAGGATTTAACTTGATGCCATGAAACCTCCAGAGATCCAGGGTTAATGTGTTCTTCAACCATTACTCCCTTCAAAAATCAAATCATGTTGCCATAGTTTCTGGTAGGTATGTCCTATTATCGAAGGAGGGTGTTCCAGGGATTACAGTGGAGTGGCAAGTAAGATAGGCTGAAAAATGTGATTTTGCATATCAGGCTTTTAATTCTATAATAATTTGTGGGACAGCTGACTCAATTTAAGCAAAACCCCAGATGTACGTGACGAGGCAAACATGCATGTCTTTGGAATGTGGGAGGAAATTTCCCACCCACGTGGTCACAGGGAAAAACGTACAAACTCTACACAGACAGCACCAATAGTCAGGTTTGAACCCGGGTCTCTGGTGTGAAAAGGCAGCAACTCTACTGCTGCACCACTGTGCCATTATAAAGGGTAACACTAAAATATTTTCTAGAGCAATGTGTAGTATGTGATCAACTTACTTAAACAAGGATTTTTTAACCAAATTTATACTTGGAAGGGATGGTTTAGTTATGAGAAAATATTGTACGTTGGGTTTATATCTATGGGCTTATAATAAAATGAACAGAAGATATACAACCTTCACTTTGTTCTGGGCATTGTGGTGGTCATTTTGACTTTGTTCTATGATGTAGGATACATTATATCAAAATGACTGCCGATTTTACCACGACTTCAGTGGAAAAAAATGAGGGGTGAGGTAAAATGAGTGAGATAAAAATATCAAACCATCAAAATAACTCCAACTGTGATCAGGCAGAGCTATCACTGTCATTACTAAACTCAATATAATGACTAAAATAGAGCATACACTTAATTCTGGGGTTTTGAGGCGATGTGTCATGCCTAGATTGTGAATAATATTGTGTTCGTCATTGACAGTCACATTTTTTTTAAATTCTGAACAACTGAAAAAAAAAATTCTGAAAATAGAAGCTCTTCTTTATGATTTCTGACAATTTTCCCACAGGTGGCTCATCCTATCCATGCAGTGTCAACAGGGGACGATTTGGCACTCGATCTGATTGTTTATTTGTACTATCAATCACAATGCTCCACTCACGGTTTGTTTGATGTGCGAGAAAGGGAAGAACTGACACCATGAGCCCGCGTTGGCTTTGATTCCAAAATGAAGACAGGTTCATATTAATGAATCATATTTTGCTGTCCTAGAGCCAATAAGAAATCCTCTTTTTTGGCACCTAAACTCAAAACAAATTTAATTTGTATCCAAAACTGGCTTCAAGTCAACCCTTTCAATAGCTCAGTGATAACCATTGACTTTCTGTTTTGTTTACTCCATAGAACATAAGGGGATTCACAAATATTCTTTGGCAAGGGACTGGGATTTACACCTAGATAACATAAAACAGATGAATATGATTTATATTCTCAGGAATTAAAAAATGGAATAGTTAAAAAAGAAAACAGTGCATAGAAAATCAGCATACCTGAAAGGGGAGCATGTCTTTATTCTCATCTCTTTTCCTACTTTAACATGCTTAGTTAGATAGAGTCACATAGTCAGAGAATTGTATTTATTAAGCCAATTTGGTCATCTGTCCTGATAGTTCATAACCGGGATCTTTTTTTTTTAATGATAGCTCTCCAAAGCACCTTTTGAATTTCTCTGCAATGTTGAAGATGCTATATAAATGCAAACTGCTGCAGTTGTTGCGGTGTGGCAGTATTATGTGTACAAAAACAAGAAGCTATATGAGGTTTAAAGGAACAGGCTCATATTTAAGATTGAGGTAGACGGATTTGTAATGACCAAGGGGTGAAATGTTACTGGGGGTTAGGCACAAATGCAGAATTGAGGCTATCAGCAGATGTCTTGATCTTATTGACTGATGGCTTAGGCTTGAAAGGCTGAGTGTGCTGCCATGCTCCTAACTCAGGTGGAGAGGTAGCAGCAATGCTGTCTCTGCAAAAATCTTCCAAATCCATTGGCAAGTTAACACAAGTAATGCTAATGCCCTCTCATTAGTTAAAATCCCTGACATTGAAGCCTTAATTACAAATAGTCAACTTAGAAGAATTGGTTATGTTGTCCTCGTGCCTGACACCAAATATTTAAAGCAGGTACTATACTTTAAACTCCATCATGGTAAATGTTTACAAAGGAGATAGAGAAATATCCTCTTAGCTCAAAGTATGAATGTAGCACCTCACTGGCATGTTCCATTCAGAAATGGAGGAGCAGTGGGAAAGACAATTAGAAGCTTTAATCCCTTTATTGGGAATGTGCAGAAACTCAGGAGTGGATAACCTGCCACCTGCCTGTGGCAGAGTTTGTGGATCTCATACTAGCCCTATCACTTAGCCCAGAACTCATAGAGCTGCAGTGAAATTATTCTCAAAAGAGCAATTTAACATTTGACCAGCATCGATGCACATTGATGGAACAAATTTCTAACACCCTCTGTTATTTTCCACCTTACTTCCTACAGGGGTTGTCTATAAGAATTGACACACTTGGCTAAGTCTCCAAAGCCATTGGAAATATTCTCAGTTTATCCCACTTTAGGAAAGATATATTGACACAAGTGAAGAAACTATAGAACTTCCCTGAGTGAAGGCTGGTCCGAGACGTAAATTGCAAGGAGACCTTACACAAGTTTGAAATCTGTGAAATTTAGAACCCTGTAGGTTCAGAGGGTATTTCTTCCCTATAATGTCATGCCCAGGTCTACCAATGGCAATCCAAAAGGTCTATTAGTTAGTTATAGTTGTAGCATAGCCTCAATCTTATCTTCTCCCCAATACTTGAGATATAAAGGGCAACATTATCAACCCTAATTATTTTCAGCCATGTTTGATGCAGAACATAGCACAGCATATGAATCAATGCCTCCATGTGAAAACTGCACATGAAGATTTAATAATCATTGTAGATTATTAATTTGACTTTCATTTGACAAGTCCCATTTTTACTTTTTCACCATTTTTACTTTACTTTGTTCTGTCCTTTTCAGTTACAAAGTGGATGACTTTGGATTTGCCTCCACCGCAACTGATTTGCCACAATGTTGTCATTCTGTACAATTTCGCTCTGCGATTTAATATGCTACTTGCAATGCCACACATCTTCAGGCATTGACAAACTTGTATGTTCAGCTTGTTTCACAACAATGGAGCTAATTAACTCAGCAAAAGTTTGGAGCATACTTATTTGGGAAGCTAACCATTGCTTATACTGAAATTATTATGGTGAACCCACAGGGAGAATCCCAAGAAATCCTTAAGTTTTCATATTTCCGTGCTATCAAAAGTATTCTGGAAAATATATATCTGGTGTTCCACAACGGCTGATTGCAACCCGTGGCATCAAAACCAAGCAGATAAGCCATGATTTGGTCATTACTCTGAACTCAATGGACTGAACCAATCAGAAACATCAAATAGATACAAAATGCTGGAGTGCAATATGCACAAAATGCATCAAATGTTTTCCTGTATTTTTGCTGTTGATAGAAGGGTGGGAGAATGGCAAGGAGGAATCGAGCAGTCTTCCTATTCATCATTACTGCACGGCTATAGATGACGATGGATGGCAAGATAAAATTTGGCAATCATGTAAACAAATGTGGATGGAGAACAAATACTGATTGATTTATTTCTCTAGAAATAATGTACATGTAATAATTACCAATTAAAATAAGCTATCAACGATGGAAATTTGCAAATAATGCCACATGCTGCTCTCCATAGCTATTAATAATTAAGGAACAATCCCATGTTATTTTACATAAACTCATCACAAAGTAAAATTATGTTGTTAGAAGTTTTGTTTTGGTTTTCATCGACTCTTGAATGAGCCCTGAAATATAATTATGAAAATAAATTCATTTTTCTATATGCTCTAGCCTTGGACGTTTACTGTTTCTATTCATTCTCAAGCCTTCTCAAAAAATGCTATTCATAGTCTGTACACTCCTTGCAACAGCCGTGCAAAGCTCAAACCGTATTGTCACACATTTGTGAGAACGTGGGCACCTTAGAAGCAAACATGCCTGTTTTGTTTATGAACTATGGTTCTCTGGAAAGTGTTATAGCACAGCTACAGAGTAGAAGCTGAGTGCTATGATGAAATTGTATGCAGTGTGTACGACATATGGCCTTTAATGTCAAGCTGTCAGCTGAGTATGCGAGCAAGACATTTTTAGAGCTGCTTTAAATAAGACAGCCTGCTAGCCTATAGGTCTGCCTTCCCAACCAGATGCTCGCGGGTTGGCAGCACGAGCCTGCTTTTACTCCAATCTGCCAGCTTGGGTTGGAATGAGAGCTTAGTCGGTTCTCATCTGGCCTACTAGCAATGCGCTGCCTATCAGACAGTTCGGTACGGTTAAAGATGAGTGTGAGTGAGTACGTGTTCACGCATGTGCATGTGAGATGGAGGGAGGGGATAGGGATTCATAATGGGAATTGTATTTAATGTATTTACAATTAGAGAACACATAGACAGTCGGATTTGTGATAAGACTACACACAGTGCAACCAGCTGACACAATTACGGCAGGCTTACAGCAGCTGTATAAGTGTAAGACTTGAATTTTTATTGTGTCTATCTCAAGCTTAAGATAGCCGCCAAAAAAACCTCACAGCTAATAATGTGTGCTTTGAAGTGTAATTACGTCTGCAATACAATAAACAATTAATAATCAGGTACATTATTTTTGGCAATTTAGGTTGATGGAATCACTACGGAACGAAAGAGGACTTGCAGCCCATGGAGCCAATGTTAACGCCTCATGGAATAATTTGCCAGTCCCCTTCCCTTGCTATTTCCCACAAAATTCTCTCTCAGGTGCTTATCTAATTCTCTTTGAGAACAGTTTACAGTTTAGTTTATTGTCATGTGTACAGTGAAAAGCATTTGTTGTGTGCTATTCCGTCAACGGAAAGGCAATACATAATTACAATCGAACCATTTGCAGTGTTTAGATTTAAGAGTGTGGAGCAATTGTAATAAGTGATTATAGATCTGCTTCTGTGGCTCACAAGCAAATAGTCACCTAGGTTGGGCACCATCTTGGAGAACAATACTGTTTGTCCCACACTTACAGGCTTTGAACTAGAGATCATAACTAGAAAGGTTTCCCCACAATTCACCTTATATCATGCACCTGAATATTTGAACCTTGTTTTCTCACGCCGAAACCATTTGCTAATGAGAATGGTTTCCCTCTTTCCTCGATGCTGCCCAACCCAAGCAACTCTTTATGTGCTAGTCACGGAAGTGGATCTGCAATCACACATTACAGTCACTCCACTCTTTTAAATCTCTACTCCTACAGATTCCCTTTATCATGTATCAATACACTGTAGATGGCTTGATTGTAATCATGTCTTGTCTTTCCACTGACTGGTTAACCCACAACAAAATCCTTTCACTGTACCTTGGTACATGTGATAGTAAACTAAACTCAAACTCGCTATCTCACCTACCTTTGAAGCCACTGTTAAATCCCTTCTGGAAGAGCTACTCCAGCTTTTCCAGTCTAATCCTTCAGTGGAGATCCTTGGAACTATGTTATAAGTATTTTTTGCATCTTCTCTGGGACCTTTATATCGTCCCGATGCATCATGGTCACAAACTAACACAAATCTTTAGTTGATGCTCAGCTACAGTTCTGCACAGGTTCGACATAACCTTCTATTTGCAATGCATGCCCTTATTTTCACATTGGCGCGTTCTCTATGTTCTACTAGCTATTCTCAACATACTAGCTATTCTCAACATGTTAAGGAATTTAGGCACATGAGCACCACACTTTATTCCCACACATCTGCTGGAAATTTTATTTATTATTTTTGTCAAAATGCATCAGTTCCCATTTCTCTGTGGATGTGGTGTACCTTGACTTTCAGAAAGCTTTCGACAAGGTTCCACATAGGAGATTAGTGGGCAAAATTAGAGCACATGGTATTGGAGGTAGGGTACTGACATGGTTAGAAAATTGGTTGACAGACAGAAAGCAAAGAGTGGGGATAAATGGGTCCCTTTCAGAAAGGCAGGCAGTAACTAGTGGGGTACCGCAAGGCTCGGTGCTGGGACTGCAGCTATTTACAATATATATTAATGACTTGGATGAAGGGATTAAAATCACCATTAGAAAATTTGCAGATGATACAAAGCTGGGTGGTAGTGTGAACTGGGAGGAAGATGCTATGAGATTGCAGGGTGACTTGGACAGGTTGTGTGAGTGGGCGGATGCATGGCAGATGCAGTTTAATGTGGATAAGTGTGAGGTTATCCACTTTGGTGGTAAGAATAGGAAGGCAGAGTATTATCTGAATGGTGTTATTAAGAAAAGGGGACGTACAACGAGATCTGGGTGTCCTAGTGCATCAGTCACTGAAAGGAAGCATGCAGGTACAGCAGGCAGTGAAGAAAGCCAATGGAATGTTGACCTTCATAACAACAGGAGTTGAGTATAGGAGCAAAGAGGTCCTTCTGCAGTTGTGCAGGGCCCTAGTGAGACCGCACCTGGAGTACTGTGTGCAGTTTTGGTCTCCAAATTTGAGGAAGGATATTCTTGCTATTGAGGTCGTGCAGCGTAGGTTTACTAGGTTAATTCCCGGAATGGCGGGACTGTCATATGTTGAAAGATTGGAGCGACTAGGCTTGCATACACTGGAATTTAGAAGGATGAGAGCAGATCTTATCGAAACATATAAGATTATTAAGGGGTTGGACATGTTAGAGGCAGGAAACATGTTCCCAATGTTGGGGGAGTCCAGAACAAGGGGCCACAGTTTAAGAATAAGGGGTAGGCCATTTAGAACTGAGATGAGGAAAAAATGTTTTCAGTCAGAGAGTTGTGAATCTGTGGAATTCTCTGCCTCAAAAGGCAGTGGAGGCCAATTCTCTGAATGCATTCAAGAGAGAGCTAGATAGAGCTCTTAAGGATAGCGAAGTCAGGGGGTACGGGGATAAGGCAGGAACGGGGTACTGATTGAGAATGATCATCCATGATCACATTGAATGGCGGTGCAGGCTCGAAGGGCCGAATGGCCTCCTCCTGCACCTATTGTCTATTGTCTATTGTCTACATTAAATTCCATCTGCAGCTTGCCTAAAACTCTAGTCAGTCTCTGGCTTCCTCCAGTCCATGACAATCCTTTGTGACGTTGGCCATACTTCGTGTTACCAGCAAACTTGCAATTTGAGGGATAAATATTGGCCAGGGCACAGAGATATTTCTCAATTTTTTGGCAAAAGATGTGCCCACCCTGGAGGGTAGACCTGTCCCAACTTTACCTGAAAGAAAATAGAATCAGCAACACAACTCTCATTCAGTGCAGCAGCGGAACTTGAGTCTTTGTTCTTGTGCTTAAGACTCTGGAGTGGAATTTGAATTCTCGATCTTCTGACTTAGACCAACAGAAAGCAAACAGCATTATCATATTTGTAATTCAATAAATAACGATTAGTTCTTTCTCGATATACAGAATGAGACCAATATTTGAGTGTCTTGATAATTATCTGAGCATGTTATCGCAATATTGCATTGACTGCCACGATTTCTGTGTGTCAGTCATATAACTGTTCTGTCATTTCTCCCAGAGAGAAAATAATGTCTTTTAGAAAGAAATTGAAATGGGTCAAGACTGCAATTTGTGAAAATAATCTTGCATTGTTATAGTGCTAACAGCATAGCACAGGAACAGGCTCCTCGGCCCAAAATATGTGCTGAACATGATGTCAAGTTAAACCGATTTCCTCTGCCTGCAAGTGATCCATATACCTCCATTGTTGCATATTCATATGCCTATCTAAAGCCTCTTAAATGTCACCAACGTACCTGCCTTCACTAACATTCCAGGCAGTGCTTCCAGGCACTCGCCACTCTCTTCGTATCAAACTTGCCCTGCATGTCTCCTTTAAACTTTCTTCCTCTGACCTCTAGCTTTGACATTTCCACCCTGGGAAAAGGTTCTGACTATCTATCCTATCTATGGTTTTCAGGATATTATATACTTCTATCAGGACTCCCCTTGGCCTTCAACAAACCAGAACAAACAATACGTTTGTACAGCATTTCCTTGTAGCTAATAAACTCTAATCCGGGCTGAGAGTAGATTCTTGAACACATCCAGCTGCCTGTCATGTAACAATACTTCTTTGATTTTATGGCAGAATTTGATGAATTTATAGAGGGAGAACAGTGAAGTGCAGATCAAATGTTAACTCTGCTTCCCACTGCCACATCAACCTGTCTGTCCTCAGCCTTCCTGATTGCTACGGAGAGGCTGAACTCATATTGGAAGGACAACATTTCAACTAAATGATATGATCATTGCATTTACATGCAACCCGCAGCCTGCAGTCCTCCTCTCGCCTGTTTATCGAGTTTATTTTTCCTTTTCTTTGTTCACATCGCTCATCCGTGTCCCCTTCCCAGTTCCATCTACATATCATCAGTCTGAAGAAGGGTCTCGGCCCGAAACGTCACCCATTTCTTCTCTCCTGAGATGCTGCCTGACCCGCTGAGTTACTCCAGCATTTCGTGTCTACTTTCAATTTGAACCAGCATCTGCAGTTATTTTCCTACCTATTCTCTCCTCATATGTTTTCTCTAATCACCTACCAGCCTCTATCACATCCTTTATGTATTGCTATCTACTTGCAATTTTTTCCCTTCCCTCTCAGTCCGAATGTAAGGTCTCAATCCAGAATATAAACTGATACCTTTTGCATCCACATTTATGTTATGTATTTTTTGTTGTTGTTTGTAAAATTTGTCATTAACATTAACATGTTAATATACATTTACACATATATTAATATACATTAATATCCATAACATACTTATACATTAACCATTATATATTGACAAGATTTCTTCTCACTTTGCTAGTATTGTTTGTCCAATACACATTCATTGCACTGCTCTGTTCAAGAGATGCTTGTGCACAGCATGACATTTTTAAATGACCGGCGGAAATAAAGTTGATTATAGAATCATTGTTTGCATTGAGCATAGAATGATTTTTCTAAACTTTTGAAGATTGTCAATATTTTTTAATGTTCTGCCAATGTCAATTCACAATAGCAAACTGTCTCCACTCTTCAGCTCCCATCACCAGATCCCCAACTTCACAGTTATTTACTCTGCACCTCCCTTCAACATATGTAATAGAACATATAGAACAGTGCAGCACAGGAATTGTAACCTCAACGTCTTAGACAGAACGTGCAGATTCGGCGCATGCAGCACCCAAGCTCAGGATCAAACCTGAGTTTCTGGCGCTGTGAGGCAGCAGCTCTACCAGCTGCACCACTGCATTGCCCATGTTTTCTTGGGTGTTTCAGTGATTAGTATCGACCCTTTATAATTCAAAAAATATAAAATGACTTAGATGAAAAGACAAGGGGCCACAGTTTAAGAATAAGGGGTAGGCCATTTAGAACGGAGATGAGGAAGAACTTTTTCAGTCAGAGAGTGGTGAAGGTGTGGAATTCTCTGCCTCAGAAGGCAGTGGAGGCCAGTTCGTTGGATGCTTTCAAGAGAGAGCTGGATAGAGCTCTTAAGGATAGCGGAGTGAGGGGGTATGGGGAGAAGGCAGGAACGGGGTACTGATTGAGAGTGATCAGCCATGATCGCATTGAATGGCGGTGCTGGCTCGAAGGGCTGAATGGCCTACTCCTGCACCTATTGTCTATTGTCTATTGTCTATTGTCTATTGACAGCGTGTAATGCATCCATACTCACAAATGATCCAAAACTGGTGGCAACATTTCCTAGGAGTCTGCAAAATGATGAGTGGACAAGTTAATGCCAGAAAAAAGATATAAGGTGGAAACATATGAAGTTAATCATTTTGGTGGGAAGCTTAGAACAAGCAGAATTATCTTTACAAGATGAGGACCTTGGTGGAAATTTTAATTAAAATTGTTCGACACTCAGTGGAACTTCGAAGAGGTGCTTTCATTGGAATTTACAAGGCATTGATTGGATAGATGCCGAGATGCTTCTTCCTCAGGTTGATGGATCTAGAACCAGGAGACATGGTCACCAAATCATAGTATGTTCTATGTTCTACGCTATTTGTAATCATTCAAAGGCATTATAAATTAAGATATATCAACAATCCATGTTTTAAGACATCTACAAAATGTTTCATGCAAAATAGCAATAGAGTGATAATCAGTCATTTATTTTTAAATATGGTCTATTGTACAACATGCCATTCTTTGAAACTGGAAAACAGCTGATCCTCGCCCTCGATAGGGTGGCATTTCTAGATCATTTAGTATTTCATGGCTGTTTAAAGTCGTAGCTGACGGTTCTTTATTTACATAATACAGTTCAGATTTTCAATGTAGACTTTCGATTTTCATATATTTAGGCTTTCTGAATATAATGTATGCCTCTGTTGAGTTGTACTCTCAAGTGCAGCAATATGCAGAGTGTCCAGAGTAACATAAGGGAAATAGGGAGAGTGTCACAAGATGTGTCTGATTTATTCAAAGTTTTTCTCAGGCTGCTGATCTGCATACAATGAAGCACACATGATCAAACACATTAAACAATGATATATATAGTCGAAAGCTTATCTCTTTAAAAAAAGAGTGAAATAAGATTCACTACATTAACAAATTTATAAGTTTAACTGATGAACTGGCGTTTTTTGTGGTAAGAGAATCTAAACAGGCACTGTGGATGTAGTATTACTTTCTGGACTCAGTGAAGGTATCACTTTTGATTCTCTTTAGCCATGTCCTGGGTCAATTCTTCTTCAGCAAATGTAGGACTTCAGGAATATCTTCAAACTAATGATCTTCTCCAATACTCTCTTGTGTACTTTTTGCTAAGATCAAATGATTTATGCAAACCTTTTTGAATCTTTCACTAGCTCTTATATATCTCAACAATCTTTCTGATATCCTATTTTCTCACCTCTGATCTGTCTAGAGGTTATGTGTCTCTTTTCTTTCTAGCCAGGGGCGTGAGCACAGTGGCACAGCGGTAGATTTGCTGCTTTACAATGCCAGAGACCCAGGTTTGATCCTGACCACGGGCGGTGTCTGCACGGAGTTTGTACAGTACATTCTCCTGGTGACTGCGTGGGTTTTCTCTGGGTGCTCCGGTTTCCTCCCACACTCTAAAGGTGCAGGTATGTAGGTTAATTGGCTTTGCTAAAATTGTAAATTGTCCCTAGTGTTAGGATAGTGCTAGTGTACCGATCGCTGGTCAGTGCGGACTCAGTGGGTTGAAGGGCTGTATCTCTAAGTCTAAAGTAAAATCTAAAGCATGTGGGATGATGCCGGCTTGTTTTGAATGTCTTTCTTCCACCTTCCCTTTCGGATTTGGCTGAGTCCTCTGTGCATTAACATTTCTGCTGGAGTGTGTTCCATCAGAGAGTACAGCTTCAACCTGTAGATCAGGAAGTTGATACTTTGTAATAAGTGCTGAGCTGAGCTACATGAATTGATTTGTTGTGCATCTGATCTCTCGTTTATGGACTTGAGGCTTGATGAAAAAGAAATGTGAAGTGATATTTGATCCCATTCCATTTCACAATCTGTTGAAATGAAAGGACTGTAATTGTAAACAACTAACTGGAACAATTTCCTTGTGAAAAAAAAAGTGATAACAATGGTTCTGAATTATTGTATAATTCCTTTAATGGTGGTGCTTGATCCAACAAGTTGCTCTGAATACATTTTGAATGGCCCTCCAACCACACTAGGCTGCTGACATCACCTTTCTCATGGCAGTCCTTGCAGACAGGCTGGAAATGAGTACTTCCTAGTTAGGACTTGATATCATTCTTGATATCAGTGATTTGCACTCTTGGTAGATTGCTCATTGGATGCCTTTTTCTTTCAATGTTGGGCCATTAGATGCTTCTTTCAAATTAACAGTGTCCAAATATAAAAGTAAAAATCCTTTCACTTTTTTACTTCATGGATCTTCATTATAACTACCCCACAGTTCCATTCCATACAATTCTGATTTGTGGAGAGTTCATTGCAATCGGTCTCATTACTCGGCAGCACGGTGGCGCAGCGGTAGAGTTGATGCCTTACAGCGAATGTAGCGCCGGAGACCCGGGTTCGATCCCGACTATGGGTGCTGTCTGTACGGAGTTTGTACGCTCTCCCCATGACAATGTGAGTTTTCTCCAAGATCTTCGGTTTCCTCCTACTCTCCAGAGATATACAGGTTTGTAGGTTAATTGGCTTGGTAAAAGTAAAAATTGTCCCTAGTGGGTGTAGGATAGTGTTAATATGCAGGGTTCGTTGGTCGGCTCGAACCCGATGGGCCGAAGGGACTGCTTCCGCGCTGTATCTCTAAAACTAAACTACTCAGCACTTGTTCAAATCTTGGATCCTTCTGGTTGGGTTTTGCTCCCTTTACCACAGCTGCAGGAAAATCATCCTCTGCTGCCTGTAAGGTGGACGTTGCATTTCCTATTTTTGTATCAGCATTTTTGTAAGACTGGCATTCTGTTTGCATGCCTGGGATCTTGTCGTAGGTGATCATCAAATCATCCTTTGCTATATCCCTCTAGGTTTTTAAAGGCATTGTTCTTCTTCTCAATTCACCATAAAATAATTTATAACTGTACTACCCTCATAACTGGAGGTTTTGTGAGCTAACCTATACATGTGAGTTGTGTCACAGTGCACCAGGAAGGACTCGCTTATTTATGTCCTATACCTTCTGTTGCCACAATGGTTCATCTTTCTCCAATAGTTACCACAGCAGCATTAATGCCACCGTGAAGTCAGCAGAAACATAGAATTACCTAAGCCTTCCATGCATATGGTACCAGTCTAGGTCTGCTATAAACAGGAGTGGTTTTGACGGAAATTGTATGTGAACATATTGCTACTTACTGTTAGCAAACCAGTCTTTGAGCTTAGCTACATATTGGCCTCAAATCTGAGCTAGATGTAGTTGGGAAAATATCGCATTAAATGGATGTTTCCAACTCACTTTGAATTCCATCAGGCAGCCTTTTCATAAGACCATTGGACTGTTCTTGTGGCCAACTGGTAAGATGGGTATTTTTATTGTTTTTTGGACCATTTTGAGAAATTACACCATACAGCAGTGTAGGATGATTCACCAGGACAATCTTTAGTTATTAGATTTGCTGATTTTCTTGTTACACATTTCTTTGCTTTTTATTAATCATCAGCAGCTTTATGATGGTCATACTGTTATTTTATAACTGTCATTTTAATTTTCAAATCACTGCATTTTCCCTTATTACCAGATATAGATTTATAAATTATGTTATGTTGGTTTGCCATCCTGACCTTGAATTGTCTGAGGAAGGGTCCCCACCCAAAAAGTCACCTTTTTAAGTTCTTCTGAGATGCTGTCTTACCCGCTAATCTATTCCATCACTGTGCCTTCCTCTGAGCTTGGATAATAAGGCTATGTACCTTTATGTACCAAAATGTATTAGCATTTTTGAAAACAATGCCTATTCATTGCAATATTTCATGTGCCTGTCAAAATGTTAAAGTTTGAGTGCTTATTAATTTAAATTGAGTTTTCTCAACTGTTAAACCATACATCAATTTGCCACATAGTCCTCTGATCACAAAGGTGCCAAAATTACAATGTCAAGTCACATCCTTTAACACGACAATACGATCAAAAATGGTTTCACCGACCTTGGGTTTCTACTCTTGAATGCATAATTTTCTATCATTTATGAAGTTACCATAATAAGATGGTCCAGTAATCTCTCCACTACCCTATTGACTCAAACATCTTCTGGTATACCTCCTGG